>NW_006408675.1:7853381-7864785 GCF_000296735.1 Chrysochloris asiatica | reverse complement strand
AGAATTTTTTTGGCATGCATTTTATTAGAAATTCAATTTTTTTAAATGCAATTTTTGTCAGGAGATTTCTTTATAAAGTATCTTTCCCAACTGTGTATTTATATATGTAAATAAAACTTTTGTTTACAAGGCAGATGTTAGAATTTCATGTTTTTCTGTTGCTACAGGTGATCTCTTTAACCAGCTCATGAGAGATGATCCTTCAACTGTAAATGGTGCAGAAAATTTAATGTTGGGAGAAATGTTGACTTTACCACAGAATTTTGGGTAAGAACAATATGCGCCTATAAGAAATGCAGCAGACCTTAAAGTCAGTACATATCATGTTTCAATAAATAACTATGGAATGGGCAAATGATCATGACACATTTAATTGGTAAAGTTTTAAAAAAATTATGGTATATGATTTTGGGTTTCTTTAAAATATATGTACTCATTGTTCATAGACATGATTGGACTCCAAAGACTGCTTTTATATAAAAACTGGCATTGTGTGAAAATTGTTGTTATAAGAAAATGGAGGATGACCGCATCAGATTACACAATGGAGGGTAACTGTGCCATTACAAATTGCCAAACCACTGAATATCAAGGCCCAACCAAGTTAGCACTTAACCTTAACCATCACAGCCAGCGTTACTCTTTCCTGTCACTTTGGATTTGTTATTGCCAGGTGTATGTCACTAATACACAAGATATATTGTAGATTATTTTTGTTGCTATAAATGCAAAATGTTGAATAATGAGATAGTCAGTAAATGAGTAGGTGTACAAGAGAGCTGCAAAAAGTTAATGGAAAAATTCCATTGCGTTTTAATTCCATTTTTCATTAACTTTGTGAAGCCATCATATATATATATATATATATATAATCAAAATGTTAATAACAAGTTCCCAAAATGTTTAAAATTTAACTTTCTTTTTTAAATCCTTCTACATTTTTAATGGCCAAATATATTTTATGGCCATGTATTCCTCTTGTTTTAACTGCATTGATCTAAATCTTTTTTCAGAAGTAGCTATTACATTCAGCCTCATTTTCTCCCAATATAAGTTACCAGATTTGTTAGCTGTTGGAGCCCTTACACTTCTTAGCTGGCCTCTTACTCTAGATTGTTGATGAGTCACAAACCCCTGGCCTAACGTTTTACTAAAAGAATTTGAGAGAAAAGAGGATTTTCAGGTGTGTTTTTTGTTTTTTTTAAATCATATTCATGATAAAAAAATACGAAAATATAAAGTAAAGCCTCTGGTCATTATTTTTATGTGGATAGCTTTGTAAAATAAATAATAAAAATGTCCTATTACTATAAAGAGCAGAAACTAAAGTCTCTAGATTTAAGACATATGTTATTTCTAAAATGAAAAGTTGACTTTTTTTGGCCTTTTTCGATATAAATCTTAAGACTCTTACCACGAGTCTGATTTCAGAGTAGTGTATTTAGGAAAACAGGCCGTTTATGTACTAGTTGATGGCAAAGATATTTAGATTAAGTCAGTGTTTTCAGTTGCATTAAATAGTGATTAGCAGCCTAATATAAAGAAATGTTGAAACAATATTTTACCTACTCTCTGTCCCTTAATACATTTTTCTCCGTGTGAACTTCTCATTATTGCTCAAATTATATTTTTCATTGTTTCTGAAAATGTGCCAAAAATTGTGAATGAATTTTTACCTAAAAATTTACTTTATTTACAGAAATATATTTTTGGGTGAAACCTTTTCCAGCTATATCAGCGTTCATAATGATAGCAGTCAAGTTGTAAAAGATATATTGGTAAAAGTAAGTAACATACTTGTTTGGGATAGACTTTTTTAAACAAAAAGCTTAACATTTCTTTCCTATTATTATGTTATTGAAAATTTATTAAAATGCCTGGTTGATCATAGATTTGTAAATTATAATTAATAAGTATTAATTGAACAACTAAATGTATGAGACACTATTGTTTTTTGTTGTTGTTATGTGCCGTGGAGTTGGTTCCAACTCATAGCGACCCTGTACAGGGTTTCCAAGGCTGTAAATCTTTACGGGAGCAGAAAGCCTCATCTTTCTCCTGCAGAACAGCTGGTAGTTTCGAACTGCTAACCTTGTGGTTCGCAGCCCGATTCATAACCACTACACTACCAGAGCTCCTTATAAGACACAATACTAGGTATATAAATACATTTCTTATCCTCAAAGTTTGCCATAATTAGAGTGAAAAAATTTACTAGTCAAAAGCAAGTAATAATGTTAAGTTTTTATTAATATATGTGATTAACTTAGAAACCTTGAAAGAGGAGGAACGCTCACTGTGGATTGTATCAGTCAGGAAGGCTTACTGGAGAGGAGAAAACATAAAATGATCTTGAACAAAATATGAAATTTAGAGAAAGAGATATGATAGTCCAAGGCAGAGACATGGATGCATAGCATGTTCACTTAATACTAAATACAAGAACTTATTTGATAATAGAAGGTCAGGTTGTAGAGATGTGTAATAGCTAAACAGTGGAGTATCTTAAGTGAATGACAGGCTGTGGTTTCAGCCTTTAAAAAAAAAAACCATCAATGGACAATATCTTTTGAACAGAGGTATTTGCATTTTGGTTAGGAAGACTTATATGAGAACATTGCATAGGATGGTTTATAAGAAAGAGGGACTAGTTAAAAGACTTGAAATAGTTTGCAAGTTTCAAGAAGATAATCACAGTTTTAGAATGGAAACATATCTCAGGAAGCATATATTCCAAATTTTATATATCTGTCCTGACTTCCAGATTATTAGATGCAAATTTTTGCATGTGTGCACATGTTGTTGTTGTCAGGTGCCATCGAGTCGGAATCGACTCATAGCAACCCCATGCACAGCAGAACAAAACAATGTCCGATCCTGGGCCAACCTCACTACCGCTGCCACACTTGACGCCATCAATGATGCCACCTGGCCAGTCCATCTCGTTAGAGGTCTTCCTCTTTTTCTCTGACCCTCCACCTTACCCAGCATGACATCCTTTTCTAGTTACTGTTTCCTCCGGACAATATATCCAAAGTATGAGAGACGAAGCTTAGCCATCCTGGCCTCCAAGGAGCACTCTGGCTGTACTTCTTCCAAAACAGATCTATTGGTTCTTTTGGCAGTCCATGGCATTTTCAATATTCTCCTCCAACACCACTTCTCAAAGGCATCAATTCTTCTACGATCTTCCTTATTCACTGTCCAGCTTTCACATCCATATGAGGCTATTGAAAACACAGTGTGCATATATGTTTATTATATTAGAAATGTTTTGCTTTCACTAGTTCCAAATATAAAGTTAGCAGACCTAACCAGTTGCTATCAACTCGATTCCAGTTCATGTTGTTGTTGTTGATAGTGCCATCAAGTCTATTCCAACTCATTTGTTATTGTTCTTAGGTGCCATCAAGTCGGTACCAACTCACAGCGACCCTGTGTACCACAGAAGAAACACTGCCTGGACCTGGCACAATTGTTGCCAACCTTGAGCCCATTGATGCTGTCACTTTGCCAGTCTATCTCGCTGGGGGTCTTCTTCTTTATCTCTTGACCCTCCACCTTACCAAGCATGGTATCTTTCTTCAGTGACTGGTCCCTCCTGGGATGTGTCCAAAGTATGAGAGACAAAGTCTGGCCATACTGGCCTCCAAGGAGCACTCTGGCTGCATGTCTTCCAACAGCATATCTTAAATGCATTGATTGTTCTATAATTTTACTAATTCACTCTCCAATATTTGCATGTATATGAGATTATAGAAAATATGCTTACAGCAGCAGTTTCTGTATTACCTTTAGTGAAACTTAACTTGCATGGGATAGCAAAGGTATTGTCCAGTGATTTCCGCATTTCGTTGGGCCACTTCTCTTTGTAATGGGCATATATGTGGATGTCTTCCAATCAGTTGGACAGATAGTTGTCTTCCAAATTTCTTGGCATAGATGCGTGAGTGCCTCCAGTGCTGCCTCACTTTGTTGAAAGATTTGTTTGTATTCCAACAATATGCCTTGTTCTTTGCCAATTCTGTCAATACACCTTAGACTTCTTCCTTTAGTATCATTGGCTCTTGATCATGTGCTACCTCTTGAAATGGTTGAATGTCAACCATTTCCTTTTGGTACAGTGACTCTGTGAATTCTGTCTATCTTCTTTTGATGCTTTCTGCATCGTTCAATAATTTGCCCAGAGAATCCTTCAATAACGAAACCTGAGTCTTGAATGTTTTCTTCAGTTCCCCCAGCTTGAGAAATGCTGAGTGTGTTCTTCCTTTTTGGTTTTCTGATTCCAGATCTTTGCACATTTTGTTGTAATATTTGGCTTCAGCTTCTTGAGCTAATCTTTGAAATTTTCTGTTCAGCTCTTGTACCTCCTCATTTCTTCCATTTGCTTTAGCATCTCTATGCTGGAGAACAAGTTTCAGTGTTTCTTCTGACATCCGTTTTGTGATCTTTTCCCTTTTTCTTGTCTTCTTAATGACTTTTTGCTTTCTTTATATATGATGTTCTTGATGTCATTCCACAGCTCTTCTAGTCTTCAGTCTTTAGTGTTTAATGTATCAAATCTGTTCTTCAGATGATCTCTAAATTCAGGTGGGATATATTAAAGGTCATATTTTCGTTCTCGTGTACTTGTCATTTTCTTCAGCTTCAGTTTGAATTTGCATATGAGTAATTGATGGTCTGTTCCACAGTCTGCCCCTGGCCTTGTTTTGACTGATGATATGGAGCTTTTCCATCGTCTTTTTCTGCAGATATAGTCATTTTGATTTCTATGTATTCCTTTTGGTGATGTCCATGTGTATAATTGTCTCTTATGCTGGCTAAAGATGGTATTTGAAATGAACAAATGATTGGTTTTGCAGAATTCTGTCATGCATTCTCCAGCATCATTTCTGTCACTTTAAGACCATATTTTCCAACTACTGATCCTTCCTCTTTACTCCCAACCTTTGCATTCTAATCACCAGTAATGATTAATACATCTTGATTGCATGTTTGATCAATTCTATTTCATCCTTACTGTCTTTAGTGTTTGGTATGTAAATTTGAATAATAGTGGTATTAACTGGGCTTCCCTGTAGGTGCATGGATATTATCCTATCACGGACAGCGTTGTACCTCATGACTGATCTGGATATGTTCTTATTGACAATGAATGCAACACCATTCCTTTTCAATTTGTCATTCCCAGCATAGTAAACCATGTGGTCATCAGATTCAAAATGGCCAATACCAGTCCATTTCAGCTCATTAATGCCTAAAATAGGGATATTTATGCATTCCATTTCATTTTTGATAATTTCATACTTTGCACAGTCCATGTTCCAATTATTAATGGATATTTACAGCTGTTTCTTTTCATTTTGAGTTGTGTCGCATCAGCAAATGAAGGTCCCACGGGCTTTACTCCATTTGCATCATCAAGGTCACCTCTACTTTGAGGAGGCAGCTCTTCCCCAGTTGCATTTTGAGTGCCTTCCAACCTGAAGGGCTCATTTTACTGTACTGTATCTGACAGTGTTTCTCTGCTATTCATAAGGTTTTCAGTGACCAAATATTTGGAAGTAGTTCGTTACTCCTTCTTCTAGTCTGTCTCCTGGAAGCTCATCTGAAACATGTCCACCATGAGTGACCCTGCTGGTATTTAAAATACCGGTGGCATAGCCCTCAGAATCACAGCAACTCACAAGCCACCACAGTAAGACAAACTGACAAGACAAGTGGTGGATTCCATTTTGAGTTCTCCCTTTTCCTAGTTTACTTTATGTGTGAGGGTGGGAGGTAATGTATAGACCATTGCCATGTTTCCAAGTGTTACAGCTAATATAGAAAGGTTTATGCAGAGAACTGTGCTTCCCTTTCGTCCTTAATTCCACATTCCTATTCCCCTGTGCATCCTACCCATATATTCCCATACCCTATAAATTAACCAATCTCATTTGAGTTTTTCTCGTCACTTTCTTTTAAGGCTGATCTACAGACAAGTTCTCAACGTTTAAATCTTTCAGCCTCCAATGCTGCAGTGGCTGAACTTAAACCTGACTGTTGTATTGATGACGTCATACACCATGAAGTAAAGGAAATTGGGACACACATGTAAGGATTAATTTTGCTATTTCTCAAAGGCTTTTACTTGTAATATTGTTAAGTGATGTCAAGTTGGTTGCAACTCATAGTGACCTTGTCTACACTAGGTTGAAACACTGCCCAGTTCTCTCCCATCCTCAGTCATTACTGAGCCTATTGTTATTGCAGCCTCTGTTTCAGTCTATCTCACTGAAGGTATTCCTCTTATGTGCTGGTGTTCTACTTTGCCAAGCAGAGTGTTCTTCTCTAGGGACTGGTTCTGCTTGATAGCATGTCCAAAGTACATGAGAGAAAGTCTCTCCATCCTTGCATTCTGGCTGTATTTTTCCTAGACAGATTGTTTTCATTAATTATTATGATATTCCGTGGTATTTTCAACATTCTTTGCCACCACCATAGTTCAAAGACATCAGTTCTTCAGTTTTTCTTATTCATAGTCCAACTTTTGCGTGTATATATTGTTACTGTTAAAATGCCCTCAAGTTGATTCTGTCTCAGTGACCCTGTATAGGGTTTCTAAGGCTTTATAAAGTCTGACTACCTATTTCAAAAAAGAACGTTATGTTCCATGCTTACATCCTTTCTAAACAAAAAAAACATTAAATAATAGTTCTTGGTTTTGTTTTTCGTTTTGTTTTTCGGAAAAGATTTCATTTATCCTTATTTATTTTTAGTTTCCTATTTACATCTACAGAGTCCTGGTGTGATGCTGTGGGATAAAGCACTGGACCACAGGGTCAGTGGTTCAAATTCACCAGCCACCTCTTGTAAACCCTATACAAGTCTCTGTGAGTCAAAACCGAGTCGACAGCACTTAACAACTATAATTTACATCTGCAAAAACAGCGCTTTGCCTAAAAGTATATCTTTTATTTTTGAAATGCTAACCCATGTTCATAGTATTCAGTTTTAAATCACATTGATTTGTTCTGTACAAAAATATGTATATACACTCTGTGTTGAGAAATCAGAAATATAGCACCAAAATAAAACAAGCAATGAAAAGTATTTAAAAGAACAGGAGTTCTTTTTCTGTATTGAATGTGAATGCTCTAGTTTTCTTTACACCTCTCTGCTGTAACTTTAAACTTTCTGTCTCTCTCATCACCTTCACATTCACTGTATTCACAATTCACAAAGTCTTTTCAGTTCTTAAATAGCTTTCATTTATCCATTCTTTCCATGTTCATTTTCATTTTGCTTCTCCTCTTTGTACCCATTAAAATATATAATTGTTTTTAAGTGCTGTCGAATTGGTTCTGATTCATAGCAACCCTATTTAGGGTTTCCGAGAAGCAGCTGCTGAGTTTGAACTGCTGACCTTGTGGTTACCTGTCCAGTGCTTATCCTATGGCACCACAGCAGGACTCCAGCACTATAGTAGTAGTTGTTTTTAAGTGCCATTAAATCAGTACCGATTCATCATGACCTTATGCACAGCAGAACAAAACAATGCCCGGTCCTATCCCAACCTCACTATCATTGCTACACTGGAGCCTGCTGCTGCTGCCACAGTACCAATCCATCTCATTGGGAGTCTTCCCTTTTTTCATTGACCCTCCACTTTACCAAGCATGATGTCCTTCTCCAGGGACTGGTCCTTCTTGATAATGTGTCAGAAGTACGATGGACCAAGTCTGGCCATCCTGGTTTCTAAGGGGCATTCTGGGTATACTTCCCCTAACACAGATTTGTTTGTTCCTTTTGCAGTCTGTGGTACTTTTAATATTCTTCAACATCGTAACTGAAATGCTTTAGTTCTTCTACAGTTGTCTTTAGTTATTCACATGCGTATGAGGTTTTTGAAAATACCATGGCTTGGGTCAGGTGCATCTTAGTCCTCAGGCTGACATCTTTGCTCTTTCTGCTAACTCCAAGAAACTGACCATCTGCCCCTTGAGATAAAGATGAGGCTGTCTACTCCTGTTAAGATTTATATTGTCAAAAACCCTAAGGAGCAGTTATATTGTCTTGTATGGTCGCTGTGAATCAAAATTGACTTAATGGAAATGGGTATTGAAGGATTGTTTGCCAAACTCCTTATAACTCCTAACAATACAAAGAGAGCCAGTTTCTTTAAACCTTCGTTAACCCTGATGGTTTTATGTTGATACTGTCACGAGATGGATCGGCCAGGTGGCATCATTGATGGTGTCAAGTGTGGCAGCGGTAGTGAGGTTGGCCCAGGATCGGACGTTGTTTCGTTCTGCTGTGCATGGGGTTGCTATGAGTCGGTTCCGACTCGATGGCACCTAACAACAACAGCAACAACCCTGATGGCCAGCACTCATGTGTCAGTTTGTCGTCCTGTAGTAGTTAGTGTACTGTTGTGAGGCTGAAAGCTGTACCACCGGTATTTTAAATATTGGCAGGGTCACCCATGCTGGACAGGTTTCAGTGCAGCTTCTAGATTAAGACAGACTACAAAGAAGGTGAGGTAGGCCACTTCTGAGTGGTTAGGTGCTGAGATATTTATGAATAGCAGCTGAACAGGTGAACTTCTGTGTCTGGCACTATAGTATGAGAACTGGAATGCAACTGCTAGATCAGCACTTCAAACCCACAGTGACAATAGCAGCTGAACATTGTCAGTTATAGTGCCAGAAGATGAGCCCTTCCAATTGGAAGGCTCTCAAAATATGACTGGAGAAAAGCTGCGTCCTTCAAGTTGACATTAATGACGTGGATGAAGTAACTTTTCAGGGCCTTCATATGCTGGCATAGTGCAACTCAAAATGAGAAGAAACAGCTGCAAACATCCATTACTAATTGGAATGTAGAATGTACAAAATATGAATCTTGGGAAATTGGAAGCTAATTTTAAAATGAAATGGAATACGTAAAGATCAGTATCTTAGGCATTAGTAATCTGAAATGAGTTGATTTGGGCCATTTTGAATCACATAATCAAGGTTTACTGTGCCAGGAAGCTTACAATCAAGAATGGTGTGGTATTCATGGTTAAAAAGAACAAATCAAGATCTGTCTTGAAGTACAATGCTATCTGTGATAGGATAATATCCATATGCCTATAAGGAAGAAGAGTTAATACCACTATTGTTCAAATTTTTACACTAACCACTTAAGCAGTGATGATAAAATTGAAGAATGCTACCAACTTCTTTTGTCTCAAATTGATCAAACATGCAATCAAGATATGTGGAAAATTACTTGTGATTGGAATGCAAAGATTGGAAACAAAGAGGAAGCATCCATAGTTGAAAAATGAGGCCTTGGTGATACAAAATGTGGTGTAGATACATGATAAAATTTTACATGACCAACAACTTACTCATTATAAGTGCCTGTTTTAAACACACAGGAATCAAATTGACTACATCTATGTGCGCTGTGTGATTATGTGCCAGACTGCAAAGCCATTTGTACTGCAAGGTCAGATCCATATTGTGCCCATTCCAAAGAGAGATGACCCAGTGGAATATGGAAATTATCAAACAATGTCGTCAATACCACATGGAAGTAAAATTTTACTAAAGATATTTCAAAGAACATCTATAGGAAACTGCTAGAAATTCAAGCTGAATTTAGAAGAGAACATGGAACTAGGGATATCATTGCTGACGTCAGATGGATCTTGGCTGAAAGCAGAGAATACCAGAATGATGCTTACTTGTACTTTATTGGCAATGCAAAGACCTTTACCTGTGTTAATCATACCAAACTATGGATAATATTGTGAAGAATAGGTGTTCTATAACACTTAATTGTGCTCTTGAGGATCCATGGATAATTTGTGATATGCAGATGATACAACCTTGTTGCTGGAAGTGAAGAGGACTTGAAATACTGCTGAAGATCAAAGCCTGTAGCCTTCTAATTTATATTGCATCTCAATGTAAAGAAAACAAAAATGCTCACAACTGGACCAATAAATAATATCATGATAAATAGAGAAAAGATTGACATTGTCAAAGACTTCAGTTTGCTTGGATCAGTAATCAATGCTCATGAAAGAAGTAGTCGAGAAATCATATGGCGCGTTAGGCATAAGTATTAAAGAGCGAAGAAATCAGTTGGAGGATTATGATGAGTCTGACCTAAGTCATGATGTAGTTTCAGTTGCTTCATATACATGTGAAAGTTGGACTATGAGTAAGGAGCACTGTGGAAGTATTGGTGCATTTGAATTATGGCCTGCCAGAAGAACAAACAAATCTGTCTTGGAAGAAGTATAGCCAAAATGTTTCTTAGAAGTGATGATGGTGAGACTTCATCTCTTACTTTGGATGTATTTTCAGGAGGTACTAGTCTCTGGGAAAGAACATCCTGCTTGATAAAATTAGAGTGTCAGCAGAAAATGGAAGGACCCCGCCCCCCCCAACAATATGAATTTACAGTGACAGCAACTATGGGCTGAAACAACAACAGTTGTAAATATGGCACAGGACTGGGCAATGTTTATTTCATTTGTGCTTGAGGTGAATTGTTGTTATGAGTTGAATTGACACAGTGGCACTTAACTACAGTAATAACCCTGATGTTTCTCCAGAGAAGAACAACTTAGATATACCTAAAGAAATTGAGAAATTTGGCTCACAAAACTGGTCAGTATGGAAAGTCTTAAACTGGTAGGGAAGTTTGACAGGTTGGAAATTAAAGCAAGACTTGGTGCTTGTAGTCTTAAGTCTTATATAACTGGATGACTGAATGCCAGGCTGTTACTCAACAGGATTTTAGTGTTAATCTTGATGCATAATTTCCTCTCCAGAAAACCTCAATTTTTGCTCTTTTTTGTTGTTGTTTATTTCTTTTTTTCACAATGTATAGTTCTGTTTTACATTCTTTTTTTTTTTCTTTTAATGTTTCATTGTGAATTATATGGTAGTTTACATGAGAGAACATTAGCCTTACATTCATTTCATCGTATCGTATATCGTTCATTGCAATGGTTAGAGTCCCCTCCATGCATCATAGCCAACAAAGGACATATCCTGCAAGCCTGCCCCATGGTTGTCAGTACACAGCCCCACTCCTTCTCTTGAATCTAGAGTCCCCAGCTGCTCCATCTCTCCATGTCAACATCGCTGTCTCGAACTCTGGCATCACTGATTTCTGGGTAGAGTCCCACACTTTGCTCTTCTCCCTTGATGGTCCCATGGACCTCTGCTCCTAGACTGCAAAGTCAACCATTCCCCTCTTTTTGCTTCAAAACATCTGCCCTTATAATTCCAACCCTCACAGTCAGTCCTGATAGCAGTTATTCACTATTGTGCCGCATGAGTGCTATCCCCATCTCCCTTCATCAGCCCTGCCCAGACAGTTTGGATACTACTCACTGGAGATTCCACCTTCCTCC
>NW_006408675.1:7799576-7847116 GCF_000296735.1 Chrysochloris asiatica | reverse complement strand
GTTCTGGAATACAGGGATTGAGGCATGGTTTGAATGGGTAAAAGAGGGGAAATAATGTTAAGATGCTTGTGTGCTTGAATCTTGGTTTCCCTTGCTACCATTGTAAAATAGGCATTTGAAGGGGAGAGAAAGAAATAGCCAGCAATATCACCATAGAAAGCTTGTAAGTCTGTCATCTACCTATAACTGATTGGAATACCTAAATAAAATGGGGCTACAATGTGCCCAGTGAGGAAGCTTCCTGCAGAGCCTCTGCATTTCATAAAACCATAGGTGGAATCCCAAACCCCATCCAGAAGCTTCCGAGGTGGGAAATTTCCACTTGAAAGGACAAGCAATCCAACCTGGATTGGCTAGAAGAACAGAAGGTATTTCTTCAAAGACAGACCGGCAGGAAAAATCAAAAACAATAATGGCAGACCAATTGACTACTACAAGAACAAACAAGTTGTTTGCTTGGGAGCTATCAAGGCAAGTGGTTGGGTCCCCTCAGGGCAAACCCCTTTTCCAAGACTGACTCAAGAGGAATACACGAGCAGGCATGTGGTCTGGCTGGTGACCGCGCTGGTCAATGATAAGGGGAAGTGGGGGGAAAACAGCAATGAAGTTGTGAGCTGTGTCTGACCACGTATTCAATAGACTCCTGTGAACCCGGATGGAGACCTGATCGGCCAGCAGTGTGGCAAGACATGGGGACTCCTGGGCCCAGAGACAGTGACATAGCCACAGAGTATAGAGTGATGCATCCAGCTGATATGAAGTGAGAGGAGATGCACAAGAACACCCATACTTGCAGATGGTATCCATTTGACCTGGCTTCAATGGCTGGATGATCAGAACTCGACTAGAGGAAGAAAGAAAAGGAAAAAGTAATCTGTGACAATTTTGATGAACTTGACCTATACTTATGTAGTAGCTCAAAAGAGGGAACAAATCTTTATAGCGAGGATCATCCCCACCCCCTCAGTGTGCAGGGTTGACAGAGGTGGGCAACTTAGACATTGGCTTCCCAAAAGTGGGGGATACAAAGGCAAGAAGTGACTCGCTTACAAGCTTTCAAGAGGGATCCTAGTTCCAGAGGATGCGGGGTAGGTAGAATCTCCACTGAGTGGTTCCCAGTCTGCTTGAATGGGCCTGATGAAAGGAGATGGGGATAAAACTCTTGTGGTTCAATAGTGAATAATTGCTATCAAGACTAATTGTGAGGGTTGAAAATGTAAAGGTAGACATTTTGTAACAAAAGGAGGGAAGTGGTTGATTTTGTAGTCTGGGAGCAGAGGTTCCTGGGACCATCAAGGGAGAAAAGCGGAGTGCGGGACCCTATCCAGAGAAGCAGTGACACCAGAGATGGAGGTAGAGATGACGACGTGGAGAGTTGGAGTGGCTGGGGACTTTGGACTCAGGGAGTGAAAAGGTCTGTGTGCTGACAGCTGAGGGGCAGATTTGTGGGGTGTACCCTTCAGTTGTTTGGTGATTCATGGTGTGGATTGTTATCACTGCAATGAAACGAAATACGATACGATGAATGTAAAGCTAATGTTGTCCTGTAAACTATCACATAATTCACAATAAAAAAAGAAAAGACAGAGGTCAGAGTTTCTTAATGGTTACAAAAGGTAAGAGGGAAGAATGAGGGGAGGCAAGGAGGGTTATTTCTTCTATGAGCTTAACCAATGAATGTGATTGCTGTCCATAACTTGTATATCTATAAAAAGTTGAATTAGCAAAAAATTGTATGAGAATATTTACAGTGATGAAAAAGAAAGAAGAATAAAAAATAGTATCTACTGATGCTGGCTTATGTACAACCAAATACTTCATGGGATTTGATTTCTCTGTTTGCAGGTTCAGGGCCGTGATTTCATGGCACAACCAAAGTAAATGGCCTAGTAGCATATTTAGTGCTTCTCTTCAACCTCCTTGTTTGTTGCATAGTGCCTGGGGTAAGCAGTCATCCAAGGCACAACAGGTGGTTTCTAGTCACCTAAAGTGAGCGCAAAGAGCAACAGAAATAGGAAAAAGAATGCAATATATGTCTATTTTCTTTGGCTCATGACACCAGAAGAACTGGATAGAGCCTAGCTACCACCATTTAACATTTTGATCAAAGGTTTTATGAAAGAATCCTGATCAAAAAGGAGAAAATGGGAAACAGAATTTCAAATTTTCATGAAATCCAGACTATTTGGAGTCATTGAGCCTTGTTGAACTCCTGACACTATTGCTTTGATATAATCTTTAATCCACAATATCCCCTGACGTCTTGTTAAACCAATTTCTGCCTTGAGCATTGTTCTATTTTAAGATTGATCTCTTTGTTGTTGTTAAATGCCGTCAAGTCGGTTCCGACCTATAGCGACCTTGTACAGGGTTTCCGAGGGTGTAAATCTTTATGGGAGCAGAAAGCCTCATCTTTCTCCCGCGGAGCGGCTGGTAGTTTCGAACCACTGACCTTAAGGTTCGCAGCCCGATTCGTAACCACTACGCTACCAGAGCTCCTAGGGGATAAAATTAACAACAGCATCTTGAAAGATTAGGTAGAAAATTTAAGAGGGTAGTGAGTTTATGTTAGTGGCATATGAGCAACTTAGAAAAGAAGGTTGAAATTGATGGTTGCTGTTGGGTGCTGTGGAGTTGTTTCCAATTCATAACGAATTTATGCACAACAGAACAAAACTGCCTAGTCTTGCGCCATCCTCAAACTTATTATGTGTTTAGCCCATTGCTGCTGCCACTGTGTCAATCCATCTTGTTAGGTGGTATCTCGCTTTTTTACTGACCATCCACTTTACCAGGGACTACTCTTCAGGGACTGGTCCCTCCTGGTAGCATTTCTGAAATATGAGAGAAATTTTGCCATCGTAACTTTTGAGGAGCATTTTGGTTGTTCTTTCTTCTAAGACAGATTTTGTTCTACCCGCAGTCCGTGGTCCTTTTAATAATCTTCTCCAACACCATAATTCAAATGCATCACTTCTTCTAAAATCTCCTTATTCATTGTCCCAACTTTCCCCATGACTTGTGTGAGGCACACCTTAGTCTTCGAACTCTAATGTCTTTGCACTTGAACACTTTAAAGAGGTCATGGTTATATACTATAAAGAGCAAAATTAGTGTCCATCGATTTTACATGTAAAAATTGTGTTCTGTGTATTTTGCTAACAACAAAGATAAATTAAGAGGTTAATTTTTACCAGATCTTGATAGAAAAATCTTATATCTCATCATTTTGTTTCTTTATTTGTGAAGCTGAAGAATTACACATTTTTGTTAGCCAATTATAAATTCTTTTGCTCATATTTTGAGTGAAATCTTAATGATCTGCTTATTGACATATTGACAATATTAAGAACCTTATCCTTTTCTCATCATTTTATTATAACTATTTTTATCCCAATATGTTGTCTTTTTAATTTTTAGTGTTTTTGACTTAATGTCATTTAAAATTTTATATGTCAATTAATCTGATGATCTTTTCCTTTCCATTGCTTTTATGTTAAGAAGTCTTCCCCCATCCTGAAGTCTAAAAAATAATTTATATGTACTTTCTCCTCTTTTATGTGGTTTTATTTTTAATTTCTTTTCTTTTTTTTGGAGTGAGCCATTTGTTTATTCTAGGAACTCTGGTGATGCAGTGAGTGATGAAGTGCTTGGGTACTAACTGAACCGCCAGTAGTTCGAACCCCATCGCCACTCTGAAGGAGAAAGATGTGGCAATCTTATTCTGTAAAGATTTACAACCTTGGAAAGCCTATGGGGCAGTTCTACCCTGTCTTGTAGGGTTTCTGAGAGTCAGAAGTGAGTCGATGACAATGAGTTTTATCTGGATGTTCTAGGGTTTATTTTAGAATGTATTTCATCTTTCCATGGAAAGGAGCCTCCTGCTTCCAAGTGAATCTTGTTTTAGTGCTCACAGGCTTCTTTGTCATGAAGTTAAGCTTCAGCTGCACTAGCCTCACCAGGTTCACACTGACATAGATGGTCTCAATCTGAGAGGCACACTGAGGTGTGTTACATTTACTGTTAAGAAATGAAATGGATAATGATTCAGAATCATTAAGACATCTTTTTTTTTGTTTTTCCCCCCAGCTTGGTGTGTGCAGTGAGTTACACAACTCAGAGTGGAGAAAAAATGTATTTTAGAAAATTCTTCAAATTTCAGGTATTAAATATGACAATGATCAATTGTTTTTAGATTTTTTCCTCCTGAAAGTATACACTTATTTATTTTCAAAGAAAACAAGCTCCAAATACAGCAGATAAGCTGCATATTTATGGGTTTGTTACATCACTTGTTACTGTGTTCTGTTGAGGTGATTCTGACTCCTAGTACCACTATAGTAACTGCCCCACAGGTCTTCTTTGAGAGACTATCATCAGTACTTTTCTCTTACAGAGCCACTGATGGGTTCAAATCATTGGTCTGTCTTTTAGCAGTGGAGTGCTTTAACCATGGCACCACCAGGGTGTCCTTGTCATTATTAGCACTCTAAAATCAGACTAAACTGTGCTAAATAAAAGCAAAGCAAAATAACTTTGCCAATGTTTCGGGAATGCAATTTGAAGGTTTTTATGTGAAAGAAAAGTTTGTTTTCATGACATGCAAAAACACACAACATAGAAATGAATGTATGTAGTATCAAATTTCTAAAGAAGTATTTAAAAGAGAGATTGATAACTTGGGATGAGTGAACCTAACTTGCTTCAAGTCTACATGAGGCACTGAAATTGTAGGTAGGAATTTGTATTTATACAACTTTCAAAGACTGATTGAAAACCACTGGTTAACCCAGTGTATGTGTTTACGTCAGGGGGGAAGGTGGAATGAATGCTCTTTTTATCTACAGATAGGTAATGGTGTTATGTACTTAAAAGATATATAAAACTTAAGTTTGTTTTATAAGTAAAAAAGTATTATCAGTAGCAAAATTGCCTTTGGTTTGCTGCAGAACTCAAGTATCTTGAATGACTTAGTTTTAAAAGGATCCATTGTTTTGTTTATTGTTTGTTTATAAGCATTTTTATTGTGAACTATAACATAGGTATAGAAAATAAATGCATTCAATTTAACAAAATGTTACAGAGTGAACACCCATGTAATTTTCATCCTGTATAAAATAATGGTGGTCTTTAAAAACTGCATTTGAGGCTTGTTTTGCTTTTTTATAAGTGTTACATGCCCACTGGGGAAGTCTTTTACAATTAATACTGGGTAATGACTTTGATGAGTCCTGGTGTGGCTCTTGTGGGACTGCAAAGCGGTTCAGGCTCACTAGCTGCTCCTCGGAAATCCTACACAGAGTCAATCCTATACAGAGTTGCTATGAGTCGGAACCGATTAAATGGCACGTAACTAACAACAATATAAACCCTGTGATTAAATACAAATGTCTGGTCAAATGGTAATAAGGGTCTACTCTGAGTGATGTGCTTTGTTTAACCAGGTTCTCAAACCACTAGATGTGAAAACCAAATTTTACAATGCAGAGGTAAGTGTTGGGCACCTAATGGGATTTTAAATTAAGCATTAAGATCTTAATTTACTAGAAGTCTGATTTATTGCATTTCTCATCATAATTAAGTAAATTACTATAAGACTATATTACTTGTGAAAAAATGAGTATAAAATTTAATCAGCGTGAATCATTTGAACTTTTGGTCTCTTGTAATCTTTTTTCAACTTATGTGAAATCAGTGCTTCTTGATTTGTATTTTCATTGTTAATTTTGTGAGTCTTTCTAATTTTTCATGAAATGATTATATAGCTGCATTTTATGATTTTTGCTGTAAATATATTATCAATCTGATGAATATTTTAAGTGTCTTGAGTTTTTAAAAAAATAGAAGTACATGTAATGTAATGCTGCAAAGTAGATTTAGAATTTGTGTGTAAAAATATTGACAAGTAAAGCTCTGCACATTAATTTTTGTCCCAGAAAGTCACCAGGCCTGCCAGAGTAAGGTTGCTCAGTTTTGTGAATGACTTCCAAAACTTGGTAGAAACAAGTTTTGAAAAAAGAGAGAAGTAATTTTTAGAATAAAAGATCATGTATCTTCTATCCTAACAAAAGATATAAAACAGGATTTACCACAGGAGGCTTTGATTAGCTTTTGTCTAGAATATTCTATTCTATCTTTGCTTCAAGAGTGCTAGAAAAATTAAATTACTGTGCACTCCTCCCTGTTTCTCTACCTACCCCCACCCAATCATGTTTTTCATAGCATAGTGGTGATTTCAGAGATGTCCAAATATAGTATTTTGAAGTGAAGGTTATATATCTAATTCTCTAAAACCCTGTGAAAATCAGAAACATTTTTGGATATTCTATCATCAGCATTTGAGAATTTTCTTAGTGTAATGTTTGTAGTAAACTGGGAATAAATACTAGGATGTCTGAGAAACTATACCTGCCTATGGTGAAAGCCTTTTAGGAGAAAAAGGGGAAAAATGTATAAAATAGCAAAACTACCTTGGATAGTGTACAGGAAGTGTAAAGAGATGATATAAACAGTTGTGCTAGAGGCATTCTGGGATGAGATTTTGGATAGTCTGGAGAAGCTTTACAGAAGAGGAAGGGAACGACAGGGGAGCCTGGAGTACATGTTGAAACAGAAAAGTGTCAGAACAGTAAAAAGCTGGTAATGCACATGGAATAATGAGTACATGCTAAAGAACAGACATACTTAATGAGAGGTACTGCCTTATTAAGGAGATTAGTAAATGTTTATAGTTGACATTTCTTTGGGGAGAAGATAGGAGTTTTGGAAAATGACATTTGTTCCACATACTTTGTAACCAATAGTGTGTTGTTGATTAATTATAGTATAGCCATTTAACTTGGTGAGTTTTAAATAGTCTAATTTATTAATGTGCTAGAAAAGATTTCATCTGTAGTATGAGTGGAGAATGTTAATTCTGTTAGAATAGATTGCAAATAAATAGAATAGGTTAGCAAATAAAAACAAATAGGAATATAAGAAGGTTCTTTTTCTATAGAAGACTCCTAGAAAAATTATTAATTAAGCTATTTAAAATTTTCTTTGTTGAAAATTATGGTGATACCTTTGACACTTGTCATGTAGTTTTGTAACATTAATATTTGGAGTGACCTGCCAGCTAAATTTTTAAATTTCTAGTCATTTCTATGAATATAACAGCAAAATGCCCACCAAAAGAAAAAAAACCTAAAATTTCACCACACTAACAAGTAATTGAACTTCATTAAACCCTATTTTCTTTCAGTCATTACCACTTACATATCATAATCTGTTTTTTATAATCATAATAATAATTTCACTTGCTTCTTTTTCAGTTAACATTATATGCAAATATAACCTAAAAACTTTTTGCTAATTTTTTTAGTAAAATTCTGAATGTCTCAAAACAGACATCTCTTTAAATATCAAGAGTGAATAAATGGCATTTAGGATGTGTAGGATAAGCACTAGACTGCTGACTGCAAAGTCGGGGGTTTAAACCCACCAGATGCTCCTTGGAAACCCTGTTCTATGAGTTGGAACCAATGCGATGTCACATAACAATAGCAACAGTATCCCTCTGAGATACTCATTATTACCCATTGACCACAATTGGGATTTCTGGTAGATTGGAGGAGTCGTTCAACAACACTACCGTCAGTAGATGAAGCATATTGCTCTCTACTATTGTTCATGCCAGCCGATCTCAGAAACCCTATATAGGGTCATGATGGGTCGGAACCGACTCAGTGGCACTTAACAGTAACAACACTGTCTGTGAATACCTACAAGGGTGAGTCAAAAATTATCCACACTCCAATTATATTAAAACTTGTGTTGGCTGCACTGTCTTAGCGCTTTCCATTCAAGGTCACTGCTGTGCAGGTGTGATCATGGACATCTGGAAACATAATTTGGACAAATACTCGAAGTAAGGTAAAAGTTTCTTTTAAGCTGAGGAGAGTAATGGATTCATCACAAAGACATGGATTCACCACTAAGAGCCTGAAAGTGGCAGAGTATGGAATGGAAACATTCTTAATCGCCAACCAAGAAAAAGTTCAAAGGTCAACCATCAGTTGAAAAATTCTTATTTATATCTTTCTGGGATTCTCAAGGGCCAGTATTGAAATACTATTAGGAAAAAGTTTCAACCATCAACAGTGCTCATTACAGTGAGATGCTCACTGAGGAGCTGAAGCCTAAACACAGAGAACTGCTATCCTAGGGCATTGTGATCGTGCATGACGATGCACATCCTCACACCTCTGCACACACTGTTGACACATTGCAAAAACTTTGTTTTGAGGTGTTAAACCATCCTCCTGTTGTTCTGATCCTGCTCCAAAGGGTTTCACCTTTTTGGTCCCCTTCAAGGAAAGCAGCCCTTCAAAGATGAAGATTCACCTCTGATAAAGAAGTGAAGACAGCAGTGCATTTGTGGGTTGCAGCTCAACCTAAAGCATTTTTTATAAGGGAATATGAAAGTTTGTTGACAGATGGACAAAGTGTAGTGAAAAACAAGGACATTATGTTGGAAAATGATGTCTTTTCTCAAAGTTAATTAAAATAAATTCTGCGGCCAGAGTGTGGATAATTTTTCACTCTGTCTTGTATATTATTAGCACCCTGTTTGTCTCCACCATGTTTTTGATGCTGTTGGTAATAATAAGTGGTTCACCAATAGGAAAAGAAATTGCCTGAGAAACTTCATTGTAGTCTTCTAAGATAAAGAGTCCTGATGTGGCAGTGTAGGATAAGCACTGGACTGCTGACCACAGGGTTGGTGATTCAAATCCATCAGCTGCTCCTCGGAAACCCTATGCAGGGTCACTATGAGTGGGAACCAACTCGATGGCACTTAACAAGAAGATAAGAAAGTCTTAAAGAAGATTGGTGACATCAGAATGCCTTGGTCATGTACTTGGTATAGAATCTCCTGCTCGGTATTAGATAGAAATAAATATTAACTGGACATCTTCCCAGTGCTCAGGGAACTTACATCTAGTGGAGGAGACTGACGTGACATAACTGCAATATTGTTGTTAAGTGACATCAAGTCAGTTCTGACTCATAGCGACTAACTCTGTATAGGACTTCTGAGGCTGTAAATTGTTGCTGGAGCAAAAAGCCTCACCTCTTTCCTGTAAAGTGGCTGGTAGGTCCCAATCACTAATCATATAATGATTTATGATCTGAGGGAATAAAATATCATGAAGTACAAGCATCGTGGAGTCCTGGTTTGTTGCTGTAGGATAAGCACTAGACTGCTAACCTCAAGGTTGGCCATTCAAACCCATCAGCTGCTCCTTAGAACTTTTATATAGAGTCGCTTTAGTCGGAACCAACTTGACGGCACTTAGCAATCATTATACTGTAGGAAAACAGAAGTGAAAAGGATTTCCAGTTACATATTTGACAGAGAAGGTGATATTCAAGATGACCCCTGAAGAATAAATAGTTTTAGAGATACATACGAAAGAAAGACTCAAATCTGTTAAAAAAAAGAATAAACTGAAGTGGTCAAGACACGTTCCCCAAGTGGGAAACATGGAACTCTAAATCACCAAAGACTCACCAGGATAAAATAAGCTTCTTGTTGTTGTTGTTAAGTGCTGTTGAGTCGATTCTGACCCATAGTGACCCTGCAGTTCAAATGTCTTGCAGTCTGACGCATTAGTCCACAGCGCCACAAGTTGCTGTCAAGTCGATTCCAAAGCTTAGTGATCCTTTATATAGTTTCTAAGGAGCAGCTGCTGGGTTTGAACTGCCGACCTTATGGTATACAGTTCAGTGCTGATCCTAGAGCGCCACACCAGGAGTCCAAAATAAATTTGATGATGTTGTTACGTGCTGTCGAGCCTTTCTAACTCGTAGCGACCCTGTATACCATTTCTTAGAAGCAGGTGGTGAGCTGAACCACTGACCTTGCAATTCAAACTGACTTTGTGGTCGAGTGCTTATCCTATAATGCCACACCAGAAGCTAAATGGTTTTGTTTGAATATTAGCAAAAAAAAAAAAAAAATGACAGTTGCAGCCCACCCAGAGATGCCAGGGAAGATAGGCTTGCCTGTCTGCTTCTAAGAGGTCACACAGCCTTGAGAACTATGGAGCAGTCCATTCTGCTTACCTGGTTGCTATGAGTTAGAATCCATGGCAACCAACAACATAGAATTTATCTGTTTAGAATGGGAATAATAAACATCCATTCTAAATGATCTTTAGAGAGTTACAATGTAGGTTATTATAAAGAACTAGAAAGGCATGGACTATACCTCTCTCCTCTAAGATGTGCCCTTAAGTATTTGCTCCTGTTTAATTATCAGCTATAGTGTTCTTCTCTATACCATTGTCATTTAACCTGAGCAGTTTCACCTCTCTAGAGAAATAGTTTGTCATATTCCTTTATGTCATATTGCTTTCTGTTTACTTTCTTGTTCACTAATGCTGTCTTGTTTAGTAAATATTAAAAAAAATGCAGAAATGCATTTTATTTTAAAGTTATTCTTTTTCTTTAACATTTATCTCTGATTTTTCTAATTTTTCTTTTTTATTTTTCCATTAGAGTGACCTCAGTTCTGTGGTAATTTGATTTTTTTATTATAAAATTATATGCTTTTCTTACTTACCACTTATTGACTCTTCCTAATTAATAATCTCTCTACAAAATATAATGGAAAAGCAAAGTTAGTTGTGAATACCACATGTATAATTTCAGAGAACTGTATATAATTTTTATGCCATTTTTAAATTATATTGATTGTCTTAATTTGGGGGGGAGTGATCAAAAGTTAAATTGTTTTATTGAAGCAGTTCTTGCTTTTAGTGTTTCTTGAACTGTTTTTAAAACGACACCTGGTAACCCTTTTAAAAATGGCATTAGGATTATCAACACCTTGCTATAAAATATTTCTATTTTTCAATTTATTTAATGGATTATATCATTGAAATCCATCTTCAAATGCATGGTGATTTTAGTTTTAAGTATAAATCAGTTGAAAATGGGCCTTTTGACAGCAGTCACAAAAGAAAAGCAAATTTTTTAAAGTTGGCTAAAGTCACATTTTCAAATTTCTATTTCAGATAAGCAACATTTGCTCATGTGGCATTGTACATTTAATAACATCAAATGCCTCAGCACTGAATCCTAATCTTAATTTTTTTTTAACATCAAATCACTTTATACTAACTGTTCAGACTAACTTGGTTTTCCATTATGATGCTGCTTGTGTTTCTACCATTTTACATGAACTCTTCCTCAGTATATGCAGACAATTGCATTTTTAAAATTAAAATGTGGGTTTATGGTTTTGGGTTTTTTTTTTAAAGCAATGGATTGATGGGATATATTTCATTATTTTTTTCCTTTTTTTTGAGAAAAGGGAGTAGAATAATGCCCTTAATTGTACATATCTTTTACTGATAAATGGTTATTACTATTGTCATTTGTGTACATGTCAGGTTTAAAGAATTTGCTTTATCTTAGATAATCATTATTTTGTAATGTCATCATTTTAGTTTTACAAATGATATACATTATCCTGATTTTAGTATTTCAGAAGTTTGTAAGTGTCAAAATATTTTTAGTCGCAGGTTGTTTTTTGTGTGTATTTTTTAGTATAGAATTTTCAAATAAAATAATTCTTAAATATCCTTGGTTTACCATTTTTTTATGTAAGTTTTTGTTTCAAAGTTGAGCTAAGTTAGTCTATTATCCTTCAGTTACATAACGATAGTAATCAAATAGCATAAAAACGGCTATTTAACATAAACAATTAAAGAATTAAAATTTATATAAAATTAAATACTTAAAATATCTGATGACTGAAATGGTGCTGAATAGTATCTATATTCAAATCCATCACAGGGGCTACAAATTACCTTTCGTTTGATTTTAAAACTCAAAGATTGTCCAGTATAGTTCACATATGCTTTTCTAACCCTAAATATGAATGAGGGAGCTTCAAACGGTTTTCCATTGTCTTTTAATTCCATAAATGCTTTGAAGCCCCTTCGTATTAACAGAAACCAAGAAGAAATCAATGTCCATTTACAAATTGTTGTAATTAAAACATTAAATCCTTTACAATAGTGTTCACAATCCAAGTGATCACTGTACTAGCTTTAAAAAAGAACAGATTATCTTTCATTATATTATGGAACCATGGTGGCTCCATGTGATTAGCACCAGACTGGGAACCACAAGGCCTGCAGGTCAAGCCTGCCAGCTGCTCCACAGGAGATAGATCCGAGGCTTTCTGCTCCCACAAAAGATTTTTTTTTTTTTTTTTTAAAGCCTTGAAAACCCTATGCAAGGCTGCTATAAGTTGGAACCAATTCGACAACATTAACAACATATCACAAACTAATTATTGCACAGGTATATTCAGATAAAATATACATTAACATTTTAATTACTAAAAGATTTAGAATATTTGTGAATGAAATTCCAGTTAAATATTTTCCAAATATTAATGCAAAATATATTTGTTATCCCCCATCCATTGTTTAGTGAGGTATCAGTTGACTAACACTTGACTTTGCTCCTATTAATTATGTTGGGATGAAGATTTCTTTTCTTGCATTAATTATGATAACTTTGATTTGCAGGCATGAACTAATCACATTTGTGGTTAATATTTTTTCATATAGATCAGCTATTGTTGTTGAGGTAAATCCTTAATATACCATCACACTTTGGTGGGTATTTTTTTCATGCCCTCAGACTGATGAAGTATTTCTCGAAGCCCAGATTCAGAATATTACAAACTCACCAATGTTCATGGAAAAGGTATCATTGGAGCCATCTATTATGTACAATGTAGCAGAATTAAATTCTGTCAACCAAATTGGAGAAAGGTAAATTTGAACTGTGTATTAAGTATTTGTTTTTTCTTTTTTAAGTTTTTATTGTGAAATGAAAGATCGTTTACATGGGAGAACATCGGTTTTACACTCATCCTATCATATTTTATTTCACTGTAATGATTACAGTCCCCTCCATGCATCATTATTTAACAGTATTTGCTTCTGTTCCCTCTGTTTTTGTTTTGTTTTTTAATATACACAAAAACACTCAGGAATATATAATCATTTAAACAACCAAAGGGCACATTCTGCAAGCCTGCCTCATGAGGTTTTGTTGTATTTTGTATTTTAACTCTTAGCAACCCTGTATAGGATTTCCAAAGAACGAATGGTGAGTTTGAACTGCCATCCTTGAAGTCCAGTGCATTAACTCACAGCGCCACACCAGAAATCCTGGGTAGTTTATAATTATTTTAATATTACATCAGTGCTTCAGTTATCTACATATAAACAAGAATCATAGCCCTTTGTATTTTATGTTTTAACTATTTTAAGAACTTGATCTTTTAAATCTTGTGATAATTTGATGAGATAAATATGCTATCATCCCTGTCCTACAAATGATGAAACTGAGGCTTGGGAAGGAATAGTGAAAACTAAGTTAGGAAAGGATGACAGTGAGTCTTAAGAAGGAACACTCTCCCAACAGCGAAAGGAGTAGATGATTTGGACTCCTGGTGTGGCGCTGTAGGATCAGCACTGTACTTCGAATTACAAGGTGGGCAGTTCAAACCCACCAGCTGCTCCGTGTAAACCCTACTTTTGAATCAGAACTGACTTAACAGTACATAACAACAAGAAGGAATACTCTAACACCACCAAAAGTAGTGGACATAGGAATAGATGATTTAATTTTTTGTGTGTGAAAAAGTAGTACATTTGTCTTTTTACAGATAATATAAAGAAGGATAGTATGCTGCTGCTTAAACTATTTTCATTGACAATTTTAGATAAAAGGGACATGGTACTTAATGTCCTGATTGCTGTTACATTATTCATTTACACCCACTCCTCACTTAACCACTTATCCACCAGGTCATTATGTGAACATCAGTGTTATATGAAACTGGAGTGACTACTTCACCTCACCTGAGCTGTGAATGTCCCATCAAGCCCCCTACTGAGCTTACCTGCCACCATACCACTCCCTCCCACATTTCCCCAGGAGAACTCTCCACCTGCAGGGGAGGGTTATCCAGTTTTCCAGAGGCGAGGTGTCCCAAGTACTACCCCTTTCTCCATCCCTGGGATCCCCTCCCTCTCTTGCCCTCACTGTATTTTCAGGATTGGTGGCCCAGCTCAATCCATAGCACCCCTGTCATTAATGCCCCCAAAATACCCTTTGGTTGGCTTTGTTAGCTGTCCACAGGTGGGAGGTACCTAGTACCACAAGGGATTCCCCAGCCAGCCCCTCACGCAGGAATCTCTGTGTTCTCCCTGGGTGACCCTGCTCCCTCTGTCCCCGTATTGCATGAGAATCAACAATCCAGAGCTGCTTCTAAGACTATGACAGCCAGGCCCAGCCTCTGCCCTTGACCTTAAATTCAACTGCCAGGCCACTCACCTGCTGACCTCACCCTTGCTTAGGAGGCTTGTCCTTCCCTCACCTGTGCCCACCCCGAATGGAGCATTATGTAGGTAGCACTCAGCTGATGTGGGGGCACCTGAGTGCCACATCTCAGGCCCTTTTCTGACCCTGGCTCAACCCAGCCCTTGGGACTGGAAACTGGTTCCATACCCTGAGGTTCTGCTTTCTCTTCAGTCCCAAGGCCGACTCACCTTTAAAACACCACCTGCCACTGCCCCAGTCTCAGGACCTGATGGACAGTATCCCATTTTCATAGCCCACTCCAGCTCCTGCTCTGCTCTTTCCAGTACCCTGGTTGCTCAGGAAAACTGTCCCCTCTCCTGTCCTAAGGAGTGAAATCCTGTGCAATATAAGCTTCCTTTCTTTGTGCACAAGGGGTCCACCCACTATGGTCACCATCAGGGACCTTAGCATTCAATACTGTCAGACATGTAATTAATGCGCAGAATAGTTGGTAGTAGGTTTTTTTTACTGTTGTCATAACTGCAAAATGTCAAATGAGTGTCAGTAAATGAGGAGTAGGTAGGTATATCTGTTATATCTCCAATATCTTCTATTATAAAGAACATCAACATTTTCCACTTCAATCAGTTGAGGAAAAAAAAAAGCCCTCTCAATACAAATCAGTTGTGCTTATATTGAGACCACTGACATTCTGTTTTAGATCTTTAGTAGTTAATCATCCAGTTCTTGTCCCAAAGGAACAATCACAGCCATGGTTTTTCTTTTAAAAGATGCTAGAGGTTTTTCTCCTTCTCTATCTCCGTTCCTCTCAGTACATCTACATTTGGTTCAAGAGCATATTTGCAGCCAATGGATACACGCCAGTACTTGTACTGCCTTAAGCCCAAGAAGGAGTTTGCAGAAAAAGCAGGCATCATTAAGGGAGTAACAGTCATTGGAAAACTGGATATAGTGTGGAAAACAAATCTAGGTGAAAGGGGAAGGTTACAGACCAGCCAACTTCAAAGAATGGTGAGTCTACACAAGAGTTTTGGTGGGGGTTTGTTGGTATGTAGGGGTAGATAGAATATCTTTATATTTTTCAATTGTATCACTTAAACTTTAAATACCATAAAAGTATTAATACTACTAGAGAATAAGAGAGATAGGACAAATAATTTCACTGGCCTTGACAAATAAAAAATCTGCTAATGTTAATTTATCCTCAATTAAGGTGTTTTAACTTTACAAAGCAGAAATTAAAATAGCAATGTATCAGTTGTTCCTGCCTATGTTAATTCATGAGAATTGTCTTAAGTCTACTGAACTTTAGTAATTATAGCAAAAACAAATTGTTAAAACTTGTGGTGCTGTTCTTTAGGTAGTAGCAAACACAGGAAATTAGAATGTGGGAACAGTAGAATTAGTGAAAAGTGTCATGTCAGAACATCAACTTGGAGACCCCGCAACTGTTGAGTGACTATGCTGATTTGGTGCCTTTGTTAAAATGCAAAGACTTTATAGTAATACATATTAACTGTATTGCTTTCTCTCTTAGGCTCCTGGTTATGGAGATGTTAGATTATCTTTGGAGGCAATTCCAGATACTGTAAACTTAGAAGAACCTTTTCATATAACCTGTAAAATAACAAACTGCAGGTAATGGCAGAGTTGGCAGAGGGATATCCTTTCTTCGTCACCTACCTGAAAGAGAGTTTTTAAGTCTTACAAATAGTATGCCGTCTCCTTTTATATTTCCTATTGGTTTATAGTCTTCTCTATGTTGAATAACATAACATTCTTCATCTGGTAGCCGTATATTAGATAAGTTATACTGTATTGTTATTGTTGTTAAAGTGCTGTCAAGTTGGTTCCAACCCATAGCGACCCTGTGTTGTTGTTAAGTGCCTTCGAGTTGATTACAACTCAAAGCAACACTGCATAGAGTTTCCAAGGAGTTGCTGGTGAGCTTGAACCACTGACCTGTGATACAAACTGACCTTGCGGTCCAGTGCTTTATCCCATAGTGCCACATGAGGACGGGGTCAGAATTGGAAACCAGATGTATTTAACTTCAAAATCCAGGTTCTTGTTGTTTACAGCCCCTTCGCACTTAGCTTTCTATACCATGAGCTAGTAAATTCTAATGGAAAATGCATTATAGATTTAGACTCCTAAGATGAATTTTTCAGATACAGGATTGCATCTGAATCGTATCTTTAGTATAAGAACTAGTTATGATTTTAAATATGAAGAATAATAAAACCCCAAACCAAATCTCTTGCCATCAAGTTGATTCTGACTCATAGCAACCCTACAAGATGGAGTTCAGGGTTCCAAGGGTGTAAATCTTTATGGAAACAAACCACCACACCTTTCTCCCGTAGAGCATTTGATGGGTTTGAACTGGTGACATTGTAGTTAGCACCGAACCACTGTGCTACTAGGGCTCCTTCGTGAGGTATATTAATAGATTAGAAAACAAAGCTGTGCTAATAAAGAACAAAATCTACCCATTAGGCAAAAGTGTACAGGGCTTTGTAGCTAGAAAATCTTAGGATTAAATTATACTTTTGCTACAATTGTATTACTACTTGATATGTATTATTAGTTGAGGCATTTTGATAATATTGCAGTGATGAATCCCATCCTTCATAGTCTGAATATATAAACCTATTTGACCTCATATCCATTCTAACTTTTTGATATCAGGCAGATAAGAAATGTTCACCCTTCAGAACACCCACTTTATGAAGCTGCATAGGTCCCTCCAAAGCAGTTGATCACTTCTTTGTCATAGCAAATTTTGACACAGCTTTTTAGTGACACTTAGATATTGCTATAATTAGTATTTTCTTCAGTACATAGTGTATTATTCAACAGAACGAATCACATCTTACCCACCCAAGTATATGTAGTGCCTACCACATCATAAGCAGTGTCTACCACATCATAGGGCATCCTGGTTTGTTGCTGTAGGATAAGCACTGAACTGCTAGCCACAAGGTCGGCAGTTCAAACCTACCAGCTGCTCCTCAGAAATGCAACAGAAGGTCTCTATGAGTCAGAACCAACTTGATGGCACTTAACAACAACCATATCATAGGATTCCAGTCAACAATACATGTATGGTAAAGATCCCGTGTATACAGGGCTTGTTTGGTGTGTGTGTTTGGTGGGGAAGGGTGTTTTTTGATGTGTAGCAAATCAGTTACTCACCAACCAAGTGCTGTAAAAAATAAATTTTGTTTCTTTCAGTGTTCACTTTAACTTTTGATAATTCAAATAAGAATTTTCTTCCAAAAGAAAAAAGCACCTGTTTTTTTAGTCCTCCAGTTTCCAAATGACATTACCCTTCTCCTCGTCTTCCACAATGCCCATACACAGCTCCCGCAATCCCCAACACATACAGTATACATACACTCTTACTAAGTTTTTGTGAGCTTTAATGAGAAAGTAAGGAGCATAGTGGTTACAAATCAGCCTTCTAACCTCAGGGTCAACAGTTCAAAACTACCAGCTGTTCCGTGGGAGAAAGATGAGGCTTTCTGCTCCCGGAAAGATTTACAGCCTCGGAAACCCTGTACAGGGTCGCTATGAGTCGGAACTGACTCCACAGCGCATAACCACTACCACCAGTGAGAAAGTGGTGCACGTCACCTGATCTTGTGGCACATAGTGGGCATTTCACGTCTACTAGGGAGATGATGTTGTCAGTGCCATCGAGTCAATTCTGACTCATAGCAACCCTGTATATAGGATAGGGTGTCCATGGAACGGCTGGTGGGTTTGAACCACCAACCTTGTGGTTAGTGGTCCAGTGCTCATCCTACAGTTCCGCACCAGGACTCTCGATGCATAAAAGCTAAATATCATGAGGTCAGTAGTCTAAAAATTAAACAGTTATATATTAAAATTCAAATGAGTATTTTAAAACATGGAATCTACATGAGAAAACAAAGAAACTTAAAAAGATGGGATTAGTTATAAATGGTGGTAGAGTAGGAGACTTTTTGTTATGAGCCTCTAGGTTATTTTTTTAAATAGGAATACTTCATTACAATTTGTGTAACTTAATGTTTAAGCTGAACTGGTGGTATCAGTTCTAAGCAAACTAGTCTTTTTGTGTTAAATAATACCATGAACAAAATTGAATAGTATTTACTTCTTATGAATCTTTGCATTTTCCAAGTTATCTCCATAACTATAATAATATTAAAGGAACATAGATCAAATATCATAAACACTGGGCTGCACTCCATTTGTCATTTTCTTTCCTGTGGAGTGGTGGTGGTGGTAAGTGCCATCAAGTCAGTCCTGACTCATAAAGACCCTATGTAGGTTTTCTCAGGAGTGGCTGGTAGGTTTGAACTGCCAACCTGGCAGTTAAGAGTCCAGTGTTTATCCTACAGGACCCCTTCCTGTAGAATACCTAACAGAAATAGAAAGTCTACATAACAGCAGAATTAAATATGAATGTGTGGAAACCTCCCAGAGAAATAGCAAAGCTGATAGCATCAGCCAGTCAGTGTTCAGTACTAAAACCAAAAAGTGGTCACCCAGGCAGGCTGATTAGTCCAAGTACCAACTTTAGGCTCTACAAGATATTATCAACTTTCACTTTTCTGAATTTGTCATAAAGTGAAATGAAAATGATGTAGTAACTTTTCAGTTCTGTTTCTGGTTTTTATTCTTGGAAATTTAGAAAAGTTCACTTATCAATAGTGGAAGGAATATTACAGTACCTTTTTGTGTAAGGAACAAGATATATTCCTGTTTTTCTGATTCCTCCAGCAGTGAAAGGACTATGGATCTAGTTTTGGAAATGTGCAATACCAATTCTATCCACTGGTGTGGCATTTCAGGAAGACAGCTTGGGAAGCTACATCCTAGCTCCTCTCTTTGCCTTGCCCTTACTCTCCTGTCGTCAGTGCAGGGACTGCAAGTATGTCCTCTTTTGAATTGTTTCAATATTTGGGGTTGGGGGTTGGGGGGTGGTGGTGATTAACTCATAATGCTCTTTCAATTTTTAATTTTGTCATTACTAATAAAGGAAAACTTATTTCTTTGTTTGAATAGAGTGTCTCCGGCTTAAGACTAACAGACACCTTCTTAAAGAGAACATATGAATATGATGATATTGCACAAGTCTGTGTGGTTTCTTCAGCCATTAAAATGGAGAACTGAAGAAAATTTCTAATGTTATACTTCCATTTAATTCCATAGAACTGCTTTCTGTATGTCAGCTTTGTAAAATGACCAATTTAACAACAAAAATAAGTATGTATTATTTAAATTTTTTGCTTGTAAATCTTTAGTTGTTTAAAATATTAAATGTTTCTTTTGAAAAGAATCATGATTTTACTTGGAGTTATATTCTGAATATTTGTATATTTTCTACACAGTATCTCCTTTCAGTTTAGATGACCACTGGGCTTTCTTACCTAAATGCACTTGACTGGAGAATATCTGTTCCTAGCAAGCTTCAAGAACAGGGTCAGCAAACTTGTCTGTCAAGGGCCAGCTAGCAAATATTTTAGGCATTGCATGCCATGTGGTTTCTGTCACAGCTACTCAGCTCTGCCACTGTACTGCAAAAGCAGATATGCACAATTGTTAACAAGATTGCCGCTGTTTATGAAAGATGTAGCAGAATGGATTGGGCCATGGTGTGCTGATATAGAAGATACTTCTTAGAAGTTTGGAAGTATCTTAATAGTTGATCAGAAATAGTGCACTTTTTTTTTCCTACCTCCTTAGTCAACAGAAAATGTGTTTGTTTAAAACAATTGGCATAGAACTTGTATAACTTGGCATTTACTAACGTGGTATGAACTTTTCTAATTACTTCAAGAATTATTGTATTGGGACTGTGGTATTTGTGTCTTACTTTGTGACTGACGAGTGGATCAGAATTGGATGTATTTCATAGGTAGTTGATTACTCAGGTAACTTTTTGTTAAGTAAGCAAATAATATAATTCTAAGTCAGACAGTCTTGACTTGTTTTTGTTTTGTTTTGTTTGTCAATGAAAAATAAGCCACTTTTTCCCATGAGGATTATTTAAAAGATTCCCAGTTTTTGTTACTTGATCTTCAACACTAAACCATGTATGAATATTATAAAAAGCTTTCTCTCTCATCATGTAGTCAAATTGTTAACTTATGTCCTGAACAAAACAGTTAAGATTATAAACAACTTTGCAACATGAATGCAATAAGAAATTTCAAAGTTTTATTAGGAAAACACAACATTAGCTGCTTTTAAAACTATACTGTTTTGATGAGCTGAAATTCAAGAATGTATATAGAATTTCTGAAGTGAAAAGAGTGAATTAAAGTGAACTACAAAAATTTGTTTTTCTTAAATACATAAATATTTATTGCCATGACAAATTGTTTGGTCCAAACTGAAAGCTTATGGTCAGAATGAAGTTTACCCCTGGAATTAAAGAGCACTAATAAACTGTCTGTGCAAAATAAAGTGCAGGTAGTGTAAAATTAAATCTGTTTTCCGAAACTAGTTAGATTAATTAAATGATGAAACAAGACTTTGTAGCCACTACACTGGGTGCACTTCAATTGTCTTTTAAGCACACTCTCATGACTCAACCTTCTGTTTGAAATTTTTTAAAAGTTAACATACAATAGTTGCTTGGAATCTGCTGTATAATTTAATAATGTCTCTTCTGTTTATAAACAATAACCCAGACACATATTGTTCATACTTTGAAAGTTAGAGAATGCTACCTTGGAAAGAATCTGTTAAACCATGTGACAAAGAAGTAGATAAGAAATAATCTGGTACATTATTAAATGAAAATGTCATTTTCTTAACAAGCACGTTGTTTTACATAGGGTAGCATCATAGTATCGACAGCTAGTGCAGTTAAAAGTGGTTAATAGAAGTCAGGCATTCCTAAGTAAACTGTATAGAGATTTATATAATGCCCTTATGTTTCTCTAGATGAGACTGTATTTTCCAGACAGGCATGAGTAATACTTGGAACACTTCTCTAAGAATAGCTAGCATAATCCAATGACATAGCACTGTAATAATTTCAAAGTAATGAAGGTATTTTGTTGAAAAGCAAAAGTAGTCTAAAGAGAATGGGAATGCAAGTTAGTGGGCATGTAACATCTACACTGAATCTGTTATGGGTAGTATATTAGCAAAGAAACAAAACTGAAAGGTGAAGTAGAAGAAATATACCAATTCCCATTATTGCATGTAACTTTTTTTTTTTACAATGTTGTGGTTAAGACACAAACATACCTTTGTCTTATTTTGGTACTAAGGTAATACTGGCCAAATTAAATAAGATAGAAAGTGTGTCCTCCTGTGTTCTGAAAGAGATTGTGTAGAATTGATATTTCTTCTTAACATGTTTGATAGAGTTCACCAGTGGTATCAATTGGGCCTGTAGTTTTCTTTTCTGGAGGGTTTTGAACTATGAATTCAATTTCTTTGATTAATACAGGTCTATTTATGTGTGGCACTGTAGGATAAACACAGGAGTGCACGGTCGATTTGAACCACAAAGTGGGTGGCTCAAACTCACCTGTCACTCCTCAGAAACCCTATATTGGGTCATTATGAGTTGGAACCGACTTGACGGCACTTACCAACAACAGTTTAGGTTTTCAGTGAGCTTTGGTAGTTTGCATATTGTAAGGAACATGTCTTGTTTCGGTAGAAGTCTCACCTTCCTCGTGAAAGACATGGGTTCACTTTCTGGCCAATCGATGTACAGCCACCACCCATCTGTGATTGGAAGCTTGTGTGTGACTAAACTCCTGAACAAGGTGCAGTGGAGCTTCTGCTCTAAGACAGATTGGAAAGAAAGGCCTGCTGATTGACTTCAAAAATCAACCAGTTAAAACCCTATGGGTCACAATCTGCAACCAATCATGGGGACAATACATAACCGGGCAGCATTTCACTCCATTTTGTATGGGGCCACCAAGAGTTGGGGGTAACTCTGCCAGTAAACAGAGAATTGCTCTTAGTATTTCCTAATTATCCTTTTAATATCTACAGCTCTGTCATTATTGGTAGTATCAACTTGTATTTTCTAGTCTGAGGAGAGGCTTACCAGTTTTATTGACCTTAAAACGTTTTTAATGCAGCCAAGATAGTTGTGCTAGAAACTTTGATTTCTTATCCAACACTAGTTAAGACTGTTAAGTGCCATCAAGTCAGTCCTGATTCATAGTGATCCTGTGTAGAGATTCCTGAAGCTGTACATATGCAAAGAGCCTCATCTTTCTCCAGTATATGAGTGATTCGTTTTTAATAAAGGCTCAACTTCGAATCTCTTTTTTAAATCATTTTTATATTAATAGTTAGGATTGTATTCTGTATAAAACTTGAACACTAGGAGTTGAGTCTAACTTCTTAAATAATTAAGTTGGTTTCGATGGAAATACAAACCAAACAAAAACCCAAATTCAGCGCCATCCAGTCACTGTTAATTCAGCAGGCCTGTAAGAGGAGAAATGCCCAAAGGGTTGTAACCTTTCCAGAAGCAACATCTTTCCCTTCCAGACCTGGTGAGTTCAAACCTTTCTATAGCAGCTGAGCACCTAACCACTATGGAGATTTCATTTCAAAGAGCCTAAGACTTCACTCGTCATCTTTTCTGGCCAGAGCTGTAAATTCATATGGTGGTGGTGGTCGTGTGCCCTGGGATCAGTTCCAACTCAGCGACCCTGCTGTAAATTTTTATGGGAGCAAAAAGTTTCATATTTCTGCTGTGGAAGGACTGGTAGTTTTGAACTGCTGACCTTAAGGCTAACAGCTCAACTCATAACCACAACACTACCAGGTCTTTCTTTTTCTTTCAGTTGCCTGAGCCAATTGCTTGTTACTTACAGGACTAATTGGAGAGAACCCTGTTTCTCTCAATTAGAGTCCTTGGAATTAGAATCAGAACCACCTGGTGTTCTGTTCAAAATGGTTATTCCTGAGTCTCACTCTGTTGTTGTTAAGTGCTGTCGAGTCGTTTCTGACTCATAGCAACCCTGTACTGGGTGAGCTTGAACCACCAACCTTGTGGAGCAGCTGGTGAGCTTGAACCACCAACCTTGTGGCTCAAACGATTTCGCAGTCCAACCCAATAACCCAAAGCACAATGCGCTGTGCCAGGACTCCGAGCCATACACTGGAACCTACTAAATAAAAACTTGAATCTACATTTTTAATAAATTCTCCAGGTGTTTCTAACTGTGAAATTACAGAACCCCTGACAAGGAAAAGGAAAAAGTTGGTTTTTAAATTTTAGGATCTTAATTACTTTGGGTCTTGTTTTTTTTTGTTTTGTTTTTTTAAGAAGAGTTATAACAAGACCTTGGCATCAACATTATATTAAGTTTATATTACTTTTTCAGTGTTCCCTCACAAAACATGTGAAATTATTGCGTCAACCTGACTTTGCCAAATTTCTGATTAACAAGCAAAAGAACATCTAATTGGAATTAGAACTGTCTCACTTACCACTGTAGAGTTATGCTGTTACTACCTAATGTCACTTCTTTCCACTGAGACAGCTTCTAATTTATAATAAAATAATTTCAAATCTGCTGTTTGTGTTTCTTCAAATTAAAATTAAGCAGAAGAGTGGCACACCAAGTCAAATTATAAAAGATTAGATGAGCAAGCAACATTAGTGATAGATGCTTTTTGTAATCCATCAAAATATACTGTTTATTTAAAAAAAAAGATCAATATTTATGGAAGCGTAATCAAATGCCACTTAGAAATTCCTTAGGGCCAAGCCATTGGTTTATTTAAATACAGGTATATCGTGACCTACTTACATCAGTTTCCATGTGGAGGTCACCACTGGTGAAATTGTGCTAACTAAGCTGAGGAGTTAGTTATCGGACTGACCTAACCAGTACCAGTAAGGATTTCTAAATGTATTATGAATTGAGCCTAACTGGCCATGCTAATGTTTTCAATACCAACTTGCAGACAAGGTTAGTTAAGTAAGAACTATGCCAAAAGCCTGAGCACCCTACCTTCCCCTTTTATATAGTCACTTTGATCTGTACCTAGGATACATATTCATTACTGAGATAATTAGATGACAAGGCTTTTCTCTCCTAACATACCATTCGTGTCAGTGGCAAGTATATTGTTTTCTAGACCAGCATGGGAAACACTTACTCATCTCCCCTCTTTAAAAAGTCTGAATTTGGAGCTAGAAAACTCACTGATAAACAGCCCTACTCTTCAATAAATAAACTCTGCTATTAAGTCTAATATACAAATATGACAACAAAGGTTTGAAAATGGAACCTTGTCCAGTGCTATGTTGGCACGTCAGTTAACAAGCCTTCCAAAGGAGTCAGGTTATGTTCAAGTCTGTGATAAACCTAATGTCTAAACAATTTATTCTTTAGGAATATACACAAGAGTTTTTCCTCCCATTATTTTCAAACATCAGATATGGTACTGTTTGGGACCACTATCTACAGTGAAGAATTCAGAGTCATAAATCATTTACATTCTGGGCCAGGGTTCCTAGTCAAATCAAGAATGTTCATCAGTGCTGCTGCTGAATGACCTGCTCCGGACATGATTTCTCAGCTGCTCGATAAGTTCCGGATTCTGTTGCTGTATCTGCTGAGCAAACTGCTGTCCCCTGTACAGAAGAGGCAAGGTGGCATGTGAGGTTACAACAGTGGTTCTAGAATTTCACACAACCCTCATGCAAAATGAACATCACAAGTTGAGGTGACTATCCAAAGAGAGCCCACATAAAGCATGTTTTAGTGTTTTCAAGTTTACCAATGCCTTCATATAGAGTTATTACAGTGTGAAATTCTTTATAAGAAACAAAACACCCCACCTATAAAAAGAAGTGCCTGAAGTAGGTGAAATCCACTTAAACACAAAGAAGCAAGGGGCTTTTATTGAACATGCTCAAATACAAAGGTGCTTCAAAAAGTTCATGAAATGGTTCAACAGTAATTGCTATCAGGACTGATTATGAAGGTTGCATATGTAAAGGTAAACATAGCAAAAGGAGGGGAGTGGTTGATCTTTCAGTCCAGGAGCTGAGGACCCTGAGACCATCCAGGGAGAAGAGTGGAGTGCGGGACCCTATCCAGAGAAGCAGCAACACCAGAGATGGAGGCAGAGAAGATGAAGAGAGATGGAGTGGCTGGGGACTCTAAACTCAAGGAGGGAGAGGGGCTGTGTGCTGATGGCCAGGAGGCTGGCGTGCAGGGTATATCCTTTAGTTTGAATGGTTATATATTCCTGACTCCTTCAGTGTACATAAAAAAACAATAGAGGGATTGGAAGCAAATGCTGTTGAATGATGCATGGAGGGGATTGTAATCATTGAGATGAAACAAAGCAAGTGATTTGTTTAATACGAAGCTGATGATCTTATCTGTAAACTTTCAATTCTCAATGAAAAAAATTTTTGCATGTACATTATCTACACCTCTTCCATTAACATTTTTCTCACCTGCCTCACTGAGATGATAAGACGGGAGGAGACCAAAAGGGGGAAATTATTAGTACCTAAAGACTCCTTTTAAAAAGCCCATTGAGCAGATAGGTGGGCCAGAGGTTACCTTACCTTAGAAAACTAAAATATAAACTACATATTTCACTATTTCTCTTGTAAGTATTACTTACGCTTGGATGAGGCTGGACAGGTCAGTTAGGCCCCCAACTCCTGCAGCAGGTCCCCCAATGGCATTTGTCATCATTCCTGACATTCTAGATTACACAAAAGATTTATCACTGGGATTGGCATATATTCTTAACAAGTAGGATAAATTGCCAATGAAAAGGTAGTTAAGTACACCATCATTATGTGGGAAGTTAGGCCAAATGTGGCTCTAAGTTCCAAATAGCTAGCAGTCAGGGTTGTCTTAGGTGGAGCCTGGTAGATGGGAGGGGAAAATATAATCTCTTTTCTATGTACTTACAGTTGTTGAACTTGAGGATTCTGCATTAAACTTGCTGCCTGGAAATGAAAAAATGGTATCTCCCTTTAAAGGCTTTAATATTTAAGGAACTTTAACAACGACACTGTTGTTGTTGTTAAGTACCAGAACCCCACCAAAGACATATATATATACAAATGATATGTATTACATATATATGTAGTGGTTAATTAAGTATCTCCTCCACTCCAAAGGGAATATGCCTATTCTCCGTAGTAACCAGGAGTTTCCATCATTAACATGCTTACAGTGGTGGGGGTGGGGGTATCATTTAGGAATGGAGGTCCATTCATAGATATATATATATATATATATATATACACACACACACACACACACACTTAAAACTTTCATTTATGAAGCACAATATTTTTCTTTCTGCCTCAAAGTAAATTTTGTCAATATTCATGTAAAATGTAAATGTTGTCTAAATCTTTGTAGATGCTAACTTTTAATTCACTGATTCTAAACAAAGTGTTAGAAAAAATACCACTTACTTTTATTCTCAAAAGATGATTGATTTGCAAATAATTCAGTAACTGTCTTAAATCTCAAACAGGATTGGTGCCTTTGAGGCATATTAAAGAGATTTTGGGGGGAAAAAAATCTTTATGGCTCATAAATCATGCTCTTTCTGTGTAATCCCTATAGTATTCATGTGAAATTAATGATATTGTTGGATGATTTCCCCATTGTGTTGGGTCACCTTTCTTTGGAATTGTCATAAATATGGATCTCTTCCAATCAGGTGGCCAGCTATCTTCCAAATTTCTTGACATAGATGAGCAAGCACTTCCAGTGCTGTATCAGGTTACTGAAACATTTCAGTTGATATTCAGTCAAGTCCTGGAGCTTTGGTTTTCACCTGTGCCTTCAGTGCACCTTGGACTTCTTCCTTCAATATCATCAGTTCTTGATTATATGTTACCTCTTGAAATGACCGAACTTCTTTTTGACACAGTGATTCTGTGTATTTCTTTTATCTTCTTTTGATGCTTCCTGCGTTATTCCAACTCATAGCAGCCCTGTATAGAGTTTCTGAAGAGTGACAGATGGATTTTAACCACTGACTTTGTAGTTAGAAGTTCAATACTTACCTTACAGTGCCACACCTGGAAACTGAACTTGGTAGAATTCTCCAAATTCTTCATCACTGGCTTTAATAGTTGGTGTGTAAATTTGATAATTATGGTGTTAACTAGTCTTCCTTGTAGGTGAATGGAAATTATACTATCACAGACAGTGTTGTACTTCAAGACTGATCTTGAAATGACTAGGATATTGGTCTTTATGCATTCCATTTCTGATGACTTCCAATTTTCCTACATTCATACTTAGTACATTCTACATTCTGATTATTAATAAATGATTGCAGCTTTTTCTTCTTTTGAGTTGTGCCACATCAGAAAATGAAGGTCCCATAAGCTTTGCTCCATTCATATATTTATGGTCAACCCTACTTTGAAAAGGCAGCTGTTTCCCAATCATTTGAGTGTCTTCAAACTTGAGATGCCCATCTTAATTGTATCAATGTTCCACTGCTATTTGTAAGGTTTTCAGTGGTGACCATTCAGAGATGGTCTCTGCCTCTCCTTCCTAGTGTGTTTTAGTATGGAAGCTCCAATGACCCTGTCCACATGGGTGAGCCTGCTAGTATTTAAAATAGATTCCAGCAACACATAAACCACCACAGTCCAACAAGCTGGCAAATGAATAGTGGTTAGATTTGATAGTTGTTTAAAATTATTCTGAATCTCTCATAAGCACTTTCTAAAGTTCTTCAGGTACCTCACCGAACCTAACCACCCATGGAAGTTGCTCATCCATTCTGTGAAAAATATGATAGCTGGCTAGATAAAGAAAGCAAAGCTCCTCAAAACTGGACTAATAATATCATGATAAGCAGAAAAGATTGATGGTATCAAGGATTTCATTTTACTTGGATCCACAACCAATGCCCAGGGAAGCAGCAGTCAGGAAATTAAGTGATATACTGCATTGGGCAAATCTGCTCTGACCTCTTTAAAGTATTAAATAGCAAACCTTCATCAGGTGCTCCTGATCCAAAATATGGTATTTTTAATTGCCTCATATACATGAGAAAGCTGGACAATGACTAAGGAAGACCAAAATGTTGAAGTGTTTGAATTATGATGCTGGTAAAAAAAAATATTAAATAGACCATGGCCTGCCAGAAGAACAAAGAAATCTGTGTTGAAAAATATATACAAACAGAATGTTCCTCAGAAGTGAGCATAGGCTTTGGATATGTTATCAGGAAAGACCAATCAGTGGAGGACATCATGCTTGGTGCAGTAGAGGGTCATCAAAAAATAGGAAGACTCCCAAGGAGATAGACTGACATAGTAGATACAACAATGGGCTCAAACAATTGTGAGGATAGCACAGGACTGAGCAATGTTTCCATTTGTGATGCTCTATGAGTTGGAAATAACACAACAGCAGTTAACAACAACAACAACAGCAGCTTGTTGAATGCTTGTGACGTTCCCTTTGGTCACAAATTACTAGTAGTCTCCTACAGAGAGTTTCTGTGCTGGGATGCCGATACCTTCTAGGAGTTCCACTTGGACAAAGTCCCATTGGACAGATTGAGACTGGAACTACCTCATAAGCATGTATGATCACTTCTGGTCCACAGGAAACACACTTCCACTCTAGAATCATCAGGACAATTATTTCTCAAGCCATAGCATTAATTCGGGCTAGAAAGTCAGGCACCAGGCCACTGTCTTCCAAACTGAGAGCCATATATAGTTTTCTGAGTGGGCTGGAAAAGTACTTTCCCAATGGACCTGAGATGCTGGCTGGTCTCCTAACTCCATTCAACTAGAATTTTATGGCCTATGCAAAATCAGAACTAAAAGAATTACATTTTCATGCCCAGTCAGAGCAGTATAACCTGATGACTGGTAATGAGTAACAATGTTTTAAAATGTCACAAAATAAATAAAGAGACAACAATTTGCTGGCTCATAGGTAGGCAAACAGTTTTAAAGAAAAAAAATAAAATAAAAACTACCCATTGCTCAGACTTCTTGGTCTCACTGGGAATGAATCATCTGTTCATGTCAATTCAACTGAAGACAGTGGATGCAACATATACTTTTTGAAGGAAACCGATGGATAAGGAGTGGATGCTGCCATCTAACGGCACAGTGTGTAGTAGAGCTCTCCTCAGCTATTAGTATCCAGTCATCCAAGGCACTTTATATGCCCAGGAATATAAATACCCAGATACCCAAATACCCAAAGTCCCAGATACCCAAATCAGTGTCTACATATTGGGTCAGAGTTCTTGTGTTTACAAAAAGGTCCTAAAGTGATTTTGCCAGTTTGAAGGAAAGAGTACACATATATGAGAATTATATTGTAAGTTCAAATAAAATTTTTAAACAAAGAGGAAGAGACAGAATATGCTGAAGAAAGAACTAAGGGAACAACTAAAGCCAAAATTCTCAGAACTTAATTATTATACATATAGGAGTGGTTTTTATTCTTTTTGATTTTCAAACTCCTCTGACAATCTGATTAGAACTATAGTTTTCTCCTTGAGTAAAAACACATATCCATACGTATACAAATTAGTACACAGGATTTCAGGGAATGCATGGGTTTCCTGAAGTTCATCGAAGGCTTTCATACAAAGCAGTCCATGAATATGCTGGAAGCTTCTGTCACAGCCTTTATCACTGCTTACGACCACCCACCACAAAAGCTTCCTTGTTTGTTTCTAAAATGTATTAAAATAAAACAAAAAACAATACAGGAGTGACTCAAAAAGTATTGCCACTGGGAGAACAAACAAGATGGCAGATAGGGTAAAAGTCAAGTGAGGAGTTCTGTCAGCAACAATACAGAATACCACACCAAGAAGGCTCAGGGCATGGTCCCAGAACTCTGAACCACATATAAAGGAATATTTAGAAAGTTGGAAGGCTTACAGCCAGTGGAATTTGTGGCAGAAGCAAGAAATCCAGTGCTTTCTAATCCAAGGTGTTCAGCTGCTCCCTGAGCAGTTTTCTTGGATGAGACCAAGCGCGGGAAGGATCAGAGCAGCCACAGACGCCTGACAAAACCACGGAGATAAAGGTGTGGACATTCTTTTTTAATATTTGTTCATTGGTCTCTCGCTGTCTGCACACCTCCATTCTGGTGACTAGATGGGGTGTCTGAGCAAGAGGACATCTCACTCCTACCCCCGAGGGGTTCTACTATGCATACACACAGATCTCTTCAAAATTTAAAGGTATAGTTTCCACTTAAAACCAAATGGCAGCACAGAATGGCCACAGCCGGCCCTAAAATGCTTATCACTAGGAAAAAGGCCTGAACAGGGGTTGTGGAGCTAGACAGGCAGACTAAAAAAGAAACAGGCTGAAAATTAAATCCTGAGTTACATCACAATGACCAACAGTGGCATCAGGAATTTTTCAGGAACAACAACAATTTCTCAGGAAGAAGAGTGAAAAGGGAAGCCCATCTCCTGATCACATCTACCTGGAGGCATTCAGAAAGCATAAAGAATACCAAAACACACACCCATCTAAGTATTAAGGCCACAGCTAACCACTGAATATGCCCGAAGAACAGAAACAGATGACCATATCAGTTCATGTCCAGAAACAAGATAAAGTGACTGAGACAAATGATCCATACTGAAAGGAGGGCAGGCTTTGGAAACGCCTGAGAAGGAATTCAGAAAAACAATTACAAAATGTATCAAAACACTTTACAATGGAGTTGAGACAAATAAGGAAGAAGTCAGGAAAGCACTACAGAAACAATCAAATAAGATAGATACAGCACTGGAAACAGTTCAAAACCCACAGAAAGAAGTCTAAACAATTAATAATAGAATATCAGAAATGGACAATACACTGAAAGGTCAAAGCAGTAGAACTGAAGAGATGGAAGCTAGAACTAGTGAGCTGGAAGATAAATCTCTCAATACTACTAAGATAGAAGAACAAGCAGAAAAAAGAATTAAAAAATCAGAAGAAAGTGTAAGATTCATATTGGACAACATGAAGAGAAATAACTTAAGAATTATCTGCATTCTGGAACAGTAAGAATCACACAGTCCACAGGAGATAGTTGAAGAGCTGCTGGAAGACAATTTCCCTAAAATCCTGAAAAATGATAAGCATTCAAGAAGCTCAACGAACCCCAAGAAGGATAGACCCTAAAAGAAAATCACCATGACATATAATAATCAAGCTCTCCAAAATCAAAGATAAGGATAGAATCCTGAAAGCAGCTAGGGAAAAGAGAAATGTAACATACAAAGGTAAGCAAATCAGATTAAGCTTGGATTTCTCAACAGAAACCATGTGGACAAAAAGGCAATGGAGAGACATACAACTTCAGAGTATCTGGGAGGTCAGTCTATGATCAAAACAATTACAATGTGAAAGAAGGTAAATACAGAGGAACAGAGATCCAGTTGGTGAGGTCAGGTAGATTACAGGATAAAATAAACTGTTTTAAATGGAGGGAAAAGTTAATGGAATATAAGGTAACCACTACAGTGGAGTTGGGGTGGGGGTTTAGAGGGAAGTGGAGGGAGATGATGGTAGAGCACAGGGTAAGGGCAGACACTTCATAGTTCGGGTGTTGGGGAGGGCAATACAAGAAGGGGGAGGAGGTGGAAGAACAAGGTAGATAGGGGAACACTGAGACAGGTTTGCATGGCCTAAGTGGGACAGAGGTAAACAGTGATGCATGCTCAACCTTAGAACAACAGGGCTCTGGGATACAGGGAAGAGAGGAAATAATACTAAGATTTGACTGTCATGAATATTGGTTTCCTTTACCTACTATTGTAAAATAGATACTGAGTGGGATAGAAGGGAACGTCGGGAAACATGATTACAGAAAACTTGTAAACCCGTCTTCAGCCTATAACTGATTGGAATACCAAAATGAAGTTCTAAAACTTTCCCAGTGACATAGGCCTCTTGCAAAGCCTTTGCAGAGCATAGGACCTTAGGTGGAATCCTGAGTCTCATTCAGAACCTTCTGAGGTGGAACATCGCCACTAGAGAGGAAAAGCAGACCATCCTGGAACAGCTAGAGCGACAGAAGATATCTCTTTAAAGAAAGATGATCACGAAAATCCCAAAACAAAAATGTCAGTATGACTGGCTACTACAAGAAGCCATCAAAGCAAGCAATCAAGTTCCTTCAGGACAAACTCCCCTCTAACACTGAAACTCAAAAGGAACACATGAGTAGGCATGTAAGCTTGCTGGCAGCCACATTGGTCTAAGTGGTGAATGGAAGAGGGAGAAAGGCAGCAACGAAGAAATGGGCTGAGTTCAACCACTAGACTCCCATTGACCTGGAGATGAGCGAGAGAGACGAGGAAGGGCTGGCTGGTCCAAAGTATGGTGAGACCTGGGGACGCTTGAGCCTATGGACAAGGACATAGCCACAGAGGGCTAGAGCTGAGATGGGAACATGGAAAGAGGGAGCAGCTGAAGACTCTAGATTCATGGGAAGTAAAGGACTAAGGGCTGGTAGCCAGGAGACAGACTTGCAGAATGTGCATTTTGGAGGTATAAACTATTACATATACCTGAATGTTAAAAAAAAAAAAAAAGAGCTAAAGTGAATAGAGAGAAACACTGTTAACTGATGGTACATGCAGGGGATTATAATCATTGTAATGAAACAAGTTGCATGATTTATTGAATGTAAAACTGATGATCTGCCCCGTAAACTTTAAGTTAATCCACAATAAAAACCTTACATAAAAAAAAAAAAAAAGGATTGCTGCTAGGGCTCCAGTTCATATATACAAATGTTTATTCCAAAGAAAATGTGTTTAAATATTAGTGGATGGCCGAAGGCAAAGTCTTTCAGTATATATTTATCTTAGCCTCATTAGGGTACCTTCAAAAAAAGGTCCAATAAAAACAGTGGTATCTGAAAGGATCTCCTGGTCCAGTTAAATTGAAGGCAGAGCCGAAGTAAGCTCAGGTTATGGTGATGGTGTTTTGGGAATGCATTTGACAGATATTTTCAAAGGACACAAGGTAAACAAGGGTCTGATTAGGAAGAAGTTTTTAAAAAATGGAAGACTGCACTAGTGAGGAAAAGGCCAGGAAAGTTGCACTGAGGAATGTTTTTCTAAAACGACAATTCTTTGAGGGCAGCAAGGGCTGGCGGATGAAAATTTCACTTAGAAACCTTAGCCATCTACCCTATAGCCTTGAAGACATCTTTTTGCTCCCAAACGCAACATTTCAAAAGAATATGATTTGCCATTTTGACATTGTATAAATCTAAGAGCACAGAATTCTTTGGGAAGGGTTGTTGTTGTTAAATGCCAGTTCTGACTCATAGTGACATTGGATAGGGTTTCCAAGGAATGCCTATTGTTGTTGGGTGTCACTGAGCTTATACCGACTCATAGCGATCCTATGCACACCAGAATAAAATACTGCCCAGTTCTGGGCTAACATCACAATAGTTGCTACACCTGAGCCCATCACTGTCACCACTGTGCCAATCCATCTCATTGGGGGTCTTCTTCTTCTTCTCCAACTCTCCACTTTACCTAACATGATGTCCTCCAGGGACTGGTCCCTCCTGACAATATGTCCAAAGTATGAAAAAGAAGTTTGTCATCCTGGCTTTCAAAGAGCACTCTGGGTATACTTCTTCCAACACAGATTTTGTTTGTTCTTTTGGCAATCCATGTTGTTGTTGTTGTTAAGTGCCGTTGAGTCGGTTCCGACCCATAGCGACCCTGTACAGGGTTTCCGAGGGTGTAAATCCTTACGGGAGTAGAAAGTCTCATCTTTCTCCCGCGAAGCGGCTGGTAGTTTCGAACCGCTGACCTTAAGGTTCGCAGCCCGATTCGTAACCACTACACTACCAGAGCAATCCATAGTACTTTTAATATCCTCCTCCAACACCATACTCAAAAGCACCAACTCTTCTAGTCTTCCTTATTCACTGTCCAACTTTTGCATGCATTTGAGGTTACTGAAAATACCATGAAGTTCTGGTAGCATAGTGGTTACAAGTCAGCCTGCTAACCTCAAGGTCAGCAGTTCGAAATTATCAGCTGTCCTGCATGAGAAAGACAAGGCATTCTACTCCCTGTAAATATTTACAACCTCGGAAATCCTATATAGGGTCGCTACGACTCTACGACACACTACCACCATTGAAAATATGAGGTTATTGAAAATACCAGCAATGACTAGTGGGTTTGAACCACCAACCTTGCAGTTATCAATCCAGGAGCTAAGCATTATAGAGGTGCAAACACTGCTTTCAGAAGGGTATAGACATAGTTGGAGGACATGTCAAGAAAGAATAGCTTCAAATTTGGATATTTTGGTTTAATAAAGGTTGCTATGATTTTGTAGCAATACTTTTTGACTTTACCTTGTATTGGTGTAGTACTATAGTATAAGCACTGGACTATTAACTGCAAGACTGGTGGTTCAAACCCACCAGCCACTCTTGGAAACCCTATGCAGAGTCACTATGAATTGAAACTAACTTGATAGGCCACAACAACAACATGATTTTGTAGCTATACTTTCTAACTTACTCTCATATTTGTTGCTGCTGTTCAGTGCCTCATATGTTCATAGCTCTATGAATGAAAGACAACAGAGCAGAAAAGGAAATATACTCACCATACTAATAAAGGCTGGATTATTTATCAAACTGGCCATGTCAAAGCTCAATCCAGTTCCTGTCTGTAAAACAATTCAATTTGAGAATCACTCCAGCCACCACAATTCAATTATAATAAATTGTGAGTGATAGAAAGTATTTCACTCATTTGACATTCATTCATAACTTACAGGACTGGATACCTCTCTCAACTTCTGTTCTGCTATTTTCAGATTTGATTTATAGGAATCATTTTCAGGGTCAAGATCCAATGCCTTTTGATAACTTGTAACTGCTTCTTCAAATTTATTCATGGCAGTGAGGGCCAGCCTGAAGAACACAAAAATATAAGATATAAACGATTTAAAAGTATCAGAAAACAACAAATAAACCCATTACCCTTCTGGTACCCAGTTTTACTATCTAGTTAGAAGTTATTTATTGGATAATTACTTCAAAACTAAGTAATAATGATCAACAGTATGGGCAAAGAATGCAGTGGTTTTTTGGCCTAGCTTTGGTTGTTAACAAATTACACCAATTCTTTGTTTTCTGACTTAACCCACAGTTTTCTGATCTGAACAAAATTCAGTTCCTAAACATAAATGATTTTCAGAACCTAATTCTTTTTTTTGCTAGTCAACCAGGAAAGATCAATGTTCCCAATTAATCAACAGTCAGCCAGTAAGTTTTTACTGAAACCTTACTATTGTGTCAGGCACTAGTTTAGACATTGAGGGTTCTACAGTGAAAAAGATAAAGCTCCTGACTTTAAGAAATTTACATTCTGAGGAAGACAGGCAATAGACATGCAAATTAGAAGGGATGACATTAAAGAGAATGAATGTTCAAGGGAAGCCACACTGAAAAGATAACACTGGAGTTAAGACTGAACGATAAGAAGAAAGCAGTCATACGGAATATCAGAGTTAGCAGTAAAAACAAAGACCCTGAAAAACACACAACAGAAAGCAGTGTGGGAAATATGATGTCAGAGTATCAAGTGACAGGTCACATAGAGCCATGGTTTGGAGCTTGGATTTTATTCTGGTTGCAGTACAAACACATAATCTGAGTTATACTTTAATAAGCTTACTCTGGTTTATTAGTAGAAGACAAACATGTGCAAGGATTGGAGTAGAGGTAGGGAGAATAGTTAGAAAACTACTGTAGAAGTTCATGTGAGAGGTGGTAGTTAGATTGTAGATATACAGAGATAGAAGAATTGATAGGACTTGCTGATAGATTGGGGGTATAATATGAATACAAAACTAAGCACTGTCCTTGGTAAGATGACGTACAGCCAGTAACCCTGCAGAGAACTACACTGTACAGACAAAAATCGTATTGGAGTGAACCAATAAGAGAATGATGCGACAGAAACCTGCAAAGAAAGAGAAACTGCGAAATAAAGGTAGCAGCTGGAGGGGAACATTGGTTAAAATGAGGGTTCAGATGAATGATTTCCACAACCTTTTCACATGCTAGTCATCATCTATTGTTAGGTGCTGTCAAGACGGTTCCAACTTTTACCTATCCCATGTTCAACAGAAGAAGACACTGCTGGATGATTTGTCCGGCCTCATTCTCACAACTGTTCTGTGAGCTCACTGTCACAGTCACTATGTCAACCCATCTCATTGTGTGTCTTCCTCTTTCTCACTGACCCTTGTATTGTTGTTGTTGTAGTGCAGTGCCGTCAAGTCGGTTCCGACCCATAGTGACCCTGTATAGGGTTTCCAAGGTGCAGCTGGTAAGCTTGAACTGCCGACCTTACAGCTCAAATGGCTTTGCAGTCTGGCGCATTAACCCACAGCGCCACACCAGGACTCCCAACCCTTGTAGTAGACCTTAAATTTTAAGCACGTGGTTTGTGGGCAGCTAGGATTTACAGTGGAAGCTCCAACGCCACTTGAAGTCTTTACATATACTCAGCCTCTGTTGAGTTCATTGTGACCATTATTGGGCAACGTAAAAAGCTTGACCGTCACATACAGTATGCTTGAGAAAGGGTGACTATGATTCCTTAGCCAACCCAGGGATGGGCAGCCTCACCTTGGGTATGTCCTTAATGGAAATTGGGGTATCGGGGTCAAATGGTTATGAGTCACACCTGGACCAAAGTAGTTGGAGGGTCCCAGAATCAATCACGTACGTTTTTCTAAGGGGCAAAATTGTGTGGATCCCAATCAAGTTCCCTTTCCTGCTTCCATAGTCCTGCCTGCCACAGTAATGAACTGATGTGCTGCCAATCATGATTTCATAATGAATTTCCTTTGTTTTCAATGCTCTATAATTAGTAATATAGCCATGAATCCTTTGGACACTATTATGGCCTAATGCTGATGGGACTCTGCCATCTGGATGATTTGTCTTCATTCTGTTAGGATTTAGTAAAGTGTTCGGTGATAGTTAGGTTCTGTGTCAATTTCACTGAGCCAGAATTCCAGTTGTTGGGCAGTTGACAGTTAACTGTATGATGATTGGCTATGAGCAGTCAATCCATTGAAATCGTGTTTCCTTAGGGATGTGGCCTGCTCCCAATATAATGGATATGCAGGAAAGTCTTGCATTCTCCCCCACCAGGTCTGGATCTTACATTTGGGTTGTCCTCCTTTGAACCTGAGCCAGTGGCCTGCTCTATTTCGTGTCTACCTGCTGGGCCTATCTGCCGAGAGTGCCTGGAAAACTGGGCACCAATTGGGGGGCCCAAAAGGCCCTGCATACCTGTTCCTGTCAGCCCTGCTCGTGTGCTCCAAACCACACCTGCCCATGCCTTGGTGGGTCGTCACCCTTCTGCCACCCCTGCTTCTTGCATCAATCAATATTTTCCCCAGAGAATACTTCAATATTACATACAATTCAAAGCTGAAAGTTTTCCTATAGTTCTTTCATGTATGATATTCTTAATGTCATCCTACAACTCATCTGGTCTTTGAGCATTAGTGTTCAATGCCCCAAATTAGTTCTAAATTCAGATGGGATACACTCAACTTCGTATTTTGGCTCTTGTGGACTTATGAAAATTTTCTTCAACTTCAACTTGAACTTGCATATGAACAACTGATGATATGTTTTTGACAGACAAACCCTGACCTTTTTTTGTCTGATGATACTGAGCATCTCCATCGTGTCTTTCCACAGATATAGTCAATTTGACTCCTGAATAGTCCATCTAGTGAAGTCTACATGTAATGTTACTTTTTATGTTGCTGCAAAAAGGTATATGCAATGAGTAAGTCACTGGTCTTAAAAATTTCTACCAGGGGATTTCCATTTTTATTTCTATCACCAAGGTTACATTTTTAAACTACTGATACTGCTGCTTTGAGGAAGTTTTCTTATTAAGAGACAGGAAAATTGGTGTTGTAAACTATAAAGGGGATAAGATACATTTATGTCTTGGAGAAGTTAGAAAGGGATACAACCTATAGCATGAGTAGAGAAGGTCTTAGATGAGAACCCTTCCAATTTAACAGGAAAAAAGACAGTCTGTGTATATACAAATACAAGTAGAGTGGAAGATATGGAAATAGGAAGATGACTTACTTTTCTTCTAAATGCATTTCAATTAAGTATGAGGTAGTATTACCAGATGAGGGTCACCATGAAGGCGATACTAGACATTTGAAGATAGAAGGGAAGGTATGAAATACTTGAGAGAGAGGCAAGATGAATTTGGAAGAAAGTATAGCAAAACCATCAGTCAATATTGAGTGCTCACTTGAGATATGTGCTCATGAACATAAAAGGAGTCTACTTACTATGACTATGTCATTTTCTCCAACAACAAACCATTTATCACAAAACTAATCATCTCACTCCCAAGTCAAGGAAATTGAGGGCATTATGTCATGTTTAATTTCTTATTATTTCAGAAATTAAAAAACAGCCCATGAAGAACAACAAGCATAGAATTATTTGGCACTATTTTGGACATTCTCCAAGAACTTACCCCATTCTTCCATAGGCCTTGCTGTACTTTGAATCAATTGCTATTGCTTTTTCACAATCCTTTATTGCATCTGTGTAGTGACCTAATTTACTTTGAGCAGCAGCCCTAAGAGAAAGACAAGAGATTTCTATTAGCATATATTCCTTTTCCCAGTTTTTAAATCACTTCCAGTAAATCTCTGAATTGAGCTAAGAAAAACTGATAATCAAACCAAAAAATAACTCCAAAACTTCTGGTCAGAGAAAATAGGTAGGTTGCTTTTCACTGTTTGCTTTGGTATGATGATGTTGTTGTTAAGTGCCATTGAATCAGTTCATCCACAACAGAACAGAACAGAACACAGCCCAGTCCTGTGCCATCCTTACATTTGTTGTTACACTTAAGCCCACTGCTGCTGCCATGGTGTCAATCCATCTGCCTCCATCTTACCAAGCAGAATGTCCTTCTCCAGGGACTGGTACCTCCCGGTAACATGTGAAAGTATGAGAGACAAAGTCTCACAATCCTGGCTTCTAAGCATTCTGGCTGTACTTCTTTCAACACAGACTTGCTTGTTGAAAGATAGTTTTTGTTTGTTGTTGGTGCTTTCAATATTCTTGGTGTTGTTGTTGTTAAGTGCCGTTGAGTCAGTGCCAACCCATGTGGACCCTGTATAGGGTTTCCAAGGAGTAGCTAGTAAGCTTGATTCTTATCCAACACCATTATGCATCAATTCTTCTTTGGTCTTCGTTATTCATTGTCCAACTTTCACATGCATATGAGGTGACTGCAAATATCATGGCTTGGGTCAGGCGCATCCTAGTCCTAAAACTGGTAACTTTGTTCTTGAACACTTTAAAGAGGTCTTTGGTATAGAAAAGACAAATATGCAGAATATCTACCAAAACTGCCTTTCTACTGTGCCCAAACATAAAACTGAAAATACTAGGGCATTTGGGGTCACTTGGGAGGCACACAGAGTGAGTTATACTGTGACTGGCTACAAAGAGTGTTACACTGCTGGACTTTGCCAGCAGGGTTAAAGTACAAAGAAAAGTAATATTTCACTTCTCCGGCACTTGAATCAATGTTCACTTTTGTGGCAGACTAAACTTTTTAAAAAATCCTTTCAGTTTCTGAGAAGTGTTCTCATAATTATGTCCCTCGGCTAAAGGCTGAAAAAGTCAACTTTGGAAAAAGAACATTTGTAAGACTAAATCCTGTAATTATGACACACCCTCAATAATGTTTCCAAGTAGGGAGAATTGACCCAGAGAAGAAATGGGAAAGAAATCAGAAGCTCTAAGAATGCTAAGAAGGACAATGTGCGGAGCCAGCAGCCACGAAACAGCAGCTACTTAAGCAACCATGGTCCGCTGCCTGGTCACCACTTGCTGTGGCTACATCTTAGATTTCTCAAAACTACAAAGGGCAGAAAACAAGTGTATATGTGATCACAAAGTTGCCTTGAACAAAACTGAGGTTCTCAAAACTGGATGTGTAATCACACATAGGTTGGAAGTTAAAGAGATGGAAAAAGACTGCCAAATAAATGAAAAGCAAGACAAAAAGCTGGTATAAACATTAGTATCCTATGTAAGACAAAGAGTCTTATGGACTTATTATGTAATGATTATCATTTTACCTTTAAATTTACTTTTTGAATATGTAACACTTAACATGGCTCAGAACTCAAACCTATATTAAAAGTCTCACTCTCATTCTCTAGGGAATGGGTGGGAATCAGGTAAGAGAATAGCAAGGGGAGTGAGGCTTCAAAATGGATAAAAAGCAAACCTTGAAACAACATAAAACAGAAATATATGATGCTAAAAAGTATATCAAACAGAAAAAAAAGTCCAAGTGACTTGAGCACAGTGTTCTAAGTACATAACTTAAGTGGGATGTATTAAAAGTACACAAAAGATTGGAAAAAATAATCACACAGTAAAAGTTACTTAGTAAGTTTTTTGGTGATATACGATTAGTGTTTGAGTGCTGGTGTGGTGCTGTGGGTTAGTGCACTAGATTGCATGGTCGGTTTGATCTGCAAGGTCCATGATTAAAGCTTACCAGTCGCTCCTCAGAAACCCTCTGGTCACTATGGGTTGGAACCGACTTGATGGCACATAACAACCACAAAAAAATATTGTTGTTATAATACCAACTAAAGGATAGAACAAATGAGTAAATACAGTGGTGTTACTGGAATACAGGGTTTTCACCGTGGGAGAAGAGAGACACAAATATAAAAAGTGAAGGATGAGGGTGAGCAGTATGACAATGGAAGGTAACTAAAAGGTGGTACAGTGGCTAAAGCACTGCACTGCTAATAAAAGTTTGGTGATTTGAAACCACCAGTCACTCTCTAAGAGAAAGATGCGGCAGTCTACTTCCCTAATAAGTTATGACCTTGGAAACTCTGTGGTGCAGCTCTATTCTATCCTATACAGCGGCTAAGAGTTGAAATCGCCTTGATAGCAATGGGTCTGGTTGTGTTTGGTCCACTCATAGGTCCTAGAAGCCATGCTATGAAGAGCAACAGCCAGGAAATGGAAGGCAAGAATTTTAATAGGGAACTGTGGAATGCTTGTGAATGTACAAACTTACTGAGTCCAGATTGCTCTGATCGTGCAATGTCAATATGATTCTATCTCACAGTGACACCATATGACAGAAAACTTGCCCAGAGAGTTTCCTAGGCTGCCAAACTTTATGGGAACAGGTTGACAGGTCTTTCCTCCCACAGAACCACTGGTAGGTTTGAATTATCAAACTTTCAGTTATCAGCTAAGTACTTAACCATTGAATCACCAAGGTTCCTTCATGAATCCATGATGTTGTTAACTGCCGTCGAGTTGATTCCAACTCATAGTGAGCCTGTACAGGGTTTCTGAAGAACCACTAGTGGGTTTGAACTACCAACCTTTTGGTAAGCAGTCTAGTGCTTATCCTATAATGCTACACCACAGTGATACTCAAAAAGGTCACGGAAGAAGAGAAGGGCGAAAACAGATAAAGGTGGGGAAAATATCTGGGGAAATAATAAAATTAGAAAATGACTCAGGGAGGGATCATGAATGGATGTTAAAACCATTGGGTCTAAGATTGTTGGGAAACCGGATATTCGCATGGCCTGGCCTCATAAGTTATGTATTAATTACAAAAAGGAATCAAAGTTAGAATCACTAATAATGGTATAGTTTGAAATTAGATGCTTCCTAATATGATGTGATGCTGTAGGATAAGCACTGGACTGCTAACCACACTAATCACAAAGTCAGCAGTTCAAACTTACCACCTGCTCTCGGAAATCCTACATAGGGTCATTATGAATCAGAAACTACTCGATGCAAACAACATCATGTAAGGAGCCCTGGTGCCACAGAATTTAAGTACTCAGCTGCTTATCAAAAGGTTGATGGTTCAAATCCACTAGCCTGGTGCATGGGAAAAAGTCTACTCCTGTTAGGTTTACAGCCTTGAACACCCTATGGGGAAGTTCTATGCTGTCCTATATGATCACTATGAGTGAGAATCAACTCCATGGCAATAGGTTTGGTTATGAGTAATATGATGTAATAAATGGTTCACATCATCATTTATGTAGAATTTTTACACAAAGCATTTAATCTAAATTAAATAATGAGGAAGCAATACACAAATCCAGAATACGACAACTGGCCTGAACTCTTTAAAAAAATCTGTCATGTCCTAGCTTGGATGGCTTGATGATCAGAACTTGATTAGAGGAAGATAGAGAAATTTGATACAGGAAGCAAGTGTAAATTGCTACAATTTGATGAACTTGACCTTTACTTATGGCTGGAGTAGCTCAGAATACCAACTGGAGAGAAAAGGAGTCTTTGCATCAAGGATCAAGTCTATTCTCTCTGTACACAGTGTGGATAGAGATGGGTAGCTTACACATTGGTTGCCTAAAATGGGGGAGAGGGATATAAAGACACGAAGTGGCTGACTTACAAGCTTTCACACAGGAGTTTAGTTTCAGAGCAAACAGGGGAAGGTATAAACCCCATTGAATAGTTTTCATGTTATCTAGATGAGACTGGTGAAAGAAGATGGGGATAGGCTCTTCTGATTCAGTGGTGAATGATTGTTATCATGACTAATTGCAATTGTCACACCTGTACAGGTATAAGTTGTGTAACAAAAAGGGGGGAGTAGTCAATTTTACATTTTAGGAACAGAGGACCCTAGGACCATCAAGAGAGGAGAGCATGAGCAGAACATGGAATTCTAACCAGAGAAGCAGCAACACCAGAGATGGAAGCAGAGATGATGGAATGGAGAGATAGAACAGGTGAGACTCTAGACTCATGGAAAGAGAAAGGATGTATGCTGGTGGGCAGGAGGTTGGCTTGCAAAATGTGCCATTTGGTTGTTTAAATGATTACATATTCCTGTGTGTCTTTGTGTACATCAAAAAAAAAAAAAAAAGAGGGAACAGAGGCAAATATTATTAACAATTGTGCACAGAGGTGACTGTAATCATTGCAGTGAAACAAAGCATGATTGGTTGAGTGCAAAATTGATGTTCTGCCATGAAAACTCTCACTCAATTCACAATAAAAGCTTTAAAAAAAAAAAAAAAAAGTCTGTCATGAAAACAGACCAAAAAAAAAACAAAAACCACATTTGAGATACTGTCTAAATTAAATGAAACAAGTGATATAACAAAATGCATGAACCTTGATTGATTTATGGATAAAAACAGCTATGTTGTTGTTGTTAAGTGACATTGAGTCAGTTCCAACCCATAGCAACCCTGCAAAGGGTTTCCAAGGAGCAGCTGGTGAGCCTGAACTGTCAACTGGGGAATACTGAAATCCTGGGGAAACTTAAATATTAACAGCTATTTTCTAAAGTGTGAATGATATGATAATTATGTGGAGTATATATGCCTTAGGAGGTAGAGCTAAGTATTTAAGATCAGCAACAAAAATTATAGATAGATATACATATGTTGTTGTTAAGTGCCGTGGAGTCGGTTCCGACTCATAGCAACCCTACACAGGGTTTCTGAGGCTGTAAATCTTTACGGGAGCAGATTGCCTCATCTTTCTCCCGCGGAACCGCTGGTAGTTTCGAGCTGCTGACCTTGAGGCTCACAGCCCGATTCGTAACCACTACGCTACCAGAGCTCCTTAGATACACATATACTTCTGTGTATATTTGTATTGTTGTTGTTAAATGCTGCTGAGTCACTTCCGACTCACAGTGACCTTGTATAGGGTTTCTGAGGAACAGCTGGTGGATTTGAACTGCTGAAGTAGTGGTTCATAGTCCAGTGTTCATCCTATAGCATCACACCAGGAGTCCATATTTGTATATTGTTATTAAGTGCTGTTGAGTCAGTTCTAACCCATAATGAACCTGTATAGGGTTTATGAGGAGTAGCTGGTGAGCTTGAACTGCTGTCCTTGCAGTTCAAACCAACTTTGCAATCTAGCATATTAACCCAGAATGCCATGCCAGGATTCCATATGCACACATATATTCATGGTCTCAATAGAGAGACAGGAGACAAAGACAGATAAATAGAGAGGAAAAGAGAAAGTGTGGCAAAATATTGATGACTCCAGAGTAAGTGTATATGGGTATCGATTGTACTACTTTTTCAGTAAGTTTGAACAGAATTTAAATAGATTTAAAAAAAATTTTTAATCTACCTTTTCAAGAAAAGTAGTATGTTAGTACTTTGTCACAGAGACAAATTCTTCCCTTTTAAAACTCACTAAATCGATTCAACACAATCTCTTGCTGAACACCTATAATATGCTGTACCTTTAACTTGAAACCAAACATTCAGATAGAGGGTATATCCCTGCCCTCTAACCTTTCACAGCCTAACAGGAACACTAACATGTGAACAAATGAATTAACAATATGATGTGTACAACAATGGAAGTATTAAGGGAAAAGGCAGCACAGAAAAAGGTCTGGTTAACCCAATAAAAGCTGTCCAACAGAAATTTTGGTGATGGAAAAATTCTATATCTGTACTATCCAACATGGTAGCAACTCACCACATATAATGATGCAGGTACTAACATTAAGCAAAATTTCAAATGATCAATTTCACATTGTACCAAGCTTCTTTTGGAATAAGACTGAAGTGGAGTGTACAAGTGGAAATGGGGGGGTCACTTTAAATTAGTATTGTACTGTTGTTGCTTTTAAATGCCGTCAAGTCAGTTCCAAAGCATAGTGACACTGTATAGGTTTCCGAAGAGCAGCTAGTGAGCTTGAACTGTCTACCTTGCAGTTCAAAACAACTTTGCAGTCCAGTGCATTAACCCACAGCGCCATACTAGGACTCCTAGTATTACTAATTTACCAAATAAGAACCTGAAATAAGGAAGTAGTGATGGACATGGAGGAGTGAACAAATTAGCTATTTGGGAGGCATATGGGAAAGGAGGCACAGAAGACTCTGGATCTCTAGTTTCAGATACCGATAATAAAATAGGTAATAAAGCAAGAAGGATCAGAGTCAGAATGAAGAGCAGAAGAGAGAGAATCACATTTCAACCCTGACAGCCTTAAACCACAATCTGCAAGCTAGGGTAAAGGTAGATTTGTGCCGCTCACAAAAGGAGGAGAGAGGCATCTGAGCTATCCAGGACAGGAAAGGGAAGAAGAGAAGAAGCCAAACATGCCAGTATCTAAGCTGAATAACAATGTGGTTTGTTGTCTCAGCCTCTGCTGTCTGGTTATCAGGGCATGACTAATGAAATGTCAGAAGAACAATGCAGCCAGAGTCACTCTGTTTTCAAACATCCTCCCATCTCTTTGCCTTACTAGAAGAAAAGCATGAAAATAATTTGTCTTCTATTTTTGCTGAAAAAGACCAGATACCTCATACTTCCCATACTGTTTCATGCATAAATAAATTATAACAAATACCTCTCCTTCAACTAAAAAAGTCTTGTTTTTGAAAAAAGAAAAAAATACATAATATACAGAAAATTAACACAATGCTAGGGCCTTTGTGCATCTATCACTCTTCCCAACTCTCCTGTGAAGTGACTAGAATTAGCTCTGTTTTACAAGTCAGAAAACTGAGACCCAAGAAGATTAAATGATTGGCCATAGCTAACAAAGGAGCCCTGGTGGCACAGTGGCTTAAACACTGGGCTGTTAACGGCAAGGTCAGCACTTCAAACTTAGCAACTGCTCTGGAAGAGAAACATGAGGCTGTCTGCTCCTGCACAACTGAGTCTTACAAATCCTAAAGACTAGTTCTACTGTCCTGGAGTGTCAATGAGTAAGAATCAACGCAAATGGCAGTGAGCTTGCATTTTTTATTTATAGCTACCAACTAGCAGAACTGAGATTCAACATTAAGTTCAAATCTCAGTGATTTAAGTGACTACTTACTATTCATAAGTGGAGAAAAAAATCAAATAATTATGCCTGTGTTCCTATCTTTCTCATAGCTTGCTCTATCACTAGCCCTCCTTGTTACAAGAGTCTGATGCTTCCTGATTTTGTCTTTAAAATTCTGCACTCCAACCTAAAATGCTTTCCTTTTTCTTCTTTGTGCAAGTGCTAAATGTTCTTCAAATCCAGCTCCAACTCAAGTTCCCCATCACCTGAGAAGCTCTCTCTTTCCTGTTTATCTTCTGTTCCATTCATTGCCTAGGTCATTCAATCATCCATGCACCCCAGAATCATGAACTGTTATTGGCAAAGCAGTGTATATAAGACTGAAGTTACAAAAAAAGACATTGTGCTGGTGATCCAGTCTCTGAAATAAACTGGAGTTCTGGTGTGGCACTGTGGGTTAATGCACTTGACAGCAAACTCGGTTTGAACTGTAAGGTTGGTGGTTCAAGCTCACCAGTTGCTCTTTGGAAACCCTATCAGGGTCACAATGGGTCAGAACGGACTTGATGGCACATAACAATAACAACAGGTCTAAAAGCCTACAAAAGCAGCAGCTTTATCTTTCCTGAGACCAGAAAAATCAGATAGTGCCCAGCTACCATTACTGCCTGTTCTCATAAAGACCACAATAAACTGTGATAGAATGGGAGAAAAGGGCAGAATAGAACTCAAATTCTTAAAAAGTCCAGATTTACTGGACCAGTTGAGACTAGAAGACTCCTTGAGACTAGTGCGCTGAGATATTCTTTAAACCTTAAACCAAAAGTATTCCGAGGACCAAACAAGATGGCGGATAGGGTGGAAGTGCAGTAAAGGAGCTCGGCCAGCAACAACACAGAATACCCAACCACGCAGGTTCAGGGATGGTCCCAGAACTCTGAACCACATATAAAGGAAAATTTAGAAGGTTGGAAGGCTTACAGCTGGGGGAATTTGTGGCAGAATCAAGAAATCTATTGCTTTCTAGTACCAGACGCTCAGCTGCTTCAGGAGATGCCATACTGGGTATGGCCAAGCGGGGGAAGGATGGAGCGGCCACAGACGCCTGGCAGAACTGCTGAGATAAAGGTGTGGACATTCTTTTCTTTTGGTATCTGTTCATTGGTCCCTTGCTGTCTGCACACCTCCATTCTGGTGACTATAGGGGTGCCTGAACTAGTGGGCACACCAGCCCCACCCTCGGA
>NW_006408675.1:7795177-7796757 GCF_000296735.1 Chrysochloris asiatica | reverse complement strand
CCACAATAAAAAACTTAAAAAAAAAAAAAAAGTATTCCGAGGCTGCCTTTTAGTCAATTAACACAAAAATAAGGGAGCTCTGGTAGTGCAGTGGTTATGAATCGGGCTGCGAACCTAAAGGTCAGCAGTTTGAAACTACCAGCTGTTCCGCGGAAGAAAGATGAGGCATTCTGCTCCCGTAAAGATTTAAAGCCTTGGAAACCCTGTACAGTGTCGCTATGAGTCGGAACCAACTCCACGGCACATAACAACAACAACAACAACAAGGGACATTACTCATGAATTTGGTGTTCCAATGAAAAATAGTCTGTATTTTAAAACAAAAATAATTTTTAAAAGGGAGAAGGCAGGGAAACTCAAGTATTGGAAACAGAACAACAAGAATGCAATTAAAGAGAATAGTCACACAGTCTGGTAGGAGTAAGAAGATAATAAAAAAGCGGAAATACATGAGTAAGTGAACAAAGCATGACTACTAGGGTTCTGGTTCATACATGTACAGGTTTACTCCAAAAAAAGGTGTTTAAACATGTCTCTGCAATCAGTGGATGGCTGTAGGACAGTTCTCTCAGAAAAACACTTGGCTTAGTCTTGTAAGGATGTCTTCAAAATAAGGTCTAATCCAAACCCTGGCTTCCAAGGGGATCCTTTGGGCCTGTTCAGACAGTCATGGCGGCTGTTTACTGGGATTGCAAAGTGGTAATCTTGACAGATTTCCTCAAAGGAAAAAGGAAAATCATGGGGCTTATCAGGAAGAAGTTTAAAGAAAACATAAAAACTGCACTGGTGAAAAAAGACCAAGAAAGTTACACCGAGGAATTTTTTTTCCGTCACAACAAAGCAACTGTTCATTCTTCCAGGTTAGCAAGGGCTGTCCTATTAGGATTTCCTTGGGAAACCTTACCTCATCCATCCTACAGCCCTCATTGGGCCACTTCAGACTTCCTTTTGTTTCTAAAATTCAAAGAACATTTGAAAGGAACATGATTTGAGTCCCTCAAGGATGTCAATATTGCCTTTTTTGATGTGGTGAAAATTAGAAAATGCAGAATTCTTCAAGTAAAGATTAGAGAAATGGAAACAGAAGTATATAGACCTAGATGGAAGAAGGATACACTAAAACACAATAGCTTCACATTTGATATTTTTGTTTAATAAAGGTTGCTAGATTTTCTCACGCCATATACAAAAATGAATTTAAGGAGGATTAAAAATAATTTAGCAAACTTAGAACTATAAAAATTGTCAATGAAAAAACAGAGACAAACTCAGGGCTCTGATACATGGCATAAATTATACTATCAAACGTAACTGCAAACACACAAACAGCAGAAGACAAAACAGATGAATTGAGCCTCCTAAAAATTAGAACTTTATGTATATCAAAAGATTTCATAAAAGAATAAAAAGAGAACCCACAAGCTGGAAAAAAAATTTTGGCAGTGACATATCAGACAAGAGACTACTCTTTAAAATTTCTAGAACATTTCAACACCTCAACAAAAGAAAAATAACATAGAAAGCTTGTAAGCCCATCTTCTGCCTGTAATGGATTGGAATACTTAAAATGGGGCTACAAC
>NW_006408675.1:7790759-7794462 GCF_000296735.1 Chrysochloris asiatica | reverse complement strand
TGGATGCAGTAGCTCAAAAGAGGGAACAAATCTTTACAGCGAGGATCATTCCCACCCCCTCCATACACAGAGTAGACAGGGATGGGCAACTTGGACATGGGATACCCAAAATGGGGAGGGCTACAAAGGCAAGAAGAGACTAGCTTACAAGCTTTCAAGAGGAAGCCTAGATCCAGAGGACACAGAGGAAGGTAGAATCTCTAATGAGTAGTATCCAATCTGTCTGGGCAAGGCTGATGAAACGAGATGGGGATAGGTCTCTTGTGATACAATAGTGAATAACTGTTATCAGGACTGATTATGAGGGTTGGAAATGTAAAGGTAGACACATTTTGTAGCAAAAGGAGGGGAGTGACTGACTTTGCAGTCTAGGAGCGGAGGTCCCTGGGACCATCAAGGGAGACGAGTGGACAGCAGGACCCTACCCAGAGAAGCAGTGATACCAGAGATGGAGGCAGAGACAATGGCAATGAAACAATATACGACAGAATAAATGTAAAGCTAATGTTCTCCCATGTAAACTATCATATAATGCACAATAAACATTTAAAAAATAAAAAAAGAAGTTATTTGTCAAGTCTGAAAGTAAGGAGAGCTTTAAGCTACAAAGTATTAGATGACAATTTAAACTGAAAAAAAATTTTTTTCACTATGTAAAATTTAAAATATTTACATATTAAATACATTAATTATATATCTGCTAATCAGATGTGTGATTCAATACCACAACACTAGCCCCATGTGGCTATTGAAATTTAGATTATTCAGCTAATTAATTGAAACTGCTTTTGAAATAATTTTAAATTTTATTTTCTCATTTTCAGTAGCTGCATTATAAGTCATCAATACCTACTGTGGACCACACAGATAACCGATTACTTCCATCATTGTAAAAAGTTCTGTTGAATAAAAGTGACTTAGTGTGTATCATATTTTTAAAAACAAGAGAACAATAATTTTTTAAAAAAGTTTAAATGCACGTAGCAGTTAATATACTTAAAAGGGAGCAATGCAATGCAGGGAATTGATTATACAGGTGAGAGAAGAGCTGAGATGCTATGCAGGTAGGTTATGTATCAATTTACCACCCCTAAGACAGTAGGATCTTGGGTCCAAAACTGAACATAACCAGTCTAAAGGCTGAAACAACAGATTTCTCCAGTGGCAGACAGTAAAGACAAGACATACATCCTCTGCCAGTTTTGGACCTTCCCCTGAGATAAAGAGGGAAAAACACCCTGAGCTCTTCTTTTCTCAGTCTTCCAATCTCCTGCCAGTACCTTCCATAGCCAAACCCAGACAGAAGCAAAACGACAAAGGAACCTGGGAAATGCATCCTATAGGTGTCATTAAAAAGCTCAGCATTGAAAGAAACAGAAATAAGACTAAGGCTAAACAGGTTAAAGCCTGTCGTAATTACAAAAAGACAATTTACAAATAGCCATTTGAAAAATGTCCTAGGTCTCTCATAATTAAATAAACATAAATCAGAACAATTGATAATAAAATAATAATTATATTACATTTTAAATAGCAAATAATCACTTGAATACTTAAGGCTGATGTGGGTATGATGTTGTTGTTGTTGTTAAGAACCTTTGAGTAGGCTCTGAGATACATTCATATACTTCTGGGGGAAGTAATTATTTTTCTAAATATTTTTAAAGAAACTGGAACTACTTTGCAATCTTCATTAACAATGTCTTTCATGTCTAGATCACTAGCCCTACAATGTGCATTTCAAAGGATACATCCAAACTCCAGAAAATGTGAATGCCAGAAAAAGATTTAAAAGCAAAGATATTCACTGTAGCTTTAAATCTTGGGGGGATGAGGGGAGTTTAATGGGAGGGAGGGAAATGGAAAGAAACTCACTGTCCCTCAGCAGTACAATGTTGTTGTTGTTGTTGTTAAATGTCATTGAGTCAGTTCTGACTCATAGCAATCCTTTATAGGGTTTCCAAGCAGTGGTTGGTGGGTTTGAATTGACAACCTATGGTTAGCAGTCAAGTGCTGATCCTACAGTGCCACACCAGAACACCAGCAGTACAATGTTGTTGTTGTTGTTAAGTGCCGTCGAGTCACTTCCGACCCATAACGACCCTGTATTGGGTTTCCGAGGAGTGACTGGTGAGCTTGAACTGCCGACCTTGCAGTTCAAATGGCTTTAGTTAGTATAAATTAAAGTATGTTGATGTGATGGTGTGCGCTCGACTGCAAAGTCAGTTTGAATTGCAAGGTCAAGCTCTTTGAAAACCCTATACAGGGTCACTATGGGTCAGAACTGATTCGACAGTAATTAACAGCAATCCTGGTATGGCTCTATAGGATCAGTACTGGACTTTTAACCACTAGGTTGGCAGTTTACACCTACCAGCTGCTCCTTGGAAACCCTATACAGGTTGCAGAGTTGGTACAGACTTGACAACACTTAATAACAACAACAATCTACTCATTCTGAAATAGCAGAGTTCCTTATTGCCAAGTACAATGGCAATTGTTGGAAATTCAAAAAAGAATAAGTAATAAAATCATTTTTAAGTAATTTAAATAATATTTATAAATAATTTCTGAATAAAGCTGAGTCTAAAATGATTTCGGAGTCCTGGTATGGTGCTGTGGATTAATGTGCCAGACTGCAAAGTCGTTTGAACTGCATAGTCAGTGGTTCAAGCTCACTAGCCGCTCCTCAGAAACCCTATACAGGGTCGTTGTGGGTTGGAACCAACTAGATGGCACTTAACAACAACAACAAAATGATTTTGCTTACGCTGAACAAAATATGCCTGAAGTTGATACTAGTTGCCTTTATTTGGTAAATTTGTAAGTTTATTTTTATTTTTTCTCTACTTTATATTTTTCTGAACTTCAAAATTTGGCAAAGAAATATATTTTACAGTTCTCATCCAGAGCTATTACTCCAAACGTTTAAGAACAATAAACCTGGCACAACAGTGCCAGTTTACCTGTTGCAATAATAAACCGCATTGTTTGGATCCAATTCTATTGCCTGTGTATAGCAATCCACTGCAGCAGCATAATTTTCTTCTTTCATGTGATTATTGCCTAAAATAAGCAATACATATAGTAAGTACAAAATACAGAAAAAGATTTTGAAAGATCAATTCTAATAATTGAAACAGTAATAAAATGATTTTTCAGTCACAAAGGAAATAAGCTTTATATTGTATTAATAGATCACCTTCAGTCTGCAGTCACAAACAGTGCAATCTTAAAATTTAATGCTTGCATATTTTATAAAGAGTTCTGGTGTGGTGTTGTATGATAAGCATTGGACCCAAAGGTTGGCAGTTCAGACTCACCAGCCACTCCTAGAAAACCCTGTACAGAGTTGCTATGAGTCAGAACCATAGCAACTGGCTGGCACTTAATAATAACATATTTTGTAAGATCCAGGCCTCATTACAAGAGTAAATGCAACAAGTATAATTATGGTGGTGGTAGTTGGTGATTGCGTGCTTTCGAGTCCAGCCCAACTCATAGGGTTTCCGAGGCTGTAAATCTTTACGGGAACAGAAACGCTAATCTTTCTCCCAAGAAGCAACTGGTAGATTTGAACTGCTGACCTTGATGTTAGTCGCCCAACACAACCCACTATGCTACCTGAGCTCCTTAAATATGACTATGTTGTTGTTGTTAAGTGCCATCAAGTCAGTTCTATCTCATAGACACCTTGTATACG
>NW_006408675.1:7789181-7790254 GCF_000296735.1 Chrysochloris asiatica | reverse complement strand
GTACAGGGTTTCCGAGGCTGTAAATCTTTACGGGAGCAGAAAGCCTCATCTTTCTCCCGCAGAATAGCTGGTATTTTCGAACTGCTTACTGACACTGAGGTTAGCAGCCTGATTCATAACCACGACACTTTAAAAAGGGGACTTTTAAAGATCAATATCTAGAAAGAGAATTTCAGATACTGCAGCTAGCCCACGTTGCTGCTGTTAGGTACTGTGGAGTTGATTCCAGCTCAGCGAGACCCTATAGGACAGAGAACTGACCCATTGGGTTTCTTAAGCTGAAATCTTTAAGGGAGGGAGCAGATAGGGACATATTTTCTTTCTCGGAGTAGCTGGTAGGTTGGAACCATCAACCTTTCAGTTAGTAGGCAAGTGCTTAATCACTGCATTACCAGGGCTCTCTACATTGACACCTACTAATAATTTAGCTAAGTTAACAGCTAACTGTAGCTAGCATTTGTATTACATTAAAATGTAATACACATTCTGGAATTAGTGTACAAAAGTTAAAACTTTTACAATAAATTGGAATTAGAAGGAAACTTTTACATCACAAAGGTCACTATGAGTCCTTTCAGCATTCTCTAAACCAGATGCTCTATTTCCCTTGTATATCAATCAATTATTAGCTACTTACTGGGGTAACCCACTAAGACCACTGCTATCAAGTTGATTCTGACTAATACTGATCCTATACAACAGAATCCTAGTGTGGCGCTGTAGACTAAGCACTGGAGTGCAAAGATGAACTGCAAGATTGGCAGTTCAAACTCACCAGCAACTCCTTGGAAACCTTAAACAGGGTCACTATGAGTCAGAACTGCCTAGACGGCATATAACAAAATATAGGACAAAGTAGAACTGCTTGTCCCTTTGGGTTTCTGAGATTGTAAATCTTTATGGGAGCGGATTGTCTCATCTTTCTTCTGCAAAGTAGTTGTTAGGCTTGAAATGCTGACCCTGCTTTTAGCTGTCTAATGCATAACTGATATGCAAATTCAAATTAAAGCTGAAGAAAATGAAAACAAATCTACGAGAGCCAAAATATGATCTTGAATTTATCCCTCCTGAAT
>NW_006408675.1:7785470-7787140 GCF_000296735.1 Chrysochloris asiatica | reverse complement strand
CCTAAAGGGAGGGTGGTGGCTGTGTGCTGTGGAGTCAGTTCCGACTCATATTGACCCTGTACAGTGTTTCTGAGGCTATAAATTGTTACAGGAGCAGAACGCCTCATCTTTCTCCCACGGAATAGCTGGTGGTTTCAAACTGCTGAACTTGCATTTTGCGGCCCAATTCGTAACCACTAAGCTCAGGGTGTAAATCCACAGGGAACAGGAACAGGAAGATTAAATAAAAGGCAGGTAAATAAGAGCATCTAGAATTGTGCAAAAGGTACTGCAAATTAGGAATCAGAAATGTAAGTAAATAGTGACTGCTAATGAGTACAGAGCTTCTTTTGGAAAAGATAAAAATATTCTATAATAAGTTAAATAAAAATCATTTGGCTCCCTGCCAAAAGAAGTGGGGGCGGGGAGGGCAACGAGTGGAGTATCTTTGGAGGCTGAGTTATCTTCATCATAGCATCATTTTTATATTAGGCACAAAGTTAAATATATTACCACAGGTAGTTAAACAGATTGGTTTCTTCCACATAATACATATTTTTATTGGTGGTTTGTTGGAATTTTCTTGCTGTTGTTAGGCATTTTAATCTCGGGGTGGCATTTATTATTATTAAAAAGGCATTATATAGATTTTACTGTGTTGTTGCTATTACGTGCTATAGAGTTGGTTTTGAATCATAGTGATCCTGTTTAGGGTTTCCAAGAGACTCTCGTGGGTTGGAACTGCGAGATTCTCTTGGAAACCCTAAACAGGATCACCACTTCAATGCTTAACTTACAGCACCACACCAGGGCTCATTATTTTACTGTAAATCACGTCAAATGTATGTATATACTATGATGGATGCATACATTTTTACAAATATTGCATATATGTAAACTGTAAGTTAAAAAGTTTCAAGTCACAAAATATTCACTATATAAAAATCCCATCTACAAATGAAGACATTTATGAAGGACATAAATTCTACCTTTAAATATAAGTGCAGCACTTGACAGGGACATGATGCTCACCTATCAAACTGTACCCTTTAATTTCCATGTCACCTCAATAAGGACCCATAACCCAACAGCATACATACCACATTGTGGGAAACCAGTGCCCTGGGCACTCTCTAAATTGCACTGCAGGCCCCAATTGGAACACTCAGGGGCAATCTCTAAATAATGTCCCACACTGCCCTCCAATTTCAAGAGGCACAGATGTTGACAGCAGCGAACCAACAGAAGTGCCTTCCCCTTTTGTCTGGCTACCTCAAGAGGGCATCTTGCATACGTAATTGTGCGGCCGGGGATGTCATACCACACATCTCCTCGGTCCTCCCTATGGACTTAAGTCCAGAGGCAAGTAGCCCTCTCTGGAACACCCAGCAGCCCACTGCCTGTGGATGTCTACCATGCTTGAAGAAGGGCTTTGGGCCATACCCGGTTAATGTACTGCTCAGTGGTACCTCAGGGCACATGCCATATCTTAGATACACACCTATGTCTGTCAAGGAATGATTTCAATGAACTCTTTTTTATTTCTTCTAATTGTAGCTCCACCACTTGTCTGTCAGTTTGTCTTACTGTGGTGGCCTGTGAGTTGTTGTGATTCTGAAAGCTAGGCCACGGTATTTTAAATACCATCAGGATCACCCATGGTGGACAGGTTTCAGATGAGCTTCCAAAGA
>NW_006408675.1:7777733-7785230 GCF_000296735.1 Chrysochloris asiatica | reverse complement strand
AACAACAGGAATTGGATTGCACTGGCTCTCACTGACAACTAAAAATAAAGGCTCTAATTTACAGATTCTTAGTACAAGCCCTCTGACCTGACTTAGCTCTGTACTATATCTTAACATAATAGACACGATAGAAGAATTAGACACAGATTTTCAAGAGTGTATTATTTGGTAAAACAAAAATATGTGTCCAGGTAATCAAACCTAATTGCTAATAAACACTAAGGTCAAGTATCATATGCATGAACTAACAAATTTCACAGAGTTCAAAAACACTAAGTATACCAAAGCTAGAATAACACTAAAAGTTATTTACCCCTCTTTGATCAAGCATAAAGAATTTGGGATCCTAGAGTATAAATAAGAAATGCAATTTTGATCAATTAGCTCTTAAGTTATTCATTTGCAAGTCTGTCAACATATTTTCTTTCCTTCGAGCAAGTCGTACCTATACTTCCCACAAGTCATTCTGTATGTTCAGGCTTCTTATCCATCATACTCATGTTTGTTCCACAAGTGTCACGTAGATGTATGATAATCTAGCCTTACTGACCGACAGAGTCATGTTTGTCAGAGTTACAGGAAATTTTACTACAACAGAGATTTTTCTCTGAAATACTCACCTTCATCTTTTAATTGGTCAGCTTTCCCCACATCTTCAGGCACTGAATTTGAAAGAGGCAGAATGTCATTCTGAAATTAAATAAAAGTTTATTTCCATTTAGTTACATAGTCATCTCAGAGTAATACAAATAAAAGAATAATGGATTACCTACAGGATAGGAAATCATCTGTAAATCCATTCATGAAATCTAACATCTAAATATCAGTGTAGTAAGAAATAAGAAAAAAATCAGATATATTAGAAATATTAATATGTGGAACCTTTCGAGAGGACAATGGACAACTATGAGTCAAAATTGTTTTAAATTGCTCTCTCTATACTCAACAATCCACTTTATAAAAACACAAAAAACTAAAATCAGGATCCAAAGATTAGATAAAAGTATGTTCATAGAGCTGCTTAGATTTACTAAAAAATTTAGAAAACATTTAGTATCATATACAAGCAATACCTTATTAAGTTAAAAAAAATTATAACATGATCCTATTACACACATGCAGGGTAAAAGACAAACACTAGAAAAGTGTACACCAAAAAGTTAAAAAAATTAATATTTGAAAATGAGCATTTTGATTTCTTATTCAAATCTTTCCATTTGTCAAACAAATGTAAAACAATGAGCACATACTATATTCAAAATAAAGAAAAACATTTAAAGTTCCTATTTTTTAGATCCTATTATCATCTACTATCCTGGTGTGGGAGTCCTGGTGTGGCGCTGTGGGTTAATGGGCCATACTGCAAAGCCGTTTGAACTGCAAGGTCATTGGTTCAAGCTCACCATCTGCTCCTTGGAAACCTTATACAGGGTTGCTATGGGTCAGAATCGACTCGACAGCACTTAACAACAACAACAACATACTGGTGTGACATTGTAGGATAAGCACTGGACTCTGAACCACAAGGTTGGCAGTTCGAACCCACCAGCTACTTCTTGGAAACATACAGGTTGCTATGAGACAGGACTAACTTCATGGCACTTAACAGCAATCACCTCAAACCTCTTTTGCATTAATAAGGTTCAAGCAAAAGATGCTCATGAAAGCTAAACTGAAAAAATTTTAAATACAATGTATTTTTTCATTGTTTTATTGCATTGCTTTTAAACATGAGTCTGATGTTCATAAATAAGCTACAGTTTTTAAGAATGCATAATTATGCCAATGCACTATATTTTAAAAAAATCACCATCACCCTTTTATTGACTAATATTTCATTAAAACGAATGATCTAACACTGAAAGTATTCTTTTCTTATTACATACAAATAGTTAAAAGCACAAAATCACTGATCAAGCATATGAGTCTTATCCTTATTTTAAAAAAAATTTTTTCCTCTAATCATTTTTCTAGTCATAAGCTAATAGAATAGAAAAATACAGCAACCAATAAATCAGAAGAGGTCACTAGTTTAAAGTGGCTATAGTTATTCAATGTTATGGATTGAATTGTATCCCCTGAAAATGTGTTTTTACTCAAGACAAAACCTAATCTCTATGTCTATAATTATAATCCCATGTTGGAATGAGATATTTTGTTATGTAAGAAATTAAGATTAGTGTAGGAACCTACTCCAAGATCCTTGACAACAACAAGGGTGTGCAAAATCAATCACTTTGAGATATAAAGGAGATTAAACAAGCAAGTAAAAGGAGAGATGAGGTTAAACAGATGTCAAGACACATGGAGGTCTCCAAGGAACCAGGAAGCAGCAGTAAAAGAAACAAGGACCTTCTACCAGTGCCAACACAGACAAAGCCCTCCCCTAAAGTTGTTGCTCTGAATTCAGACTTCTAACCTCCTAAAGTCTGAGGAAATAAATGTCTGCTTCTTCAAGCCATCCACCTGTGGCACATCTGTTATAGCTGCATAGAGAACTAAGGCACTCAGAATGTTGTTAACAGTTCTGAGACACATCACTGTCCTTCAGTGCTTGCTTTTCTGATTCCTTCTATTTCATCTTCAACACGTCTTAGCAGAGGAAGCTCATCTTAGCAGAGGAAACACGTCTTAGTAGAGGAAACATGTCTTAGCAGGAAAAAAAGGTGACTTGTTTTATGTTAGAAAAATGGCATACTGAAAGGTGTATATTCCATTCTATCTTTCAAATGTTTCTGGGTTGCTTTAATGAGATTACCACAATTTTATAACTTTAAAAATGAATTCTTATATTTGAATGAGTATCAGCAGTCCATGATGTGGGGGTAAGCACTGCTTACTATAAATAATGAGAATGTAACTATTTAGTATATATGCGGGATTGGAAGGGGGAAAAGAACACAAACTGAAAAGCAGGATCCAAAAATAAAATAGCCTACTTAACAACCAAGTGCACTTGGTGAGGCAAATAATTTCTTTAATTATAACATCTTGATGCTGTTTCACACAACTTTCAGAATTTCTCCGCCATATTCTGCTCACAAACACATATGTAATGAAGCCAAAGTGGTAAAATAAGACTGTTAAAGAATTGTCATTAAGTGCTGTCAAGTTGGTTCTGACTCGTAGTAACCCTATATAGGATTCCCAATTATCTGCTGGTGGGTTTGAACCGATGACCATGAGGTTAGCATTCCAGTGCTTATCTAACAGCGTACACCAGGACTTTGCTGAAAGACTATGATACCACAAATAAGAATATTTTAATACACTATGGAACCAGTTTCAAGAAGCTGTGTTAAAAAAATAGAAAGCAACCACTTTCTTACTAATATATTCAATCAGAAATATAAATGGAAAAAATAGAGCTTTATTCAGAGTATAAAAGTCACTTTTCGCGAGAGCAAGCAAAGTTCTGATCTCTTCATCACTAGGTGAAGGGTGAGCAAATTAGAAGAGTTTCCAGCAGAGATGTTTCTTGGACACTAAGAGTCAGGATGGTATGCTTCAAGCATAGCTATATCCTGCCACCAAAATGGAGCTCCCTGAATCCACAAGCCCAGAGAATGAGAGTTCAGAGTACTTTAACCAAAAGGAAAGGAGAGGGAATTTCCTGATGAGGAACAAAGAGAGACATGCCACCACCTCTCCAGACTTGTCAGATCATCAGAATTCATCTATTTGATGAATTAATGTACACCTGCACTATTCTTTCCTCCAATTATAAAAGAAGGCAGCCTTTTACTGACAAATTAACATCTTCAATGGAACTCTAAAAACTTTTCCTAGCTCTTAGTTCTAGAAATAAAGCCTAGGGAGTCCAGTCAAACGTGTTATTTTGGGCAATGTCAAATCCAGGTTAAAGCACAGACTTTAATATTTTAAAGAGATCTTATGCAGCAGATGTGCCTAATACATGTATGTCTTTTGATATCTTGATTTCTACTTCCATGAGTGTTGGCTGTGGATGCAAACACAATGAAATCTTTAGTAATCTCAATCTTTTTTCCATTTATCATGATGTAATCTATTGTTCCAGTAGTGATGATTTTTGCTTTCTTTATATTGAGGTACAACCCATACCAAAAACTGTAGCATGTGATCTTCAAAAATAAGCATTTTAACTCCTCTTTGCTTTCAGTAATTGTATTATCTGCATATCACAGGTTGTAAATGAGCCTTCCTCCAATCCTGATGTCATAGTCTTCTTCTTATAATGCCGTTTCTCAGATAATTTGTTCAGCATACAGACTGAATAAATATGATGAAAGGATACAACCTTGATGCACACCTTTCCTGATTTAAAACCACTCAGTATTCCTTTGTTCTGTTCACAAGACTGCCTCTAGGTTGATGTACAGGTTCCTCATGAGCAAAATTAAGTGATCTAGAATATCCATTCTTCTCAATGTTATCCATAGGTTGTCATAATCCAAACAAGTGAATGCCTGTCCACAAGTAAACATCTATCTGGTATTCTATGCTTTCAGTCAAGATCCCCCTGACATCAGCAACGCTATCTCTCATTTCATGTGCTCTTCTGATGTAGCTTGAATTTCTGGCAGTTCCCTAACAATATACTGTTGCAGCCAATTTTGAATTACCTTCAACAAAATTATACTTGCATGTGAAATTAATGATGTTACTCAGTGATTTCCACATTCTGTTTCAATTTTCTTTTCTTTGAATGGGCAAAAATATGGATGTCTTCCAATCAGCTGTCTAGGTAGCTGTCTTCCAAATTTCTTGGAATAGATGAGTGAGAGGATCCAGTATTACATCAGTTTGTTTTTCAATTTATATTTCAATTTGTATTTCATTAATTTCTGGAGTCTTGTTTTTCGCCAATGACTTCGGCGTAGCTTGGACTTCTTCCTTCAGTACCATTGGTTTATGATCATATGCTACCTCTTGAAATGGATGAACACCAACCATTTCTTTTTGGTACAGTGACTGTGTACACCTTCCATCTTCTCTTCAAGATTTCTGCATCATTCCATATTTTGCCCATAGAATTCTTCAGTATTCCAAGTTGAGGCTTGAGTTTTTTCTTCAGTTCTTTCAGCTTGAGAAATTCTGAGTGTGCTCTTTCCCTTTAGGTTTTCTAACTCCAAGGCTTTGCAATTTTTAATACTTGACTATGTCTTCTTGAAGGAGCTCTGGTAGCGTAGTGGTTACAAGTTGGGCTGCTAATCGCAAGGTCAGCAGTTTCAAACTACCAGCTCTTCTGCGGGAGAAAGATGAGGCTTTCTACTCCCGTACAGGTTTACAGCCTCGGAAAACCTGTGCAGGGTTGCTCTGAGTTGGAACTGACTCCACAGCACATAACCACCACCACCACCACCACATCTTTTTAGGCTGTCCTTTAAAATTTTATGTTCAGCTCCTTTACTTCCTCATTTCTTCCATCTGCTTCACCATATCTATGCTGAACAACAAGTTTCAGAGTCTCTTCTTCTCTTCTAACATCCACTTTGGTCTTTTCTTCCTTTCCTGTGTTTTTTTTTTCTTCAAGTTTTTATTGTGAACTGAGTGATAGTTTACATGGGTGAACACTGGTTTTGCATTCATTCTATCATGTTTTGTGTCGTTGCAATGATTACAATCCCCTCCGTGCATCATCCTTCAAAAGTATTTGTTTCTTTTCCCTCTTTTTTCTTTTTTTAATGTATGCAAAAACACTCAGGAACATATTATCATTTAAACAACCAAAGTGCACATTCTGTAAGGCTGCTTCCTGGCTGCCAACACACAGCTTTTCTCTTTCCATGAGTCTGGAGTATTTCTCCATGTCATCACCTTTGTTGCCATCTTTGGTGTCAACTGCTTCTCTGTAGGGTCCCACATTCCTTTTGTGTTTTTCTCCCTTGATGGTCCTATGGTCCTCTGTTACTGGACTGTAAGATTAACTACTCCCCCCCTTTTTGTTACAAAACTTTTGCCTTTACAATTGTGACGATCGCAATTATCATGATAACAATTACTTACTATTGAATCATAAGAATCTTATCCCCATCTCCTTTCACCAAACCCATCTAGACAAGTGAACACTAATCAATGGGGTTCTACCTTTCCCTGCTTACTCTGAAAGTAAATTCCCTCTTGAAAACCTGTAAGCCAGCCACTTCATGCCTTTATTGCCCCGCCCCAACACATTTTAGGTAGTCAATGTCTAAGTTGACCATCTCTATCAACCCGGTGTAGAGATGGGATAGGACTGATCCTTGATGTAAAGATTCCTTCCCTCTCAGTTGGTATTTTGAGCTACTACATCTATAAGTATCAGTCCAATTCCTAAAATTTTAGCAATTTATAGTTGCTTCCTTTATCAAAAATTTTTATCTTCCTCTAGTCGAGTTCTGATCATCAAGCCATCGAAGCTAGGTCAGATGGGTATTATCTGCACTTTTGGGTGTTCTTGTGAGTCTCCTCTCACTTCATATCACCTGGATGTTTCACTCTCAGCTCTCAGCTCTGTGGCTATGTACTTGTCCATGGGTTCAGGAGTTCCTAGGTCTCACCATACTTAGAACCAACCAACTTTTCCTCTTCTCTCTCTAATCTCCAGGTTTTGCTTTCTGCCTATATGATGTCATCCCATAGTTACTCTGGTCTTCAGTGATTAGTATCTAACGCATCAAATTTCTCTGTGAGACGGTCTCTAAATCAATTGGGATATATATGTTCAAAGTCAACATTTTGGCTCTCATGGACTTGTCTTAATTTTCTTCAGCTTCAGCCTGAACTTTCTGAACTTGCACATGAGCAATTGATGATCTGTTCCACAGTTGGCCTTGGTCTTGTTTTGACTGATTATATGGAGTTTTTCCACCGTCTCTTTCCACAGATAAGTAAATCAGATTCCTTTTAATGCCATATGGTGAGGTCCATGTGTATTACTTCCTTTCATTTTATTTTTAAAAAGTATTTGCAAATGAGTAAGTCATTGGTCTTTCAAAACTCTATCATGTGGTCTCTAGTATCAATTCTATCACCAAGGTCATATTTTCCAACTACTGACCTTTGTTTCCAACCTTCACATTCCAATCACCATTTTTGTCAATACATCTTGACTGCATGTTTGATCGATTTCAGCCTGAAAAAGTTGGTAGAATTCTTTAATTTTATCATCACTGGGTTTAGTGGTTGATGCATACATTTGAATAATAACTGCATTAACTGATTTTCCTTGTAGGCATATGGATATTATCCTATCACAGAGAGCATGGTACTTCAAGTTAGATTTTGAAATGTTCTTCCTGACTATGAATTTTACACCATTTAAAATACTAGTGGCAGAACACTCATACTTCCAGATAATATCCACTTGACCTGGCTTCAATGACTGGATGATCAGAGCTCAGCTTGAAGAAGAAAGAAAGGAAAAAAAGGGTAATCTGAAACAATTTGGTGAACTTGACCTACATCTACGGATGCAGTAGCTCAAAAGAGGGAAAAAATCTTTACAGCAAGGATCATTCTCACCCCCTCCATACA
>NW_006408675.1:7751526-7775518 GCF_000296735.1 Chrysochloris asiatica | reverse complement strand
CAGACTCTGAAACTTGCTCTCCAGCGTAGAGATGCTAAAGCAAATGGAAGAATTGAAGAGGTCCAAGAGCTGAACAGAAAATTTCAAAGATCAGCTAGAGAAGATAAAGCCAAATACTATAATAAAATATGCAAAGATTTAGAATTAGAAAACCAAAAAGGAAGAACACAGTCAGCATTTCTCAAGCTGGGGAAACTGAAGAAAACTATTACATAATTTACAATAAAACCTTTAAAGTAATAGGTAAATAAATAAAATACCAGTGGCATAGCTCCAGCATCAGAGCTACGTGCAAACCACTACAATAGTACGAACTGCAGACATGTGGTAGACCATGAAAACAGGTATCAGAACAATTGGGTGTTACTCTTAGTTTTGTGCAATGGCCCTGAAGCTTTCTGGATTAAAGGGCCCTATTAAGGACAGTGGTTCAAGCATACCAGCCTCTCCTTGGAAACCCTATACAGGGTCTGTATGGGTCAGAACTAACTCGATGGCACTTAACATCATTGGCAAAATTCTGATATGGTGCTGTAGGATAAAGCACTGGACTGTAATATTGGTCTGAACCTCAAAGTCGGCAGTTCCAACTCACCAGCCACTCCTTGGAAACACTATATGAGGTCGCTATGAGTCGGAAACGACTCAACAGCACTGAACATTAACAACGGTTTCAGAATTAATGGTTCAATTCCTGATTAAATGATTTCTAAATTGTTGCTTTCTAGATATTAAAACTTGTTTATGATTTGTATTCCATATTTTATAGAACAGTCAATTCAGACAGTTTAAAATTTAAAAATACTCAGACTCTTAAAGGACTTAAAAGTCAACTAAGATGTAATATCAAGCATTAAAGAGGGTTAGAGAATAGCTACTTACATGAAAATATAAAACACATTGAAAGATGCTTTTGGTATCTATTTCTAGTTTATACCCAGAAAAAGTCACTTATCTTTATGTTGGGCCCTCAAACTATATAACAATGTAATATAAAACTGTAGACAGATATAAATAAGGTGCTAATGAGAAAATATGACAGCTTACCTTACAGAAGGAATTCATGAACATTTCTGTCAAAGGCTGTGGAACTGCAAGGTGGGTATCTTCTGGGCTGATCTTAAAAACTGTCTCCAAACACTGAATTGCAACTTGAAATAGAATTTAATAATGAAAAAATAGCCAATTAAAAAAGAAACCATCCTTTTCTTTTCTGGTAGGATTGCAATCTGTTGTATTTCAGCATATACCATCACAGAACATAAGGAAAACTAAACAGTTCAGCTGCCTAGAGATTTCTCTTTATAGAAGAGCTATTGAAGGAAGGCAACTTGATTTCTTATTCACTTAAAGAAAAATGTTATCCAGAAGATGATTTCTCAATATAATCACATCATATTCTTATTGAATGCTACAAGAAGATGATGTAGAAAGAACAAGTCATTAACAATGTACTCTCACCCACCAAAACTTCTGAGTCATAAATACTTTAAATTTCATTAGGTTTAGTACAGTGTGAGTGTAAAACTAAAATGTTATCTTTTTTTTTTTTAATGTGAGAAACAAAATTCTTCACCTGCTTTTTAAAATCAGGCACAATTAGCACCTGGTACATAGACTCTGGAGTCCTGGTGTGGCGCTATGGGCTAATGTGTCGGACTGCAACGTTGTTTGAACTGCAAGGCTGGTGGTTCAAGCTCGCCAGTTGCTCCTTGGAAACCCTATACAGGGTCGGTATGGGTCGGAATCGACTCAACAGCACTTAACAATAACAACAACAAAACATAGAAGACTCTAAATATTAATCCTGGTTTACTTATGTGAATATGTTGTTGTTGTTAAGTGACGTCGAGTCGATTATGACCCATAGTGACCCTGTATATGGTTTCCAAGGAGCGAATGGTGAGCTTGAACTGCTGACCCTGTGATTCAAATGACTTTGCAGTCTGGCGCATTAACCCACAGCACCAATAGGTCACTTAAAAAAAGGCATTCAAACACGCAAATTTCCCATGCTCCTACTACTACATGTATGGCACTGTTTTAAGGTGGTAAACACAAAGCAGTGAACTTAACAGTTAAACAAAAATCACTGTTCGTATGATGAAGCTAATATATAATAGAGGAAGGCAGACAAACAAAATTAGAAAAATATATAGCATGTTGTTGGTGTTGTTATGTTCCACAGAGTGAGTTCCAACTCATAGTGACCCTGTACAGAGTTTATGAGGCTATAAATCTTTGTGGAAGTAGAAAGCCTCATCTTTTTCCTATGGAGTGGCAGGTGGGCTTGAACAGCCAATTTGTGGTTCACAGTCCAGTGCTTCTCCTCTCTAGCCACCATGCTCCCATATAGCATGTTAAGTGATAATAAGTTTCACTTCTATATTTGGTACCTGACAAGATAATTAGCTTGGCTAGAATACAAAGGACATAGAAAGACATATTCATATGGGAGATGATGCTGGAAGGAAGACTAGCATCTGATAACAAAGCACCTTAAATGGTATTTTCAATGGATCTGAACCCATGCTTAGGCAAATGGAGAGTCATTAAGGAATTTAGTGAAAGGGAAAAACAACTGAGTACATGCTTAGCACTTACAGTCTGGTAGGAATGTTGAGAATAAATTAGAGGGGAGTGAGAAAAGCAGCTTCCGACTTAGATGATACAGAGTCTGAACTCGGACAACAACAGTGGATCAAGTATATCCCATCCTCTCTTTTATAAGTATTCTGATAGTGCTCGAGTTTGAGAAAGTATTCTCTCTTGGCTCCACAAGATGAGTATCTAGCTGAAATGTCGAGGGCACTTACAAACAATGTGGACTAGAGTCACTTACAGTTGTAGATGACTTTTAAGAGATACAAATTCATTGTAGCCCTGACAAAATTACACTGTCTTCAAAGAACCACAACTCGAGCAACTAAGTTACCAAATGCAAAATGTTAGTGTCGCGTAGATAGAAAATAGTCTGTTTACCCACCCCTCACTCACTCCATTACTATTTCTGTCGAACAGGTATACTTGAAGGTATATCTTAAGGCCATAAGAAAATAGGTTCTTTGTCATGAAGATAGCTGGTATCTGTGCCTGTGTATATGTAATAGTAAATATAGATTCTATTACATAAATTAAATGTATATATGTATATATATATTTCCTTGGTGAACTTTCTCACTCACGATCAGATTGATTATTTCCTTTACTGTGCATGTAGCATATACATAGCTCTATTACTGTACTTATCACACATATTCTATGTGCTTACATGTCTGTCTTCTTGAGGATAGAGACTATATCTTTTTCATCTTTAACTCTTAACCAATTCTGGCAGACAGTAGATCCTCAATAAATTTAATTTAGGGTTGTCTTTGTTTTCAGAAAAAGTAAAAATTTAATTTCAAAGGAAATACAAACCACTCCATAAAAGAAAGCATTCCTCTCCTGGAAAAAGAAAATTATTTACAATCATGTAAAAAATAGCACTCAAAGAAGTTCTTAAGCAAAACTTAGAGACTGAAACTTCAGATCTAAAACAAACATGTGGAAAGCAAGGGGTTTTTATGCCTTATTCAGGAAATCCAGTCTAGCTCCTTTATCTAGGCTTAAAACATAGAAATGGCATATTCAATAAAGCATGTGTAAGTCAAAGTCTCTCAAAGAAGGAAACTCAAATAATTTCCACTAATGGAGTCCCAGTGTGGCGCTGTAGGACTGCTAACTCAAGGTCAGTGGTTCAAACCCACCAGCTGCTCTTTGGAAACTCTATGCACGGTCGTTATGAGTCAGAATCGACTAGACAGCATTTAATAATACAGAGCAAAAAGTCAAAGGCAGAAATTTGTGAGATGTGGAGAAACAACACAGCCCTGTTGGGTTCCAGCTCTCACACTGTACTAAACCCAATGAAATGTAAGGAGGTGGGTATTTAAAATACATATATATAATTTGCTTTGATAAGCAAACTAAATTACCAAAAAGCTTATCACTCAACACTAACATTATTTAGAAAGGTATATGATTTAGTGAACAAATCTACCACAGCCTTAGAACACAGGACTATCTCTTTATTATTAACTCAGAAAAACAAAATTAAGTAACATGGGTAAAATCATTCAACTTATTTTTATCTCAAAAGTTTCATTTAGGAAAAAAGGATTATTACATATGGTCATCCTCAGAAATAAGTCAGAAAAATCTAAAACAACACTATATATAAATGGGAGGCTTTAAAGTTCATGAAAAAATTCCATTATCTTTCAATTTCAGTTTTGAGCACCTACCATGAAATGGTCAAAATCAAAACATATTTTGAAGGTACACCAAAAAGATTTATAGGGATAGAAACTGAGAGAAAAAGAAGAGCCCAAAATGATGCCCAAACTTTTGGCCTAAGCAACTGAAGAGTTGGAATTACTATTAGTCAAGATGTGCAAATTGCAGATAGAACGTATTTTGTGTGGAAGGTACAGGAGTCCAGTTTTGGCCACATTAAAATTGACATTTCTATTAGACTTCTGGTGTGGCGCTGTAGGATCAGTACTAGACTGAGAACCACAAGGTCAGCAGTTCAAACCTACAAGCTGCTCCTCGGAAATCTTATACAGGGTCTTTATGCATTGGAATCAACTCAGTGGCACTTAACAACAACATTAAGCACTGAACTGCTAACATAAAGGTTGAAAATTCAAACCCACCAACCACTTCTTGGAAACCCTATACAGGGTTGCTATGAGTTGGAACTGACTCAACAATAACATTAACATACAAGTGGAAATATCTATTAGACAGTGAATTCATAGCTCTGGTAGCATAGTGGTTACAAATCGGGCTGCTAACCTCAGGGTCGGCAGTTCGAAACTACCAGCGGTTCTGCGGGAGAAAGATGAGGCATTCTGCTCCCATAAAGATTTACAGCCTCGGAAACCCTGTACAGGGTCACTATGAGTCGGAACTGACTCCACGGTACTTAACAACAACAACAACATAATATATAAAAATATAGAAATCTACAGTTCAGCCTAGGCTGGGGATATAAAGTTGAGATGTGCCAGCATATAAATAAAGGATATTTAATGCCAAGATGCTGAATAATACAATAAAAAAAGTGAGTATAGGTAGAAAAGAGGACCAAGACCTGGACCATGGTACTCTAGGTCAGGAAGAAGAAGAATCAGCAAAAGAGAGAGAGAAGGGACAAACAATGAGATATGAAGAAAATCAAGAGAGTGTAAGTATCCTGGAAGTCATGTGAATAATGCATATCTGAAGGATGAGAGAGTAGTCATCAACTATACCCATGGTAGCTCATAAGTTAGATGAAGGTTGTGAAATGACCACTGAACAAAACAGCACAGAACCACTAATGACCTTGAAGAGAGCAATGTAGGTAGAGATGGAGCAGAAGACTAACTGGAATGGATTTATGAAAAAATACGGGAAAAACTGGACACTTCTTTCAGAGTTTTGCATCAAAGACAAACAAAAAAAGTAATCTTGGTGTTGCTGTAGGATAAGCACTGAACTGCTAACCACAAGATTGGCAGTTCAAACCCATCAACTGCTTCGTGAGAGAAACGTGAGGCTTTCTGCTCCTGTAAAGATCTGCAGCCTCAAAAACCCTATACAGGATCACTGTAAGTTGGAATGGACTCAATGACAGTGGGGTTGTTTTTTTTGGTTAGGGTGAGAGCAGGGCTGAGGAGAGTATGGCCAAGGGTAATTCTGTTACTGTTTTCTTTTGTAAGAAGACAGAAATAATGAAAAGCTTATAACCTGATGGAAATGATCCAATAAAGTGAAAATCTGATGATTAAATGGAAAGAGGGTTGACTACCTGGTGATATCCTATAATAGGTAAGACAGGATGGGTTCCATGTGCCTGGAGAGTTTCCATTTAGAAACAAACATGGGCAGATCATTTATAGTAATCGACAGGAAGATAGACAAACAGACTGAGCATGTGGATATAGATGAGAGCAGGTAGCAGGACAGTGGTAGTCTGCACAGGTTGTTTTCAGATTACTTAAATTTTCTTGAAGTAGAAAGCAAGGTCATTAACTGAAAGTGAGGATGCTAGAAGTGGTTCAGGACTTGAGAACAGGACAAAGTGTTAGACTGGTCATCTAGGAGAATGAAGGATTGTGTGATTGCCTGGCAGCATCAAAAGTTCATTTGAGGTTCAAGGTCATAGCTTTTAAGCAGAACCAGTGAGCAGAGCTGTGTGTGTTTTTTCAACTACATATAACCAGGAGTCCTGGTGTGGCACTGTGGGTTTATGTGCTGGACTGCAAGGTCCAGCTGAACCGTAAGGTTGGCGGTTTAAGCTCATCAGCTGCTCCTTGGAAACCCTATAAAGGATTGTTATGAGACGGAACGAACTCAATGGCACTTAACAACAATAATGTATAACCAACGAGCCCTGATGGTACATTGGTTTAGCTCCCAGCTGTTAACAGACAGGTCAGAGGTTCAAACCCATCAGCCTTTTCCAAAAGAGAAAGATGCTGTAGTCTGTTACCACATAAATTTACAGTCTTGGAATCCTGTGGGGCAGTTCTAGTCTGTCCTATAGTGTCACAATGAGTCAGAATCCACTTGATGGCACCGTGTTCTGTTTTAGCTTTTTTAATGTACATTCATATGGATACAAGTATGGAGTAGATGGAGAGTTGGATTTTTGAAAGAAAGGGATACAAAGGAATGACTATCATGATAGACCATGGAATTTAAGCTGGGTAAGAAGAGCGGTATGAAAAGGTGAAAAATCATGAAATTGAAGGTACTTGTGGGGTCAAAGAATTGTAAGGGTAGAACGTTTAGAGGGAGGGAGTCAGAAAAAACAAGCAGTGGTAGTCAGGAAGTAAAATGCCCACGATTAAGATTTGAAGGAGATATTCTTTGGTAATGACAAGGTCTAGGGGAGTTTCTTGACCTTGGTGCTAGTAGTATTTGGACCACATAGATAATCCCTTGCTGCCAGGGGTATGTCCTGTGTATTGTAGGATCATCCCTAGCCTCTACTCACTAGAAGCCAACAATAACCTCCCCTTACTGTGACATCAAAAATGTCTCCAGACATTGCAAAATATTAAGAAACACTGATCTAGACGATAATCAAGAGGATGTGTGGCTGACGTAAACCCAGGAAATATATATCACCAGAGGAGAGAACAATAAGGAACTGAGAAGCCAGAGAACAAAAAAAAATCATCTATGAGTGTATTGCAACTGCTGAGAATTAATACAAGAATAGTGCTAGAAAGAGTAGCAGGGACAAGGAGCCCAAACAGTCAAAAAATGAAATAGATATATCAGTTGATGACAATCATCAGGAGGAGTGAGTGACATGGTCCTCAGAGCTGATGATACACCAAGCTAGACATTAGCGGTAAAGTTGGTATTAGAACTTGGGCTCCTTTCCTAAAGATTTTTTTAAATGTCTAGAAGGTGGGCAGACACCTCCACATGATTTCATAATCAGTTAAATTAGACTCACAGAGATAAAAATAGGGGCTGGTCAAAACCAATTGGCACCATTTTGGACTGCCATATATAACAAACAGCTGAAGGCATATACTGTGTATTTTTGGATGAGTACCATCCTAAAAATAGGACTTAACATCTTGGTTTTTCAAAATTCCCAATTTTCTTTCTCACCCTTACAAGTATTATGCTGTCATCTTTGAACATTAAAAAAAAAAACCCAAAAACTAAATGATTGCATTTAACTGTTTGCAACCAACCATAATCAGTATTTCCCTTAGATAATCATAACCATTATCTTCACATAATCTAACCAATGAGGAAAAAAAAAAAAAACGCTTAATATTAAATAAAAAAAAAAAAAAAAACGCTTAATATTAAATGGACTGATTGCAGTGTTCTTCAACTGTGTGTCACCTGTTCCTCTCTTGCCACCGGGAAAATCATCTTTAACAGACTGTAAGGAGATCTGAAACAAATGTCCAATTTCCAATCCCTTTTACAAGGTGCTATTAAGATAACCCATCAGCTGTTCCTCAGAAACCCTATATAGGGTCGCTATGAGTCAGAACCGACTTGATGGCACTTAACAACAACAACAATTATGATAACTAAAGGAGCCCTGGTGGCACTGTGGGTTCAACATTGAGCTGCAAGATTAGTAGTTCAAATCTGCATGAGAAAGATGAGGCTGACTATTCCCATAAAGAGTTATAGCCTTAGAAACCCTATAGGCTCACTATGAGTCAGAATTATTAGCTGGCAGTGGGTTTGGTATTATAACTAAGGCGTTTTCATACAGTGTTTCAAAACTGGATGCTTTCCTATTAAAAAGAGGACACAATATGAGTTTTAGCATAAGAACTAGGATTTAAATCTCGGTTTTGCCATATATTAACCAGTTACTTAGCGTATCTAGTTTCATTTTTTTATCTGTTAAATATGGATATTTACAGTCACTGTGAAGAATAAATTCTGTATAAAACAGTTATAATACATACTAGTGTTCAGTAAATGAAAGATAGTTCCCTTACCCTTTTGCTTTCTAATTAACAGCACTGTTGATTAAAACAAATCAAACAAGCCTCCAAAATTAAACCAATTGCTGCTGAGAAGACTTGAACTCACAGCCCCACAGTAGAACTGCCCCACAGTGTTCCCAAGACTTTATGGAAGCAGTATGCCACATCGTTCTACCAAGGAGCACTGGTGGGTGTGAACCTCTGACGGTTCAAAGAACAGGGGAGCACCACTAGGCCTCCTCCTCAGAGAATAAGAAAATAATAACCATATAGTAAGGCCTCTCTTCTTGAAAGATCAACAAAACATTCTGATTTTGTTATAATGAACCATAAAATCAGGTTTATAGCTATTTTAGTCTTTATAATTAAAGTATATACAAATGCAAGGAACAGTTGCTTACCTTCCAAGCTTTCTTGTTCATCCGAAGTATAAGCATCCATCTGACTTTGTTCCCGTAAGAAACGAATAACTGCATAAACTAGCTGCTTGATGGATGACATTTTAGAAGTTTAAACACGTTTTCCTGATAAGAAAAATAAAAACACTGAACTAAGTTATCTGGAATAATCAGCCACAAAGGCTACAAACTACAAGGGTTATAAGTAACAAGGGCTATGAATTACACTGAAAGTTAAAACAGAGCAAAACAAAAAACCCTGTATTACTTTCTCTCTTCCTCCTGTTAAGACCCAGGAGAATGCCCTACAAAGTATTGTTACGGCAATCTATTACATATTTTCATTTATATTGAGTAATTATGTTAAATCTTACGTAAGTAACATTGTTCTCAAAACATGTACAATATAAGCTCTCACTAAGCACTTAGGTATATCTTAACAACATACATAGAGTAGAGAGCAGTACAGATAAATACATACCACTGCCAGGGAGTCAATTCCGACTCATAGCAACACTAGAGAGTTTCCAAATCTGTGAATCTGTTGTATAGGAGCAAACAGTCTCGTTTGAGTATCCCCAAAAGGCCTCAATACTAAATTGAGGAAGATACCATACTGCTGACTCAGAAGCTGATCCCCACTTGGTATTTTTCTCTATTTCATGAGCTTTTTTTATTTGTTGGTTTTTAAAGAAAAATGTATGCATAATTTACACTCCACTTAGGCTGAGTTACGTGATGAGAAAATATATTAAGGAAATGTTGTTCAACTATTTACTGTCATCCTTAATGAAAATGGCACTTGTATTTAATCAGCAGACGTGTCACGATGGATATTACAAACCGATCGGAGCTCTCTGCAATAGCTGTGCACTCGTGGACAAGCTGGAAGTTCCCTGTCTTGTTCATTCACATGGAATACTATTGCATCCAAACAGTGGCGCAGGGCCAGCAGGCATTAAGGGTTTATTTCCACTAAATCGCATCATCCATCTGTTCCCCAGGTTCCCTAATTCAAAGCCAGGGTGTGGTACCCACCGCTAGGATGTTTATTATGTGTGTACTCATTTTAAAGGCAAGCCCAGACGCTAGTCAAGGGGGTTGCAAGTATTGAATAAGGGCCCAGGTCAGAAGGTGAAAACAGAATGGGGGAGAAGGGGTGCAGAGGGGGAAAGAGACATCCAACCTCCTCCCGACTTCACTATCGTTCTGTCCCCGAGGACAGCGACCTCCTTCTCCCTCCCTTCAGCACCAGGGCCGCAACTTGGCCTAGACGGGGTTTGCAGCCTTGTAAGGTGCAGGCCTCCAGTGGGTCTGCAGGAGACTCACCCTTCCCCGGACCGAAGCCCCTTACCAACAAGAAGATAACCTACCAGACGACGGCAGCTGTCTCGCGGGAATCCGTAGGCCGGTCCGCCCGCCCCTTCGTGCTCAGGGCTTGAGCCTGGCTCCTGAGCCGCAACGCAGATAGGGGTCACCCAAACTTCCACGATTCCCGAGCCCCCGTCGCCCCCGCCGCCCCCTCAGCGCATCCAGCAAAGCACTCAGCTCACGGAGCCTCAGCTTCACCAGGACCGCCCCCGGGGCGGTACAAGACGCGCTGGGCGGGACGCGCTGAGCGGGGAGGGGAGGGGCTGAAGTGAGCGCCGGCGTGGTCTGCTGCACGTGGGAGGGCGCGGACTGGGCCGGCAGTCTCCGCCGCTGCAGTGCTTGTCGCCGGTATCTCGGCCCAATCGCGGGTCCCCAGCGCCCTGTCTCCGCCGCCCTCCTCCTCGTCTCCCAAGTCGAAGGACAACGCGCCCGCCGCCGCCGGCCTCTCGGCGCTTCCATGATCGTCCGGTGCCTTTCGGCTGTGCGAGGCCTCCACAGGTACCTCCCGGGTGCGGGTTAACCTTGACCATGGATCAGGGCGGGGTCTCCTCCAGAGACAGTACCCAGCGCCCCGGCTCTCAGTCTTTCCTGACCACACCCCTACGACGCTCCTGGGACCGTTACTCCCTGCTCCTGCATAGCCCACCCTTGAGGAACACCTGGCGCTAGAGTCCGGGGGCCACCTTACCCTCCTCGGCTCCCTGGAGAGAGCATCCATTCCTCTTTGTTTAGGTCCGCCTCAGCCGCAGGGAGCGCAAACTGGTCACAGGCCTGGGCCAAAATGAAAGCAGGAGGGTGGTCAGGGTAAGGAAATGATTTGACTTTTGCCTACAGCCAGAAATGCCGACTTGTCATTAAAAGTGCCGCAGTTGTAGCCTCAGAAATAGCAATTCTCATTTGCCCCTCTTACATTATTAACATACCAATTATTAAGCACACACGACATGAAACCGTTTTGGAATTACTGCTTTGTAATATCCTTTTTATTTCTTCTAATCCAGAAAATATTATGGCTCTTTCAAGGACAAATTGGCTTGCCCGATAGTGGAAAAAAAAGATTTATTTGGCACGGTTTGGGCATCCTCAGCTACTGTTTTGGATTGTTTCCTAGCTCCCTAACCACACCCCTCTGCAATAGACCAGTTAACCACACCCCTCTGCAATAGACCAGTTAACCACACCCCTCTGCAATAGACCTGTAGTAGCAAGATGCTGAGAGACTTAAATTCTTTGCACGAATGCTCTGAATGGAGTGGTTTTCAGAAACATTGCCGTCGCCACCCGCACTCCCAATCAGAACTGTAAAGCCAAATGAAGATCCACCTGACAAAAAGAAATGAACATAATCCTGCTAACCTTCCCGGTGCCATCTATAAAACTACCCTAGAGTGTATCAGAATTGCAGGTTTTTACAGCCTTCTATTTCACATTGCCACTCACAGTGTATAGAGCTTTGTACTGTTCAGGCCTTGTAGTCACAGTGCATTCAGGGTACAACAGTAATAGTATACTGATCATTTTGAAGACAGTTCAGGGTGTTCTTTTGTACTAATCTGAGCTCTGGTAGCGTAGTGGTTACGAATTGGGCTGCAAACCGCAAGGTTAGCAGTTCGAAACTACCAGCTGTTCTGCGGGAGAAAGATGAGGCTTTCTGCTCCCGTAAAGATTTACAGCCTCGGAAACCCTGTATAGGGTCGTTATGAGTCGGAACCGACTCCACGGCACATAACAACAACAACAATAATCAGGTCTCTAGACTGCTGCTCTTCTTTATATATGACCTGCTGTTTGTTATATGGGTTGATGCCAACAAATGAAGATCTTAGGTGTGAGAAGAGAATAAATGTTCGTTTAAGAAAGCAATTCTCAAACTTTTTAGACTCAGGGCCCCTTCACTCCTTAAAAATGACTGACGATTTAAGAACTGTTAATGTGGGTTATATACTAGGAAATTTACCAAGTGCTTATTAGTTGCAGTGCAGTCATTGGTCTTGCAGAAGTCTATCAAGCTGATCTCCAGCATCACCAAGGCTGTATTTAACAACCACTGATCCTTTTTGTTTCTAGTCTTTGCATTCCAATCACCAATAACTATCAATACCTCTTGATTTCATGTTTGATCGGTTTCAGACTGAATAAGTTCTTAGAATTCTTCAGTTTCATCATCACCAACTTTTATAGTTGATGCATACATTTGAATAATAATGGTATTAACTGATCTTCTTTGTAGGTATATAGATATCATCCTATCACAGACAGCATTGTACTTCAAGATAGATCTTGAAGTGTTCTATTTGACGATGAATGTAATGCCATTCTTCTTGAGTCTGACATTCACAACATAGTAAACCATGATTGTCAGATTCAGAATGGCCAGTACCAGTATATTTCAGCTCACGCTCCGCGGGAGAAAGATGAGGCTTTCTACTCCCGTAAAGATTTACACCCTCGGAAACCCTGTACAGGGTCACTATGGGTCGGAACCGACTCGACGGCACTAAACAACAACAACAACAACAATGCCTGGCATAAGGAGTTCTGGTAGCGTAGTGGTTACGAATTGGACTGCTAACCTCAGGGTAAGCAGTTCGAAACTACCAGCCGTTCTGTGGGAGAAAGATGAAGTTTACTACTCCTGTAAAGATTTACAGACTCGGAAACCCTGTACAGGGTCTCTATGAGTCAGAACCGACTCCATGGCACATAACAACAACAACAGTGTCTGGCATATTGATCTTTATGCTTTCAATTTCAGTTTTTACAATTTTCAATTTTCCTAGATTCATACTTTGTACATTCCATGTTCTGATTATTAATGGATGTTTACAACTGTTTCTCCTTATTTTGCATTGTGCCCCATTAGCAAATGAAGGTCCTGAAAGCTTTATTCCATTCACATCGTCATGGTCAACTCCACCTTGAGGAGGCAGCTCTTCCAACCTGAGGGGCTCATCTTCCAGCACTATAATCTGACAGTATCCTGGTGATAGTCATAATGTTTTTCTATTCTGATGCTATCTTGCAGTATCCTACTGCTATTCATAAGGTTTAAAATGGCTAGACATTCAGAAGTAATTCACCTCTCCTTCCTAGTCTGTGCTAGTCTGGAAGCTCAGCTGAATCCTGTCCACCATGGGTCACCCTGTTGGTATGTAAAATACCAGTGGCATAGCTTCCAGCATCATAGCAACAGATAAGCCACAATAGTGTGACAAACACTTAAGTAGTGGAGCACTCATAACTGAACAGAAACAGTTGAACAGAGGGAAAAACAAGTCAAAATTTCTTAGCATGGCAAAAAGATCCCATTGTTACTCAGTAAACTGTATAATCTCTGTTCCAAAGTGTTTTTTATGGCACTGAGAAATTATAAAGTTACAGAAATAGTGGACAATGGAATATGTCTAATTTAAACTATATATAACTTCCAGATTTTTTTTTTTAATTCATGCCACAAACATTGACTGAGTTCAGTTACTATATGTAAAGAACTCGGCTAAATAACATGAGGATGGATGTATAAAGCACTTAGAACCTATATACAAGACACTTATATGCTGGTATGACTTGCTTGTTGAAATTTGTTATTTACTGCTTGGTGCTGTGGGTTAATGGGCCAGACTGCAAAGCTGTTTGAACTGCAAGGTTGGTGGTTCAAGCTCATCAGCTGCTCCTTGGAAACCCTATACAGGGTCGCTATGGGTAGGAAGTGACTTGACAGCACTTTACAACAATTTACCAAAAAGGAGTTCTGGTAGCGTAGTGTTTACGAGTCAGGATACTAACCTCAAGGTCAGCAGTTTGATACTACCAGCTGTTCCACGGGAGAAAGGTGAGGGTTTCTGCTCCCATAAAGATTTACAGACTTGGAAAGCCTATGTAGAGTTGCTATGAGTCAGAACTAACTCCACAGCACATAACCACCACCACCACCATTTACCAAAAGAGTCCTAGTATGGCACTGTAGGGTACAATACTGGACTGTAAGGTTGGTTTGAACCACAAAGTCGGCAATTCAAAATCACTAGCCGCTTCTCAGAAACCCTATGTTGTTGTTGTTAAGTGCCGTCGAGTCGGTTCCAGAAACCCTATAGGGGGAGCTATAAATCAGACTTATTCATAATTTGTGCATGGTGACCAGAAAAGTAGATAAATATTTAGAAAGTACAGAGAAAAAAATATTACCCCAAAAAACTGAACTAGATTTGGCCTAGTTGCTGTAATCAGGCACTGAATTTTACTTTGAGCTTTCAGGAAATAAAGGCAAAGGGAAAATATATTGTTAATAATTATCAGTAACAAAGTTTTTCCTGAAACTGTTCGTGAGATAGATTTATCCTGTGGCTGCATTCTCTAAGGGAAATTGAGAAATGCAATGAATAATAGTCTTACAAATACTTCCATATGAAAAGCAAAAGTAGATTTCATAGAGGTCGTTATTATTTTGACCTTTTTTGTAAGGCCAGAGCAATACACAGTAGTGTCACCACAAGCATACAAGAGGTATAGACCAAGATGGAGCAGCTGGGGACTCTAGACCCAGAGAGGGAGAGGGGCTGTGTGCCAATGACCAAGGGGGCAGGCTTGCAGGGTGTACCGTTTGGTTGGTTGATGATGCATGGAGGGGATTGTAACCATGGCAATGAAACGATATATGATAGAATGAAAAATAATGCTAATGTTCTCCCATGTAAACTATCACATACTTCACAATAAAACATTTAAGAAAAAAAAAGAAGAGGTATAGACCACACCAAGTGAAACTGTCAAATGGATGATACAAAAATGAGTATCTATAAAATTTCTGTGCATTGTTTCAGCAGAAATTTATAATTTTTATTAAAATATTCTTGCAGTTATTTATAACAAAAACATTCTGAGAATCCCAGCTTACATGCATCAGTATACCTACAAAGCCATTCACTTTTTGAACCCTCTAATGTGCTGTAGTTAAAGCTGTCATTATTATCCAATTTCACTGATATCCAAATCATGTGGTTTTGTCTGCCAAACTATAAACATACACTGTTTTCATAGTCATTGATTTTGTCAAGTTCTGTTATATTTTAGCTACAATATTGGTAACTAATATTTGTGAACCTATAGCACAAATTATTTTTGAGAGTGAAGTTTTAATTAAAGGGAAAGAAGAAAAATCAAAAAAGACTTTTGCTCAGTTACTAATAACGTAATTCAATCCCAAGATTTTATAAAACAATTTTGTTGGTATTCACATAATGTAATAAATATTACATTTAAACAATTTGCAATTATATTTTCACATATTATTCTATTATTAAGATTGGTAATAAATATTACTAACAAATCTGTATTGTTTGGTATAGGTTCATGAGGGATGCGACATTAGCACTTGTGAAGCCACTGACAATACAACTTCACAAGGGATTTTAAGGCACATTCATAAGTAATTTAATTACAAGATGTTGTTGTGGTTAACTGTCTTTTAGTCGGTTCCATCCCATAGCAACCCTATATAGGGTTTCCAAGGAACGGCTGGTGGGCTTGAACCACTAAACTTGTGGTTGCCAACCGACCTTACAGTCCAGTGCATTAGCCCACAGCGCCACATCAGGATTCCTAGAAGGCAATAAAGAAGCTGAAATGGGAATTCAGAGAGGGAGAGGTTACTTCCAGTGTAGAAGGGAAGAATGAAGAAGTATTTTTACATGTGTGAATGGGACCTTGAAAGATGAAATTATTTGGGTATGTAAATATCAGGGGGAAGGTATACCGGTTTCCCAGTTTCTTTACCAGTGTAGAAATTGCCACAGTGGGTAAGTTGAGTACCCAAAGCATGGATGCTAAGAAGTAATGAAATGTCTCTCAAAAGAAAATGTGCTGGAATAATAATCACATAGGCTTTTGGAGGCAGACTTGTGTTCAAATGCTTTTGTAATCTCATTAAGCCTCGGTGTTGTCATCCCTAAAATAGAGACAACATTAACTTCTGGTTGTTAGGTGCTGTCAAGTTGGTTCCAACTCCTAGTGACCCTGTGTATAACCAAAGGCAATACTGCCTGATTCTGCTCCATCCCTCACAGTCATTGCTATATTTGAGCCCATTGTTGCAGCCACTGTATCACTCCCACTCCTTGAGGGGTTTCCGGGTTTTTTTAGCTGACCCTCTACTTTACCAAGCATGATGCCCTTCTCCAGGAACTATGTCCTCTGACAACATGTCCAGATAAGTGAGACTAAGTCTTGTCATTGTTTGTTGAGGACCGGCCTCGACAGGGGAGTTCGGTTCACGAAGTAGGGAGATCTGGCGGCAACAGAGATAGAGAAAGAATATACACAAAGACGCAACAAGAGAGACAAAGAGACCCCCGAAACTAGAGTGGATGCAAAACTGGCGGGAAGACCCTGGACTACAGGCATCATGGCCCCTGTAGGCAGTAAATGCATGCGGGCTTCAGTCTGTGCCCTCTTTTGATTTCAGGGAGGGGCTTTACACAAAGGCAGAAGGGGATTATTAAGACGGTACAGAAATGAAATGCGTTTAATCATTCAAAACAGGACACAATGATTTATAGGAACAAATTCTAAAACATACATCACAAATTGTCTTGATAATCTAACATCCTTAATTTTCTAGAAATTCAAGCAAATTGTTATAAATTACTCTTTAGGTTCGAATCCCAAGGCAGCAACTCAAGGCTAATTAACATACCTATAGCACCTAATCTTCAGTGAGAAAAGGATTCAAAAGGTCTGGAAGGAGTCCAGCTGTTTCAGCTACCTGGCCGAGGCTTGCAGGTGGAAGGAGGACGCCTAGGTTAATAGTTTGCACCTGGGGACGATTTGAGAAGGCTGTCGCTATTATTTCTTGAACAATACCCCGGAACTCGCCAATCTACTTTGGGTGAATTCCTTGGGGGAATTTTCTCCAGAGTCTCTCAGCAAACTTGCCTTTGGAACTTTTTACAGCGGTTTTTGGTTTAATATTAATATTGTACATGGATACTAAGAGCTCATGTATTAAGTAAATACCAAACATAACTGAATAACTCAAGAAAGAACAGTTTTGCCATGCTTACCAGGTGGCCAGAGTTTATACCTCAGAGAGATTTGTTCCCAGAACCTTAAGCACTGACAACGCAGTGGAGACATTAAGAGAGGCACATAAGAAACCATTTTCTCAGAAGCTACAATTACTGGAGTTCGAAGCATAGAATGCATAATAGGACCAAAGAAAATTATACAGAGCTAGCCCAACAGTGAGTTCGTAAAAGCCAATGAACCCAGGACATCCGGAGGTTACTTCGTTGGGCCCTCAGGGTCCCTGGCTAGCCATCCTGAGTGGAGCCATCGTGTAGAATTTCACTCAAAACCTCAGTGATCGCGGTCCCCAACAATTGTTGCTTCTAAAGACATTCTGAATGTACTTCTTCCAAAATAGATTTGCTTGTTCTTCTTTCAGTCCGTGGTATATGCAGTCTTTGCTAACAACATATCTCAAAGGCAATTCTTCGGTCCTTCTTATTCATTGTCCAGTTTTTGCATGCATATGAGGAGATTTAAAACACCATGGCTTGAATTAGGCACACGTTAGTTACCAAAGTGACATCATTGCTTTTTAACATGTTTCAAGTGGTCTTTTGCAACAGAATTGCCCAATGCAGTGCATCATTTGATTCTCCACTGATACATTGTGAGTGTTCCTTGTGAATCCAAGTAAAATTAAATTCTTGACAACTTCAATCTTTTCTCCATTTATCATGATGTTGTTTATTGGTCCAGCTGGGAAGATTTTATTTTATGTTTAAGAAGATCTTTGATCTTCTTCAGTAAGTGCTTCAAGTCCTCTTCACTTTCAGTAGGCAAATTGTGTCATCTACATATCACAGGTTGTTATTGAATCATCCTCCAATCATGATGCTACATTTTTCTTCACATAGTCCAACTCAGTCTTTTTGTTCATTTGTTTAATGTTTTATTGTGAATTATATGATAGTTTACATGGGAAAACATTAGCTTTACATTCATCTTATTGTATATTGTTTCATGGTTACAATCCCCTCCATGCATCATCAACCAACCAGAGGGTATACCCTGCAAGCCTGCGCCCCCAGTCATCAGCACACAGCCCCTCTCCCTCTCTGGGTCCAAAGTCCCCAGCCGCTCCATCCCTCCACATCATCATCTCTGCCTCCATCTCTGGCATCACTGCTTCTCTGGGTAGGGTCCCACTCTGCAAAGTCAGTCACTCCCCTCCTTTTGCTACAAAATGTCTACCTTTACATTTCCAACCCTCACAATCAGTCCTGATAAAATTATTCACTAAATCCAACTCAGTCTTGCAGCTGAGTCATCTAGAGATGCAAAACCAGTGAAACATATAAATTCATCACAAGAAAGTAACTCATGGTTGTAGAGTCTAGCAAGATCCAAGTTCATGAGTAAGCTGTCACATTTCAGGCTTCTCATGGAGCTGTAGGGACTGATGAGCCCAAGGATGGCAGGTAAGATGGCAGGCTTCTGGCTCATAGGCTGCAGAGACTAACAATTCCCAGGATCAGCAGGAAATGCATCAGACCACTGATTCAAGTCCAAAGAACTGGAGGTCAGATGATGAGCTAGGTGCAGGATCCAAGTCTAGCAAAAAGCAAGTGAGCTTTGCCAGAAAGTCCTTATATATATTGGAAGCAGTTGACTGACTGTTGATAGCAGATATCATCATGGAAGTGATTACATTGTATGAGATCTCATCATGGGAGATGACTACTTTATAACTGTCAAACTGCTGAGAATCATGGTCCAACCAAGTTGACACACCTTAACCATCACATCTAGTTTCTCACGTTATTTGTTCAGCATATCGATTGAATAGCTGCTTCCCATAATTTCTGTAAATCTGTTTTAGAAGTGCAGTCAGAATGCTCCTTAAAAGATTTCATCTCATACTTCGGACATGTTATCAGGAGCGATCAGTCTTTGAAGGAAGGACATCATACTTAGTAAAGTAGAGGGTCAGCAAAAAAAAAAAAAAAGGAAAGACCCCACCCCTAATGAGATGGATTGGCACAGTGCAGCAGGAGTGGGCTCAAATGTAATCACAATTGTGAGGATGGTGCAGGACCAGGCATAGTTTCATTTTGTTGTACATAGAGCATCTGTACTCAGCTGCACCTAACAACAACAACAGCATGATTTATGTAACAATTGTGGTAACTAACATATGAGAAAACAGTACAGTGGGTGATGCATAAAAATTTCAGACTTCTTTTTGTTAGGTGCCATCCAGTCAGTACTGACTCTTAGCACAACAGAATGAAACACTGCTCAGCCCTGCACCATCCTCACAATTATTGCTACCTTTGAGCCCATAGCTGCTGCCACTGTGCCAGTCCATATTGTTGGGTGTCATTCTCTTTTTCACTGACACTCCATTTTGCCAAGCATGATGTCCTCCAGGGACTGGCTCCTCTTGATAATATGTCTAAAATATGAGAGACCAAGTCTGAGCATCCTGGCTTCTAAGGAGTATTCTGACTGTAATTCTCCCAACACAGACTTGTTTGTTCTTCTGGCAGTCCATGATATTTTAATATTCTTCTCCAACCCCATAACTCAAATGTTGATGGTTATTCTGATCAAAATGAAGTCTTTGACAACTTCATTTTTTTCTCCATTTATCTTGATGTTATTTGTTGTCTCAGTGGTGAGGATTTTTGTGCCCTTTACATTGAGATGCAACCCATACAGAAGGCTGTATTCTTTGGGTCTTCATCAGTATTTTAAGTCCTCTTCACTTTGAGCAATTAAGATTGAATCATCTGCATATTGCAGGCTGTTTAATGAGTCTTCCTCCAATCCTGATATCACATTTTCCTTCATATAATCTAACTTCTCGGATTATGTGCTCAACGTACAGATTGAATAAATTTGATGAAAGAATACAACCCTGGCACAAACTTTTCCTAATTTTAAACCATCCAGTGTTGCCTTGTTGGGATTGAAAGACTGACTCATCTATGTCCCGGTTACTTAAGAGCACTGTTCAAAATACTCTGCAATGTTGTCCATAGCTTGTCCTGATCCACACAATCAAAAGCTTTTGCTTAGTCAATAAAGCACAGGTAAACATTTTTCTGGTATTCTTTGCTTTCAGCTAAGATGTCCTCCTCCAGGGACTGATTCCTCCTGATATAGTATGTCCAAAGATTTAGAGACGAAGTCTGGTCATTCTGGCTTTTAAGGAACATTCTGGCTGTACTTCCAACACAAATTTGTTTATTCCTTTGGCTGTCCATGGTACTTTTAATATTCTTCTCCAACACCATAACGTGACAAATCTTCTACAGTCTTCCTTATTCATTGTCCAACTTTCACACGCATGTGAAGTTAGTGAAAATGTCATAGCTTAGGGCAGGCGCACCTTAGTTCTCAAACTGACATCTTTACTCTTCAACACTTTAAAGAGGCCTTGTGCAACAGATTTGCCTAATGTAATACATAGTTAGATTTTTTGACTGTTGCTTCCATGTATGTTGATAGTGGATCCGAGAAAAATGAAGTCTGACAACTTCAGTATTTTCTCTATTTATCATGATGTTATTTATTGGTCCAGTGTTAGTTACCAGGAAATTTTATTATTGGATCATCTATATCCTCACCCTAGTCATTGTTAAGGTTTTTGTTATGCAAGGATTGAATACATAATTATCTATGTCCTTACACCTACTCCTTTTTTTTTTTTTTTTTTACCTTAAATGGAAAAGCAGAAACTGTAATTTTCTATGTGCCTGTAGGTGATTACAGAGTCCTGTGTGGCAATGTAGGAGCATCACTGGACTGTTAACCACAAGGTTGGAGATTCAAACCCACTAGCTGCTCCTTGGAAACCCTATACCGGGTCGCTGAGTTAGATCCAACTGAATGGTACTTAACAACAATAAGAAAGTCTAGGATAAGCACAAGACTGCAAACTGCAAAGTCAACAGTTCAAACCCACCAACTGCTCCAAGGGAGAAAGATGAGGCTTTTTGTTCCCATAAAGATTTACAGCCTTGGAAATCCTGTAAAAGGTCACTATGAGTCCTAATCAACTCACTAGCAGTTGGTTTGGTTTTCTGTTTTGTTTTTAATTTTCAATTAACTCTGAAAGTGAAAAATTAAAGTTCCAGAATATTCTCTACTTACTGGATACCAGTCTAATAAGGTAATTCCTAATAGGATTAGTATGAAATATTTTATTTGAACTCAACAAATTAGCTATATGAGAGTAACATGATGTAAGAGAAGCACTTAGGAAAAACTTGAAATCTTGAGTTGTTTCCAAGTTCAGTATGAATTAACAGATTGATGTGTCTGCCAAAGAACAAGTGAGTAGAGGCACTGATCAGATGACATTTTAAGTCTTGGGTGTTAGTTGCCAAACCCAGTGGACATTTTCCACTCTTGGCCTTACTTAGTCTTCATGTAACATTTGCTCTGTTGACTATACCGTATGTCTTTCTTGTAGAACAATAAATTACTAATTTTCCTTTCCTTTGAGCATTCCTCAGATTACTTTTAAACTTCCTTTTCCTAACCCTTGCCTCTCAAGTGCTGTTTTTTGTTTGTTTTCAAGTCTCAAATCTCAACTTCTACTGTAAATCTCTTTTTCTCTCATCTCCTTTCCTTTAGCTTGCAAACATGCTCCAGCTTCTTCCACACACACTCCTATCTGAAACGCTCCTCACTTAACTGCTGTGAGCTATTTCTCTTTCCCTACTTTTTCAAACTCCTCCACTGTTCTTACCTACATACTCTCCATAGGTGACCAAGTTCTTTCTAAGAATTGTACCTACTATATGTAAAACCCTGGTGGAACTATAGGATAAACACTGGCTGCTAACCACAAGGTGGGCAGTTCAAACCCACCAGCCACTTTGATAGAAAGATGAGGCTTTCTGCCCCTGTAAAGAATTACAGCCTCAGAAACCCTATACAGGGTCCCTGTAAGCCTGAATCAAGTCAATGTAATGGGTTTATCTGAAACTTCTATATCTGTATCAGAGTTCTCTCTCAATCTTAAGGTTCACATATCCAATTTGCCAAATCCCCACACTACCACAGACACCCAAGTAAATCTCAGAGGCACTCAAAACTCAGCATGTCTAAAATTTACCTCCGTAGTATTTCCTTACACCTTTTCTACTCTGGAAATTTCTGTTGTCCAATGGTATATTTGCTGTTTCAGTAGTTTCCCATCATCAACTTCCTCATGAAACTAGGAACTCTGGGACATATTATCTTTGACAACATCTTGCCAGTTTTATCCCTTGGATATTTCTGGAACCCATTCTTTTCTCTCCAATACGTTAGTTCATCAAGATGGATACAATCAAGATGGCGGATCCGGTAGACGAGCAATGAGGCGCTCCATCACCAGCAACACAGAATACTGGGCCAAGCAGGCTCAAGGGATGGTGCTAGAACTCTGAACCACATATAAAGAAGACTGGAAAGCTTACAGCTAGGGGAATATGTAGCAGAATCAAGAAATACTGGAACATGGGCAAGCTTTGGAAATGCTGGAGAAGAAATTCAGAAAACTGATTATAAAATGTATCAAAACACTGTACAATGGAGTTGAGAAAAACAAGGAAGAAGTCAGGAAAGTACTACAGGAACAATCAAATAAGATAGATACAGCATTGGAAACAATTCAAAACCTACAGAAAGAGGTCCAAATGATTAATAATAGAATATCAGAAATGCACTGAAAGGGCAAAGGAGTAGAATTGAAGAGACAGAAGCCAGAACTAGTGAGCTAGAAGATAAATCTCTCAACACTACTAAGATAGAATAACAAACACAAAAAAAGGATTTAAAAAATCAGAAGAAGACCTAAGATTCATGTTGGATAACATGAAGAGGAATAACATAAGAATTATTGGCATTCCAGAACAGGAACAATTACACAAGTCCACAGAGGAGATAGTTGAAGAGCTTCTGGAAGAAAATTTTCCTAACATCATGAAAAGCGAAAAGATAAGCATTCAAGAAGCTCAATGAACCCCAGGATGGATAGACCCTAAAAGACACACCAAGACATATAATAAATCAAGCTTTCCAAAATCAAAGATAAAGACAGCATCTTGAAAGCAGCTAGGGAAAAGAGAAATATAACATTCAAAGGCAAGCAAATCAGATTAAGCTCAGATTTCTCAACAGGAACCATGCAGACTAGAAGGCAATGGGGAGACATCTATAAAATCCTGAAAGAAAAAAACTGCCACCCAAGAATCCTCTACCCAGCAAAGCTGTTAATCAAATATGATAGTGTAATCAAAACATTCCAGGATAAACATAAGCTAAGGGATTTTGCCAAAACCAACCCTACTATGAAAAACATCCTAAAGGAAGTTCTGTGGACTGAGAACCAACAAGAACATACAACCACTACAGAATGACGTACATGGCAGCATCGACCTGAACTCAGTAGACAAATGGAAGAGTTAAGAACAGAATAAAATTATAAGAACAGAGGATCTGGGAGGTCAATCTATGGTCAAAACAATTAAAATGTGAAAAAAGGTAAACACAGAGGAACAGAGATCCAGGTGGTGAGAAGGTCAGGTAGATTATTGGATAAAACAGACTGTCTTAAATGAAGGGAAGAACTAATGGAATATAAGGTAGCCACAATTGGGTTGGGTAGGGGGTTTAGTTTGGGTGTTGGGGAAGACAATACAAGAAGGGGGA
>NW_006408675.1:7740076-7749447 GCF_000296735.1 Chrysochloris asiatica | reverse complement strand
GATGGAAAAGCTCCATATCATCTATGAAAACAAGGCCAGGGGCAGACTCTAGAACAGACCATCAATTACTCATATGCAAATTCAAACTGAAGCTGAAGAAAATGAAAACAAGTCCACAAGAGCCAAAATATGACCTTGAATATACCTCACCAGATGGAATAAACAGCAATAAAATTGATTACACCTGTGGAGAGAGACAGTGGAAAAGTTCCCTAGCATCATCATCAGATAAAATCTGCATATATTATAAGGTTGCTATTAATTGGAATCAAATCCAGTGTTTTTTTGTATTTTTTTCTTAGTATAGAAATGCCATCCTTGTGTGGCGCTGTGGGTTAATACGTTGGACTGCTAGGTCAGTTTGAACCTCAAGATCGGCAATTCAAGCTGTGAGTCGGAACCAACAACAACAATAGAAATACAAGATGTCATTTTCTTTTTATACTTAAGACTCTCAATAGCACCCTTGCATAATCTTCCTAAATGAATAAGTGATTAGCGTATAGGGTTTGCTTTGCCAGACCAGCAGGAGAATTTGGGGACATGATGGGTCAGTGTATGTTTCTACCTATTCATCAACCATGACAAGAGAACATAAATGTAACAGGCACTGATAATGTGTTAATAGCAGTGGATAACTTGAATAGAATGGCAGAATTTCCAGTGAAGGTGTTATTGGTAGTATGGTTTAGTATTTCACAGCACTGACCCTGGAGAAGACTACCCAAATTATTAGCCATCTCTAGCTGTGTGACCCTGGTAAATAATTTAACATCTCTATACCTCAGTTTCATTGCCTACTAAAAATGAAGCTAGCAATAGGTTCTAGTCAGAACGTTATTGGAAAAATCAACTGAGCATATGTGAAGGTCTTAGAACAGTGCTTGCTACATAATTGTTTGAAATGATTGTTAATGGTGGTGATAGTCGTGGTTGGCAGTAGCTACGCAATAACTAAAGAGGCTTATGCCTTATGAAGTAGCATGCCAACCACCTGATAGCTATGCTCAAAGGTGCCAAACTCAAGTTTTAAATACACATTCAGTATCACTTCAATATTATTGTCTGTTATATTTTCAACATAACATTCCCCACATCTACAGTAAAGTACAATGCTTACGTCTGGGCTTGTTGTTGTGACTTAACATTACTAACCTTCCTTATTAGATTGGAGTCCTGGTGTGACACTGTACTGCAAAGCCGGTTTGAACTGCAATGTTGGTGGTTCAAGCTCACCAGCTGCTCCTCGGAAACCCTATACAGGGTTGTTATGTATCAGAATCTACCCGACAATACTTAACAACAACAATTATTAAAATGAATTATTAATGTCCATTACAACATTTGACCACATATACATCCAGGGTTCCATAAGTTTTTTATTTAAGGAACAGTAGCTCTCCTTTTGTGTGTTACTTCCTCCAGTGATTTTTAAAGGAGTCCTGGTTACTCAGTGGATTTAGGCATTGGGCTGCAAGCCAAAAAGGTCAGTGGTTTGAATCTACCAGCATCTCCATGGGATAATGATGAGGCTGTCTGGTTCTGTAAAGATTTAAAGCCTTGGAAACCCTATGTTGTAGTTGTTAAGTGCCGTGGAGTCAGTTCAGACTCACTAATACCCTGTATAGGGTCTCTGAGGAGTTGCTGGTGGGTTTGAACTGCAACTTTGAGGTTAGCAATCCAGTGTTTATTGTACAGTGCCACATCCAGGACTCCTGGAAACCCTGTGGCGCCGTTCTATAGGGTTGTTGTGAATTGGAATTGACTTGACAGCAGTGGGTTGGTTGGTTGGTTTGTTTTTAATGATTTAAAACTCAGACTCTTGCAGCAGAGGATAACTGGTGGGATACAGGCAGTTGAGGCCGGGGCTCTGGGCATGGCTTCTCAGGCTTAGTGACCAGGCTGCTCCTGCAGCTCAGGAAGGCAGAACAGTGAGTGGAGCAGGGCACACTTCACCCCTCACCACTAGCTTCCTCTCACTCTGTTTCCACTGCCATATCAGGTCCTCCAGTCTCCACCTGCTGTTCCAACTGCAGCAGCGGTGACAACAAGGAGTCCAAAAGCAGGGCTCCCTTAAGGTTTTAATATGCTGATCACACAAAGTCCAAATCACATATTGTTCTGTTTCACAGAGCATATCATGAACATTGACACATACCTTTATTTAAACTAACTGGTTTCTAAAACCCCTTCCAACAGTAAATTTGTGAATATTCATTTACTGGTCAAATACATTTATTCTTCTCTTTCCTCTAGTTATCCCCTTTGCTTTGCTCCATTTAATATCCCTTTTAAAAACTCAACTAGCATGACAGTTTTCATGTTGAAGTCATATGTGTTGCAGATTATCTGTGCTTTTCAGCCTGAATTTTGAATAACAAATACAGTTAGAAATATGGACAGTTGTGATCTACTTTTGTTCTACTTTTGATTATGGAAATTTTCAACTATAAACAAAAGTAAAGGAATGAGTATCCTGAATCTCTCCATGTACCCAACAGCAAGCTTCAAAATTGTCTGTTCTTGGTCAGTATTTTTTCATATCCTTTCCCCAATTATTTTGAAACCTACACCCAGCATTATATTATTTCAATTGTATTTCAGTATATATCTCTAAACAATATTTTTTTTTAAAAGTAGCATAATCATAATGTCATTGTCACACATACAAATGATGAACATTTATTGGTGTTTGGACCAATCTGAAAGCTAGTTATTAGCCAGGCCTAGGATGATGGTTTAGGTGTCATCATTTACACAGCAGAATATCCATGTGTAGATGACAAAAAAAATCTACGTGTTAAATAATGTACTAGGTGAGGAGAATCTCTCTCCTCAGTAATTTCCTAAGGAGCTCAGTTCTGAAAAGTATGCTCTAAATAAATATGCCAAGGGCAATTTACTCATACTTCCAGAAGAAAGTAAAATTAGAATGTCTTATGAATTGTGGCTTTTATGCATGTAGATAGGGCCCTTTACTAATTAATTATTAGGGAAATCTGTTGATTTCATTTATGAAGCAACATTAATTTTTATGTGATAGGTAGTCTCGGGGAGCTTTCCTTAATTCACTGATAAGCATTTAAGAAATCCTTTTATACTCACTTATAAAAAATTTATCTAAAGCCTGTAATTATTAAACCAATTGTCTCACATAGAAGTTTAGGAGAAAACTAATTAAATTCTTATCTTCTGATATTTACTTTTCAGAACACATAATTTTCCTTTTTTTCATTCTTTATAATTTTATAATATCAGCCTTTTCTAATCAAAAATTCTATTTGTCAAGGGTAGAAATATTAACATATGTTTCTAGTGTCACACAGTTGTTCAGACAACTTTGAGCAATTTGTTTCACTAATCCTTTATTTTTATTCATATTTCTTAGAAAAGAAAACTTTGAAGAGTCCCTTTATTGTATTTATGATGAAATTTGGAACTTCATATTTCCATCACATAAAATTTTAAATAAAAATTCCTTTTTCTTTTTTTCCCTTTTTAAACTGGATCAAAAACACTTTGAAAAAGAATTAAAAGTGAATTGCTCCTTTGTTCCTAATGGAGTCTTTGAATAATTAGTTCTACTTTTAACTATTACTGGTAGAGTAAGTTATGCACAAGTAACATTGCATATGACACCATTTCTATATTAAATAGTAAAATTTCAGTCTTTAAGACCAACATTAGACCATAAAGTCTCACTGATCATTTTAGTCATGAAATATAAATGCTACTTTTGTGAGTTCAAAAAAAAGGGATTGTATAATGAAAGGAAACTGATCATGCTTTTGACTTTATCTGACGAAGGAGATTACTCAGAATAAAGGCCACAGGAATCTCCATTCTGAGGACCTCAAATATGTATAGTTGAGTCTGTGGTGTACATTTTAGTGAATGACAGACTGCTCATAGAAAATGTACTATAGTACTTTTACAGGAGACCTTTCAAATTTCAATATTTTTATAAAGTCCTTTTTTATAGTGCTGCTATACAATTTCTGCCCAGTCTAAAATAATGACTCCCCTTCACCAGTAGGTGGAAGCAAGAGCAGTCAAATTGTAGTTCTTTGCTTTCCAAGTGCACTAGGATATTCTGTAGATTATTTATCTATGTCTCAAAGTACCTGTATAATAGAGCCTTCACTTAATTGCTTTTCTTCAGGAACTTTCCTGTTATTTTAGTACTTTTCTCGCTATTGCATTATTATCTTGTTTGCTTGGTGTCTTGGGCTGAACTTAGTAGTCTTTCTAAGACAAACTAATTTAGACTTTTTTTTTAACTTATATCTGCTTAGTTTTTTATTTAGTTAAGTACAAAGGCCCAGTTAATCAACTCATTAGACTGGTCAAGGTAAGACACTTGAACTATACAATAGGATTAAAAAGCAGTTGGTCTTCTATAGTAGTTCCCTGGTAATCACAAATACGCATAAATTGGTTTGATTTTTTATCTCTTCCCTGTTTCATTCACTGAATGGTTGTCATATATACTCGTGTGCTACATGATGAGCAAATTCCTCCATATTTGCCAAGAAATACAAACATGAAGAAAACATAGACAGTATTCCTAAAGAGTTTATAGAATTGGAAGGTGAATGACTTCATTCTTCCCCTGACCTGAGGAAGTAGACCATTTAGTCTTCCTGGTATAACTCCAGTCAGTCTGTGATTTATATTAGGTTAGATAATGTTCAATATTCACAGACTAATTCATTCAACAAATAATTACTGTATGATTTGCAATGTACAGGGATGCCATGAGTAAGAATCAACGTGAAGGCTGTGGGTTTGATTTAGTTTTTGCACCAAGTACTATGTAGGGACTTAATTTGTCAACTTACGGTTTTCTCATTACTGGCAAAAAAATTAAAAGATCAAATCAATCTTTATAGCTTTTAAATGCTTTCAATACAATGAGTACCACAGGTAATCTAACAACCTTATATACCCTAAAACCTTGAACATAAACAATTTTAGCAAGAAGTAGCTACCTAAAATACACTTAAAAGACTGTCCACATATGCTGTAAAAAGAGAAAAAATTAAAAATCAAAGTATAATACTCTAGATGTTATATTGTTATTGTTGTTGTTAGGGATCATCGAGCCAGTTCTAACTCTTATCAGCCATATATAGAGTTTCAGATTAGTGGCTGGTGGGTTTAAACTGCCAACCTTGATATTAGCAGTCCATTGTTTATCCTGCAGTGCCAATAGAAATATGATACTCTAGATCAATTCTATTAGTTGTGTATTAATGCAAAATATATAAAAGAGCAGAACCAAGTTCTAAGATTGTGTGTGTGTTGTGTGTGTGCACGCACAGAGAATGTGAGATAAAGAACATGATTGGGAAAAACAGATGAGAATGGTGTCAGAATTTCTTACAAGATTTAGCTGCAATGGCACTGTAAGATCAGCACTGGACTGCAAACCACAATGTCAGCTCCTTAGAGACCCTGTATAGGGTCACTATGAGTTGGAACCAATATGATGACACTTAGCAACAATAACAACAATATTCAATACTATCTCTTAGGCCCAGCCTACCATGCATCTTAATACATTTTTCATCAAAACTTTCCAACCTACTTCCAGCAAGATATCTAGGTAGGTGTACTACACGGACCCTGTACAGCAAAGATACGAGAAACCTAATAAAATGGACACAGATGAAAATCCTAACACCCTAAACTTTCAAGAGAAGACAAACTTCCAAGAGAAGATAAAGCCAAATATTACAATAAAAAGTACAAACATCTGGAGACAGGAAACCAAAAAAGAAGAACATGCTCAGCATTTCTCAAGCTGGGGGAACTGAAAAAAAATTCAAGCTTCAACTTTTGTTATTGAAGGATTCTCTGGGCAAATTATTGAATGATGCAGAAAGCATCAAGAGAAGATGGAAGGAATACACAGAGTCACTGTACCAAAGGAAATGGTTAATGTTCAACCATTTCAAGAGGTAGCATATGATGAAGAGCCAATGATACTGAAGGAGGAAATCCAAGGTGCATTGAAGGAATTGGCAAAGAATAAGGCACCAGGAATTGATGGAATCAAAATTGAAATCTTTCAGAAAAGAGGCGGCACAGGAGGCACTCACTCATCTCTGCCAAGAAATTTGGAAGACAACTATCTGGCCGATGGATTGGAATAGATCCATATTTGTGCACATTCCAAAGAGAGGTGACCCAACAAAACGTGGAAACTATCAGACAATCTCTTTGATATCCCATGTGGGTAAAGTTTTACTAAAGGTAATACAGAAATGGCTGCAAGTATACATTGACAGAGAACTTCCAGAGGTTCAAGCTGGATTCAGAAAAGGCTGTAGAATGAGGGATATCATTGCTGATGTCCTATGGATCATGGCTGAAAGCAGAGAATATCAGAAAGATGTTTACCTGTGCATTATTAACTATGCCTAGGCTTTCAATTGTGTAGATCATGACAAGCTATGAACAACATTGCCAAGTAGGAATATTCTGGAACACTTAATTGTGCTCATGAGAAATCTGTGCATGGACCAAGCGGCAGTTGTTCTAACAGAGCATGGGAACCCCAAATGGTTTCAAATTAAGAAAGTTGTGTGACAGGGTTGTATTCTTTCACCATACTTATTCGACTTTTATGCTGAGCAAATCATCCAAGAAGCTGGGTTCTATTAAGAAAAAGTGGCATTAGGATTTGAGGAAGACTTATTAACAACCTATGATATGCAGATGATACAACCTTGCTTGCTAAAAGTGAAGAGGACTTAAAACATTTACTAATGAAGATCAAAGAGCACAGCCTTCAGTGTGGATTACATCTCAATGTAAAGAAAACAAAAATCCTCACCACTGAACCAATAAACAACATTCTTATCAACGGAGAAAAGATTAACGTTGTCAAGGACTTCATTCTTCTTGGATCAACTATCAACACTCACGGAAGCAACAGGCAAGAAATCAAATGATGTACTGCATTAGTCAAATGTACTGCACAAGACCTTTTTTAAAGTGTTGAAGAGTAAAGATGTCAGCTTGAGGACTAAAGTGCACTTGACACAAGCCATGGTATTTTCAATAACATCATATTCATGTGCAAGCTGGACAGTAAATAAAGAAGACCTTAGAAGAATTGATGCATTTAAGTTATGGTGTTGGAGAAGAATATTGAAAGTGCCATGGGCTGCCAAAAGAACCAACAGATCCATGTTGGAAGAAGTGCAGCCAGATTACTCGTTAGAGGCCAAGATGGCCCAACTTTGCCTCTCATATTTTGGACATGTTGTTAGGAGGGACCAGTCACTGGAGAAGGATATCATGTTTGGTAAGGTGGAGCATCAGAGAAAAAGAGGAAGACCCCCAACGAGATGGATTGGCCAAGTGGCAGCATTGATGGACTCAAGCGTGGAAACAGTAGTGAGGTTGGCCCAGGATCGGGCAGTGTTTCATTCTGCTGTGCATAAGGTCGCTATGAGTTGGTACCGACTTGATGGCACCTAACAACAACAACAACAAACTCCCAAAGAATGGTTAGGAAGGTGGATGTAGTTCTTTTGGAGGAGAGGCCAAGCAGGGATGATAAGAGAGAGAAACTTACCAGTGAATATGTGGCCAGACACAGCTCCACCGATGTGAATCCACTGTCTTGTGAGAAGTTTTGGCAGTGGAGGGAGGTCTGGTAGAGTAGAATCATGCAGGTAGCAGGTAAGGTGCAATTTCTTCTTTTTACCCATGCTCCCCTAGTGACCAAAGGTGTGACCAGCTCCTATCCCTCATCCAGCCCCAAGTTAGACCTTGCTCTCCAGGAGTTCCTAATCATGTGGTTGGGTGCCTCACTAGTGTGAGTTGTGGCTGGCTATGCCGCTTTGATACCTAGGTTCAGGTGAACTCAGCTCCAGAACTATAAAACCTGCAGAGCCACCAGACCAGTATTTACCAGTCACCCTGCCTCCACCTTCCCTGTGGTCCTAACAGACACTGAAACCAGCTCCAACTATGGGCCCCCACAAACTACTTCCAGATTGTGCCCTTACCATATATAACACCATTCTTATAGGAATGCTGTTTAGGGCCAGTAACTCTGCTGTCACATCCCTTCCTCAACTACCCCATGAGCTTCTTGAATCTCAGGAGCCCACTAGAGATTTCTCCCCTCTGCATCCAACAACTGCACTATTGGTCTTTTCAACTACGAAAACCTCACAATGCCCTGGAGACAACAGACAATTTTAGCTCACACCAAGAAACAAGAGAGAATGGCTCAAACAAATTATCAAGATGCAGAGCCAAAGACATTTTTAAGGATGAAAAGGTATTAGAACTAACTGAAAGATAAATCAAAAGAATGATAATTAGATACCTTCAAAGGATCTATAGCAAGATAGAGGAAAGCAAGGAGAACACAATAAAAACTTCAGAAGAATTCAGGAAAACACTACAAGAAAAAGTAAGAGCAAATTTTGAAACAATACAAAACCTGCAGTTTAGAAATCCAGATTAATGCTAAGATCTCAGAAATGGACAGTACATCAAGAGGGCAAAGGAATATATGCGAAGCAATTGGAAACTTGAATTAGAGAGCTTGAAGATAAATCTCTCAATACTAGTGGGCTAGAAGAACAATGAGAAAAATGAATGAAAAACATCTGAAGAAACCCCAAGACTTATGTTGAATACCATGAAGAAGAGGAACAACTTATGGGGGATCAAAATTCCAGAACAAGAAGAGACAAGCACAGAGAAAATTGTCGAAGAATTGTTAGAAGAACATTTCCCTAATATCATGAAAGATGAGAAGATAAGCATACAAGAAGCTGAACAAACTCCAAACAGGATAGATCCCAAAAGAAAATCACCAAGACATAAGCATCTTTCCAAAATCTAAGACAAAGAATCCTGATAGTAGCTCGGGAAAAATGAAAATTTACTTACTAAGGAGAACCAGTAAGACTAAGTTCTGATTTCTCAGGAAAAACCACACAGACTAAAAGGCCATGGGGACTGAGAATCAACAAGAACAGACAACAACCAGAGATTGATGTACATGACAGCATCATCTGGAACTCAGTCGACAAATGGAAGAGTCAAGAACAGAATAAAACTATAAGAACAAATTCAGAGGATCTGTGAGGTCAGTCTATGATCAAAAAAATTATAATGTGTAAGAAAGTAAACACAGAGGAACAGAGATCCAGGTGGTGAAAAGGTCAGGTAGATTACAGGATAAAATAGACTGTCTTAAATGGAGGGAAAAGTTAATGGAATATAAGATAGCCACAATGGTGGGATTGGGGTGGGGGATTTAGAGGAAGGTGGAGGGAAGCTACGGTAGAGCGCAGGATAAGGGCAGACACATCATCCATAGTCTGTGTTGGGGAGGG
>NW_006408675.1:7735323-7737875 GCF_000296735.1 Chrysochloris asiatica | reverse complement strand
ATGGCAAAATTAGAACTTTTCCTGATAAGCAGATATTAAAGGACTTACCAGACCAACTTTACAAAAACTACTAAGGTGTGTTCTTTGGACTGAGAACCAACAACAGCAGACAACAACCTGAGAGTATCATACTTGACAACACCTCTCAAAATTCAATCCAGATATAGAAGTATTTAAAGTAAAACAAACCTAAAAGTCTAAAAATAGGGAACCAGAAATAGCCATGTTTAATGAAGTCAACTACAAAGCAAGAAGAAGGAATAGTGTAGGTACAAAACTTCCAAATGGCAAAGAAGTCTAGTAGATTGCAAGATAAAATTACCTTAAGCTGGGGGGAAATTACTAAATTTCAGGGTAACCTCAAAGAAAAATACTAAATGAAAATTAGATTTAGTAAACGTTTACACAACAGAATGGAAATGAAGAAAAAACCCATAAACAAAATGAACTCAGCATAGAAAATTATATGGAACAAAGAATCCAACAGCACCACAAAATAAACTACTCAGAGTAATGACAACAATTCATAACTGCTGCAATTACACTAAGTATAAAATGGATTAAATGTACCAGTCAGGAGACATAAAATGTGGAATGGATAAAATAGGATCCTTCAATATGCTGTCTACAAGAGACATATTAAAAAGATGGAGACAGCCTAAGTGCCCATCAACAGAAAAATGTTTTAACAAACTTTGCTATATATACAAAATGTAATACTACAAAATGTTGAAGAATAATGATGAATCTGTGAAACACCTTACAACATGGTTAAACCTGGAGGACATTATGCAGAGTGAAATTAGTCAGAAAAGGACAAACGTTATATGAGACCAGTGTTGTGAAAGTTTTTTTAAAAAAAAGGTTTTCTTGATAAAACAATTTGTGATGTTTGGGGAGAGAGAAAATTATTCACAGGCTAGAGGTAGTAGACACATGTTAACATGGATGACAGGGCAGGTAGTATATAACAAGAGGGAGGTTAGCAGACGAAAGATGGAAGTTTCGGGAAACACAGGGAGAATGAATTGAGGTAAGTGCTATTAACTGTTGGTACATGAAGGGGATTCCAACCATGTATTAGCGTAGTGGTTATGAATCGGGCTGTGAACCTTAAGGTCAGCGGTTCGAAACTACCAGCCTTTCCGCGGGAGAAAGATAAAGCTTTCTACTCCCGTAAAGATTTACACCCTCGGAAACCCTGTATAGGGTCGCTATGGGTCGGAACTGACTCGACGGCACTTAACAACAACAACAATGAAGCACAAAGTATATGATTTGCCGAATGTAAAACTAATTATCTGCTCTGCAAACCTTCACTCAATTCACAATAAAGATTTTAATAAAAGAATAAGCAACAACAAAAGAACTTCCAACCCAATAAAATGATTTTGTTTTTATAATCAGCTTGATATGGGCATCATTAAGACAATATAGAGTCTGGGTCTGACTTATTATTTTACCCTTACCCCCCACCCTCATTCTTTGTAATTGTTGTTAAGTGCCGTTGAGTGGGTTCCAACCCATAGCGAACCTGTATAGGGTTTCCGAGGAGCGAGTGATGAACTTGAACCGCCGACCTTGTAGTTCAAACAGCTTTGCTGTCTGATGCATTAACCCACAGCGCCTTAATACCCTCCATACTCATGTAGCTCCCATGACAAACGGACCCAGTTTAGATGTCACAAACTTGGTGAAGTTTTCCATTATTGCCCTCTTATCTCTGTTCCTGGATCACTTTCTCCATATAGAATTGGCTGCCTGAAATTGTAATCTACCCATTTCTATGTCTCCTCCTCACCAGGCGATCCAAGTTCCTATATTCTTCTTTGTAGCCCAGTGTATATTGTGGTTGCTATTACGTGCTGTTGAGTAGTTTCTGGCTCATATAGACCCTGTGTAGTGTTTCCAAGGAACAGCTGGTGGATTTGAACCCCCAACCTTGTGGTTAGCAGTCCAGTACTTACCCTATAGCGCCACACAGAATATATCAGGGTGCCATTAAATGTTTGTTGAATAAATTGACTAAGTCAACTAATTTATTTCACAAGTTGCTTTATAATGAGCGGTTTTTTTTTTTTTTTAATAGTCTGCAATGTGGGCTTAATTACAAACGACAGTAACAAATCAACATTTCTTCTCCGAGAAGTCATTGGAGAATAAGAACCAGCGCTTAACTACATAGAGAGTTTTCTTAGAATGCCTCATTTGAACAGGATAGATAACTTGTTTGAGTACTTTGGAAAAGGGGTTTCTACTTCCTGGGAGTATACTTGTTCAAGTGGTTTACTGATTACCTAAGCACAGTTCATTAAACTCTTCTGAAAAGGAATGAGACTTGGATGGAAAAGGCAGCAATCCAGATAGTCCCAGTTTGAGTTATTTTAGTTTAGAAATAAATAACTAAAAGCTGCTGAAGCCAACATGACCAATTTATCAGATCTTATTTATAATGCTATTCATAAGGTTTCCAGTGACTAAATGTTTGGAAGTAGTTTGTCACTCTTTCTTCCTAGTTTGTCTTTGTCTGGAAGCTCATCTGAAACCTGTCC
>NW_006408675.1:7731615-7734923 GCF_000296735.1 Chrysochloris asiatica | reverse complement strand
TCCTCACTTCAGATAAGCACAGGATCGCTAGGTGGTTTGAACCACACAGTCAATGGTTCAAATTCACCAGTTGCTCCTCGGAAACTACGCTGGGTTGCTGTTAGAACCAACTCAATAGCACTTAACAACATGATGTTATGCTGAATACAGTCTACAGGATCAGATTGAGCTGTGAAAGAAATGAAACAAGTCGAGTGCACAGGGACCTACTACCATCAAGAATCAAGAGGCTGGATGGAATGCATCCTTTGGACTTGGGGGTCTATGCATTGTGAAACTCTTAGATCCTGGGAAAGATTGATAGAGCTCTCCAAGGAATGCTGGGCCTATAAATGCTGAACGGAGCCAAGGACCTTTCTCCAGAGCCAGTGTTCTGAGTTTGTACTCCTAAACTGTGAAAGAATAAATTGTTGTTTTTAAAAGGTATCCACTTGTATTTCTGATGTAGCACCACTGGCTAAGTAAGACTGTGTTTTCTTGCTTTTGTTCCTTTCTCTGTAACACTTCCATATTCTAGGAATCATGTCACATGAAGAAAAGAGTTGCTTTTCACCAGTTAAAATGGTCATTGTGCAAGCGTGATTTGTTCAGCCAAGGTATAAGAGCTGATGTCTGTATAGTTTAACGGTTAAAATCAGGTATGCTGTGAATAAACACTCTCAACATTTAGTAGGTGTTGTAAAATAAATGAAGACAGTGGGGATAATCCTATTAGTGAACTGCTAAGACTACTTTGGAGTCCTGATGTGGTGCTGTAGGATAAGCACTGAACTGCAAGGTCAGTGGTTCAAACTCACCAGCCACTCCTCAGAAACCCTATACAGACAGGGTGACTATGAGTCAGAATGGATTAGACAGCATTTAGCAACAATAACAAGATTAATTTACTTTCAAAGCTGTTTAACACTAATGAAAATTTGCCTATGGTCATCAGTTTGCACTGAAGAGTGGTGAAGTGAGCAGAGTATTACGATGTAGACAGAAGTCCTATGTGTTAGTCATCAGTCTTCCACTTACTACTCAGATGACTCAGTAATCCCACCACCAGTCTCTTCACCTGAGCTGGGGCATCCTTGGAAGTACAATGGGTTGTGGTTATAGTGAACTCCTTCATAGTGGCCTCAGTTCTCCATATCCTCTGGCATGCTGGGAGTAATTATTTTATAGATTTTTAGCCAAAGTTCACACACTCACTTCTACATCCTGTTATGTTAGACCACCGTCAAGCATGCAAAACCCTTCAGTCATCTGTCATTTCTTATACTCTGACCTCCATACTATTTTGTTCTGGGCTCATTCCTTTATCAGTTAATACCCTGTATGAGGCAAAAGATATAAAATCACACTGTAATGAGCTTAAACAATAAAAGGGATTTATTGACTCATACAACTAGAAAGTCTAGCTCTACACAACAGCCTTCATAGTTAGTTGATTTAGGAGCTTAATGATGTCATTAAATATTTGGTTTCCTTCCTTTATTCTGTCATTCAGTGTTTATTTCATTTAGTCAGGTTCCGCTCTTTCCCATAAGATGGTGCCAACTGCATTCAAGGATACAAGCTAGCTCAGTGAGAATGAAACCCTTTTTGCTCGCAGTGTTCTAAGCAAGAGTTTGAGGGATAGGAGCAGCCACTTCCAAAGAATATAATGTGGGTTCATGTGATAGGGATAATACGTAGATAACCAACACATATCTACGTAGCTGTTACACTCCTAAACTTCTCCACTGTTAACTTCTGGAATGCTTTTTCCAAGATAAACAAGCTCCTCTACATTTCTATATTCTTCTTTGGGTCTTCCCTTCTCTTCCTTACCTGTACTGAAATCCACTCAATTCCAAGGAAAATATTTTCCCTACATCTTTATATCTACCATATCCATACCACAAAATAAAGACTGCATAACATCATCTTTGACCCACCCCTAACCCCAGGCATACCAGATCAGTACTTCTTCACCACTGTATAAAAACATCTTTGAGACAATCTAGTTTTACCACCATTCTATACCTTAGTCACGATGAGTATTGAAAATACCATGGACTACCAAAAGAATAAACAATTCTGTGTTGGAAGAATGCTCCATAGAAACCAGAATTCTCCTTAGAAGATGGCCAGACTTCATCTCTCATGCTTCAGACATATTATCAGGAGGGACTAGTCCCTGGAGAAGGACATCATTCTTGGTAAAGTGAAGGGTCAGCAAAAAAGAGGAAGACCCCCAATGAGATGGACTGGCACAGAGGCAGCAACACGGGCTCAAATTTAACACCATTGTGAGGATGACACAGGACCAGGCAGAGGCTTGTTCTATTGTGCACAATGTTGCTAGCAGTCAGAGCCAATTTAATGGCACCTAACAACAATAACAACTGCTAACCAAAAGACTGAAGGTTCACGTTCATCCCAAGTTGCCGCAGAAGGAAGGCTCGATGATCTACTTCTATAACCTCAGCCTTGAAAACTCTATGGAACACAGTTCTATTGGCATATATGGGGTCCCTATGAGTTAGAATTAACAGCAGCTGCGTTTTTGATGGCCTCTCTTACTTTCTGAAAGACCTGTACTCGTATTTCCTTCCTTAAGGACCTTGCTTTACTTGTTAATTGTTGTCAAGTTGATTCTGATTCATAGAGACCCTGTATAGGGTTTCCAAGGAGCAACTGGTGGGTGCAACCCGACCTTGCTATCCAGTGCTTATCCTACAGTGCCACATCAGGACTTTAGGCACTTCAAAAACTTGAAACAAATTCCACTTTTCCACAAATGTTTTGAAGTCCCCTTATATGTTTATGAGTCCTGGTGTGGCGCTATAGGAAATGCGTTGGTTCCCAGGTTCGTTTTGACTTGCAGGTTTGTTGTTTCGGCTTCCCCGGCCCTTCTTCCCAACCCTTTTCCGAGTTACTTTGAGTTGGAATGGACTCAATAGCACTTAACAGCAACAACAACATATGTGTATAATAATTAACTGAAATTTGATTTCCAATGACATAATAAAATTTATGTTCTTAAACATTATATTCAAAGTTGGAATATAAATATGTTTATTCTTAATTTTTTTATGTAAGGCCAAGGCCTTTTCACCGAGTATAGATCAGTTGATTGGTGTTCCTCACTGCCTTTATTGCATGGTGGTGATATGCTGTGGAGTCTGTTCCGACTCATAGTGACCCCGTACAGGATTTCCTAGGCTGTAAAAAGCCTTATCTTTCTCCCGCGAAACAGCTGGTAGTTTCAAACTGCTGACCTTGAGGTTAGCAGCCCAACTCGTAACCACTATGCTACCAGACCTGCGATATGCAGATGA
>NW_006408675.1:7705787-7730883 GCF_000296735.1 Chrysochloris asiatica | reverse complement strand
GGTTCCGACTCGATGGCACCTGACAACAACAACAATGCTACCAGAGCTTTTTATTGCATAAGCTACCTAAAATGTACCATCTTTGATTTCCAGTTTCATTTTCTTTAAAGTAGAACAAGGAATTAATGGCACGTATAACTAATCTTAAGGAGCTCTGGTAGCATAGCGGTTATGAATCGGGCTGCTAATCTCACGGTCAGCGGTTCAAAACTACTAGCTGTTCCTGCGAGAGAAAGTTGAGGTTTTCTGCTCCCATAAAGATTTATAGCCTCGGAAACCCTATGCCGGGTCAATATGAATCTGAACCAACTCCACAGCACATAACAACAACAATCTAAGTTCAAAACCCTTATCAACTTTCATATTTTCCCCAGTGTTTTATACCAGCATTATTGTTTTTTATGACTAGAAAAGTAGCATTTAATTTTATCACCAAGATTATCAGAATGTATAAGAGAAATTATGTTACTTTCAACAACTACATATTTTAGTTACTCATTTAAATAAGGCAGCATTCAATATCATATTCGTACACAGTTTTACTGTTTTCTCAGGGCTGATGGGAGAAGCAGAGTGGCATCCACTTTCCTGAGTATTCCAGACAACACAATAGGCCTGCAGTAGTTTTAAGGGCCACCTGAAATCATTCTGTTCAATTCACAGCATAAATCAGGAAAAGTTATGTGAGCCATGGACCAGACTTTAAAATTTTAAAGTTCCCAGCAGAAGGACCCAAAAATCTGCTCCTGCAAGCCGCTGAGGCAGTGCACCAAGCAGCCTTGGTGGGGGTAGAAGGGAGGACAAGGAGGAAGAGAAGCGGGAGCCAATTCCTGTGGAGTCTGGCACCGTAGACTGGCAACCTGGAAAGGAGCAAGGTGGGCTATGGCGAGGGCTGGTGAGAACGGCAGGATGCATGGCCCCAAATGCTATATATCCCAGCATTTTAAAAAAAAATGAAATTTTAATTGTGACTTTTTGTAAAAAAAAAAAAAAAAGTTTTTTTTATCCCAGAAACAACAAATCACTCCCCATTCTTTTGCATATACTAAATATTTAAGCTGCTTAATAACAAGTATTACAGGCATAAACAGGTTTTGGAACAGAATTGATCTATGGTGCGTGTATAATTCAACTAGTGGAGAAAGCAATTTGAAAATATAATTAAAAATAGTGTACCACCTAGTTGTAATCGTCCACCAGTGTGGCTTACAGACAGAGGCATCCATTATTGCAGAAAGATAGTGATGGGGATTAGTATTCAGGTCTCTCCTGTCTAAAAACTGCCTTCTTCCTGTGCCTCAGCCCTTCCATTTATACAGCTTTACCTCTCCTAATTTTCACAGCCAAATCTGTAGAGGATTGCTTAGGTGCATTCTCTCCAGTTCTTTACCATCTTCTCAACTTCTTCATCATAGTAATCTGACGTCGCCTACCACTCCACTGAGGCTACTTTGGGCAATCATCACTGACATTCTTGTTCTACATTCAATAGAGATTTTTCCGTCTGTCTTGCCATTGGTGCATTTGGCACTGTTATTCACGCCCTCTCTTTTTCAAGGCTTCCTTTTCATAGTGTCCTAGAAACTATCCTTGTTATTAGGTGTCATTGAGTCGGTACTGACTCATAGCCACTCTGTGCACAACAGAACAAAGCACTGCCCAGTCCTGGGCCAACCTTATAATCGTAGATAGCACCTGAGCCCATCACTGCTGCCTCATTGGGGGTTTTCCTCTTCTTCTCCGACCTTCCACTTTACCAAACATGATATCCTTCTCCAGTGACTGGTCCCTCCTGGTAATGTGTCTCCATGTATATAGATCTTGTTTATTGTTTCCATGGTGAGGATTTTTGTGTTTTTTTACATTGAGATGCAACCCATAGTGAAGGCTGTGGTCTTTGATCTTCATCAGTAAGTATTTTAAGTTCTCTTTACTTTCAGCAAGCAAGTGTAACAGGCATAAACGGGTTTTAGAACAGATTTGACCTTCGGTGAGAACCTATCCTAGCTTGTTTTAGTTCCTGCTGCACAGATTGCCACAGGTAAGACCTTGTTGCTCAACTCTCATTCTGCACACTCCTTTGGGCAGGTTTATCCAACTTTCTAACTTTAGTTACTATTAATATTAAGGAATCCCACTTGAATGTGTCACAGATACATCAAACATGGCATGTCCAAAACGGAATTTCTCTTTTTTTCAACCAGTCCCCTCTTCATTCTATGATCCCTGTATCAGTAAAATCTGTAACCATTCATCTGCCCAGTTCCAAGCCAGGAACCTGGACATCATCCTTGACTCTCTAACTTCACCTTTCCAACCCCACATCCACTCAGTCACAAAGTCCCATTAGATTCCACCTCCTGAGTATATCTTATTATTGTTAAGTGCCACCAAGTTGGTTCTGGCTAATTGCAACACTTAATAGGGTTTCCAAGGAATGACTGGTGGGTTTGAACCTCCACCTTGCAGTTCAAACTGACCTTGAGGTCTAGTGCTTATCTTATAGCGTCATTGCAATTCATCCTAGTTTGTAGTTTGGTCTGCCATGATCTTTTATATAATGGCATGATCATTATAATAACGATTATAACAGTTTCCCTCTAGAATGGTCTCCCTTTTTCAAATCTCATATGGACATTATGAGTCAGAACCAACTTGATAACACACCTAACAACAATAGTTTGAGCGATTTCTCAAAAAATGCAAATCTTAACCAAATCTTAATCCCTCATTGATTAAAACCCTTTCATAGCTCCCCTGCCATTGCCTACAAAATAAGATGGAACTCTAGCAATTTCCAAGGTTCTTCATTTTCTCTGCATGCCTTTTCAGCCTTCTCTCTGCTTATAGCCTGTGGATAGTTCCTATAAATTGTTCAAGTCTCAGTGTGCTCATTGCTCCTTCTAGAAAATCTTCCTTGATAACCGTGTCTCCCAGGATGAATACCCCTTTAGAGATCATTCAGACTTTCCTCTCCCTACTCCATCACAGCACTCATTTCAGTGTCATAGAACTTGCTATTTCTTCATTATCTTCTCCATTATGTACAATAACATGGCCCGAGGGAGTCTGCCATTATATCACCAGTGCTTATCCCAGTAGATAGATGCATTGTATATGCTTATAAAATAGTTGAGTGAATAAATTTAAGCAAATCATTTAGTCTCTCTGAGCCTCGGTTCTTATTGAAGAAAAAGAAATCTTGTCCTGCCAAACTTAAAAGGTTGTTTTGAGGTTTTTGTAAGAGAGTAGGAAGGAGCCCTGGTGACACAAGTGGTTAAGTGCTGGCTGCTCATGAAAGGTTGACATTCAAGCACACCAGCTGCTTTGCAGAAAAAGATGTAGCAGTCTACACCCATAAAGATTGTTGTTGTTAAGTATCGTCAAGTTGGTTCCAACTTATAGAGAACCTGTTTAGGGCTTCTGAGGAGCTGCTGGTGGGTTGGAACCTCCACCTTATGGTTCCAATTGACATTGCAGTCCAGTGCTTATCCCACAACAGCACACAGGACTCCCTGTAAAGATTACAACCTATGGGGCAGTATATAGGTTAAGCTCATGAGTCCTAAATCCATACTTCTTGGTATTTAATATTAATTTCCAGCATTAAACTAGTTCTGTGTTCTTGCACAAGTTATTGAATGTCTTCATGCTTTTGTTTCCTCGTCAGTAAAATGAGAGTAACCATGATACTTATGGTTATTCTTTTAAGTTGTTGTGAAGACTAAGTGACTTTCTACTTGAAAAGCATTTAGAACACTGCCTAAGTATGCTATAAATATTAGCTTTTAAATACATTATATATGTTGTTGTTAAGTGCCGTCAAGTTGATTCCAACCCATAGTGACCCTGTAGAGGGTTTCCGAGGAGTAGCTGGTGAGCTTGAACCACCAACCTTGCAGTTCAAATGACTTTGCAGACTGATGCATAAGCCCACAGTGCCACTCCAGGACTGACATTATATATGGTTGGTGGTGGTTATAGCGGTTCCAACTCATAGCGACCCCTATACAGGGTTTCCAAGACTGTAAATCTTTACGGGAGCAGAAAGCCTCATCTTTCTCCTGCGGAACAGCTGGTAGTTTCGAACTGCTAATCTTGCAGTTCGCAGCTTGATTCGTAACCACTACACTACCAGATATATATATAAGCTCTAAAATAATACACAAATGTATGGTGTCAATATTATTAATTTGATTGTTTGTTTAGAGGGTAAAAAGTATTAATATTACTATTCTTAAGAATTTTTTTTCTTTTTTCTTTCTGCCATAGATATATCAGAGTTTATTTTCCAAGTCTTAAATTCTTATTGCCCTTCTTGATTTATATAAGATATATTTAAAATGTGTATATATGACTTTTTTCAGTATAAGAAATTTTTAGATTTTATTCATTTATTTTTGAGTATATATACATAGTAGGTAGAACACATCCCAGGAAAAATATTTAAATCAGAAAGATTGCTGATTTGATTTATAAAGGACAATTATTATGTATCTAATACCTAGCTTTATTATTTTTTAAATAAATTTTTAATTGTGATTAAAAAATATATAACAAAAACACATACCATTTCAACATTTTTTGCATGTATAATTCAGTGACATTAATTATAGTCATAATGTTGTGCAACCATCACCACTGTGTGTCTATAAATGTATCTATCACTTTAACAGAAACTTAACATCCTTTAATTAGTGATTCTTTCAATGCCCCTCCCTCCTGCCCCTTGGTAGCTACTAAATAAACCTTGGCTCCCACACATTTGTATGTTTATATATAATTTAATTAGATAAAGTAAACAATTTCATGTTTGGGAAGTATGAATCTCATTATAATTATGTTATGCAAGAAAAATGGAAAATAGAAGTATATTTACTTTTGAGACTCTGAGGAGGCTTCAAAAAGTTTGTGGAAAATGGAGTTGAAAAGATAGTGGAATTTTTCCACAAAGTTTTTTAAGTTCCCTCATATCTGTACATCTGAAAGAAATTTACTCAGTTTTTACAAACGTTCCTTTTAATTTTAAACTTAATTAAGTAATGCATATTTGTTTGTTGACTTTGAGTCAACAGAAATTCTTAATTTTTATTTTTTCTCTGATTCTGTTTTAGGGTTGGTGGTTCTAAGATCTTACTCAGAATGACGTTAGGAAGAGAAGTGATGCCTCCTCTTCAGACAATGTCTTCCTTTACTGCAGCTGGCAGAAACGTTTTAAGATGGGATCTGTCGCCAGAGCAAATTAAAACAAGAACTGAGGAGCTCATTGTCCAGACCAAACAGGTGTATGATACTGTTGCAATGCTCGATATTGAAGAAGTGACTTATGAGAACTGTTTACAGGCACTGGCAGATATAGAAGTGAAATATATCGGTGAGTAGGACGCAGAGGTATATCGATTTTCATTTTGTGAGCATCATAGACCGTTTTATGCTTTTTGTCTTGGCAATCAGTTTTCCAGTTTTACAAGAGATTGGTTTTTACATACTGGCTAATTTATTGCTTTGAATTAAATTACCAAAGATTTAAAATTTTTATGCTGTTGACAAAAGTGCTATAAAATACACACTCTACTCATACTACTATCTGGAGAGCATTTTGACAATATAGACAGTCAATTTTTATTATTTATAGTGATTATGTTCTCTAGAGTCACTTCAAACTGAATTAGTGAATACTGACCGGTGCTCCTAGGAGAAATAAGGGGCTTCAAAAAGTTCACAGAAAAATTTCATTATCTTTTAATTCCATTTGTTCATGAACTTTTGAAGCCCCTTTGTGCAGAGTCACGTTTCTGTGGGTCTCTAGTCACAATATTTTTATCATTCAGTTGATACACATACCTTGTTTTGTATGTGTTTCTGTTTATAGATACTTTGTTGCTGTGTTATTGTTAAGTGTTGTCAAGTCGTTTCTGACTCATAGTGATCCTTTGTAGGATTTCCAAGGAGCTCCTGGTAGGTTTGAACCACTTACCTTATGGTTAGTAGTTTATCCTACAATGACACACTGACTTAATAGATATTGTTGATTCATTATCATTGAATTAATGACCAGCAGCAATATACCTCATGGCTGAAAAGGTATTCTCTCTGTAAGGCACATCACAGCCTTCTTATACTTAGGAATGCTAGCCAGCAGTTCACTGCTACTCTTGGAGACCATTTTAAGTAGCAAAATCATCGGCAAAAATGCAAAAACAAAACATGGCATTAAGTAGACCATAACATAGACCATAAATAGGGCCCTGCTTTATCGTATGACAGCTGAAATAAGGAAATGTCTTCAGCCTCATTTGAGAGGACTGTGTGCATGTCTGTGAATTAACACAACAGTACTGTAGTATTGATTGTGGAGTTGCAAATACATTTCATAAAGTAGCAATTGCAAATATGGAATCTGTCAATAGTGAGAATTAACTGTGTCAAAGTTTTTTAAAAGAAACTAATACCTTAGTCCAGAAGTCCCAAATATAAATACTTGTTCTAAGGAATTATTGTATCATCTGAAATATAGGCAAAATCTGTGTGTAAATATTTAAGTTGTTGTTGTTATTAAGTGCTGTCGAATCAGTTCTGACCCATAGCAACCCTGTATAGGGTTTCCTAGGAGCAGCTGGTGAGCTTGAACTGCCGACCTTGCAGTTCAAATGGCCTTGCAGTCTGGCGCATTAACTCAATGTGCCACACCAGGACTCTAAATATTTAAGTAGGTCTCATCATATTAAAAAGGAGCTCTGGTAGCGTAATGGTTACGAATCGGGCTGCGAACCTTAAGGTCAGCAGTTCGAAACTACCAGCTGTACCAGGGAGCAAGATGAGGTGTTCTGCTCCCATAAAGATTTACAGCCTCAGAAACCCTGTACAGGGTCACTATGAGTCGGAACCGACTCCATGGCACACAGCCACCACCATCATATTAAAAGCTTAGAAACAACCCTTAAACATCAACAGTAGAATAGCTAAGTAAATTATGATCCATCCTTCCTCTGTAGCACTATGCAGCCATTAAAATCATGTTCTGGAGGCAATTTAATGACACAGAAAGAAAACTAAGAGAAGATATGCAAATTTTATTAATGATGAGTACCTTAAGTGGTAGGTTTACAGTTGATTCTTATTTTCCTTAGTGTGCTTTTTCTTCTATTTTTCAAGTTTCCTAAAATGAACATACATTATTTTTTATAATAGATATATTAGGCCCTTTAAGTTAAGAAATGAAGACTGATTTGGCTTACCTATAAGACTTGGAGATATTTTGTAGGATAAGTACAGCTACGGAATATTGACTGTGTGTCCAGCCCTCATGGAAACATATGGTAGCTGTAGAACTGGGTGTCACATGCATTTTGGGCTTTGGAAGGTTGTTCAGAATCCAGCATACCTCTAGTGACCTGGTAACCTCATTGCCCTGAACACCTAGAGTTCCCTGCTCTGTGCTCTATTGTTATAGGGACTTGGCTAGTTTCTCTCTTAACTCTTTCAGTACTTCTCTTTCAGTTTCTGTCCCTACTACCAACTGCTTCACTCTCACTATTAACCATGAAATCTTGTTGCTAGTCTTGAGTTCAAACACCTGATTAAAAAGAGATGGTTAATCTAATTAAGCAAAGTCTAAAGAGACCATATATATTGGCTCCCTTTTCAGCAGAACTTTTAACTTGATGTGCTTCTCCCACCCTGGATTTTGGTTGTCCGTAAACTAGGTACTGACTTCTACAACCAACATGATGAATCAGCCTGGTAACTTACACATTTGATTAATAAGAATTCAGGGGTGAAAAAACACTTTTAAATATACTTTAAATTTTGTGATATTTGTTCTTGCTCATCTGTAAATGTATCTTTTTGGATTGTACTTCAACACTCTTAGTTTGAGAAGAGATGTCTTTGAGACTAAGTTTTCAGATCAGTGCATGTTTTCAGAGTTCATTATGCCTTCTACAACAACCCAGTTTGTCTGGTGTCAGGTGCTGGGCATCAGCATTGTTTATAGTTTGGCAGTCAGTGCAAGAACTCTGGCTCCAGGTCTTTGTGGCACAGAAGACCTGGAACCAGACTTTCAGCATTATTCTTTGTTTAAGGGTATATTTCTGGTAGCATAGTGGTTACTAATTGGGCTGCGAACTGCAAGGTCAGCAGTTCGAAACTACCAGCTGTTCTGCGGGAGAAAGATGAGGCGTTCTGCTCCCATAAAGATTTACAGCCTCGGAAACCCTGTACAGGGTCACTATGGGTCAGAATCGACTCGACGGCACTTAACATTTTATTTTATATCCACCACTTGTCTGTCAGTTGTCATCCTGTGGTGGCTTGCATGTATTGCTGTGATGCTGAAAGCTCTCCTACCAGTATTTTTAATATCAGCTGGGTCACCCATAGTGGAGAGGTTTCAGCAGAACTTTCAGACTAAGACAGACTAGGAAGGAGGAGAAGTACACTACTTCTGAATGTTTTGTTGTTGTTGTTGTTACGTGCTGTCGAGTCGGTACTGACTCATAGCAACGTTATGCACAGCAGAATGAAACACTGCCCTATCCTGGGCCAATCTCACCATCATTGCCACGCTTGAGCCCATTGATGCTGTCATTTGGCCAATCCATCTCGCTGGGGATCTTCCTCTTTTTCTCTGACCCTCCACCTTACCAAACATGATATCCTTCTCCAGCGACTGGTCCCTCCTGACAACATGTCCAAAGTATGAGAGACGAAGTTTGGCTGAACATTTAGCCACTGAAAACATGAATGGCACAGGAGGAAACAATCTGTGGAGAAGGACATTATACTTGGCAAAGTGGGGGGTCAGCGAGAAAGAGGAAGACCCCAGATGAGATCACCTGACACAGTGGCAGCAGCAATGGGCTCAAACATAATAACCGTTGTGACTATGGTGCAGAACCAGACAGTGTTTCATTCACTTGGGTAATGGGTCACTATGAGTCAGAACTGACTCAACAACACCTAACAATAACAACAAACATATTTGGAGAATGCGGTTTCTTGACAACCGTAGAAACCTTTACTGAAAAATAAATGAAAAACTTACATTTGGATAATCATTCATCTGTTGTTCTTATTAGGTGCCATGGAGTCGGTTCCTACTCATAGTAACTTTCTGCACAACCAGAAAAGAACACTGCATGGTCCTGCACCAACCTCACAATCATTGTCACATTTGAGCCCATTGCTGCTGACACTGGACCAGTCCATCTCATTGGGAACCTTACTCTTTTTTCACTTACCCTCCAATTTACTAAGTATGATATCCTTCTCCAGGGACTGGTCCCTCCTGATAATATGTCTGAAGTATGAGAGACAAAGTCTGGTCATCCTGGCTTCTAAGCAGCATTCTCGCTGTACTTTTTCCAATACAAATTTGTTCTTCTGGCAGCCCATGGTACTTTTAATATTCTCCTCTAATACCACAACTCAAATCATCAATTCTTCTAAGGTCTTCCTTATTCTTGTCCAACTTTCACATACATATAAGGCTATTGAAATAACATGGCTTGGGCCAGGCCCACCTTAATCCTCAAATTGATAACTTTTCTTTTGAACACTTTAAAGAGGTATTGGACCACAGATTTGCCTAATACAGTATGTCATTTGATTTATTGACTGCTGCTTCCATGAGTGTTGGTGATGGATCCAAGCAAAATAAAGTGTTTGACAACTTCTATCTTTTTTCCATTTGTGATGATGTTATTGATTGCTCCATTGGTGAGGATTTGGGGTGCATCCCATACTGGAGGATATGGTCTTTGATCTTCATCAGTGAGTGTTTTAAGTCCTCTTCACTTTCAGCAACTAAGATTGTATCATCTGCATATCATATGTTGTTAATGAGTCTTCCTCCAATCCTGAGACCATGTTCTTCTTCATATAATCTAAATTCTCACATTATATGCACAACATATATATGAGTAAGCATGGTGAAAGAATACAACTCTGACAAATACTTTTCCTGATTTTAAACTATTCAGTTCCCTTGTTCTGTTCAAATAACTGCCTCTTGGTGTGTGTACAGGTTCCTCATGAGCACAAATAAATTTTATGAAATATTCATTCTCTGAAATGTTGTCCATAGTTTGTTATGATCCAGACAGTCTAAAGCCTTTGCTTAGTCAATAAAATACAGATGAACATCTTTCTGGTATTCACTGCTTTCAGCCAAGATCCATCTAACAGCAGCAATGATATCCCTCACTCTGCATCCTCATCTGAATCTGGCTTACGCCTCTGGCATTTCTTTGTAAATGTACTGTCGCAGCTAAATATTATCTTTTGCAAAATTTTACTTGAATCTGATATTAAAGGTGTTGCCCAATGATTTCTGTGTCCCATTGGATCACCTCTCTTTGGAATGGGTACAAATTTGGATCTCTTCAGTGAGTTGGTCACGTAGCTGTCTTCCAGATTTCTTGGCATGAATGAGTGTCTTCAGTGCTGCCTCAGTTTGTTGAAAGATTTCTATTTGTATTTCATCAATTCCTGGAGCCTTGTTTTTTGCCAGTGCCTTCAGAGCACCTTGAATGTCTTCCTTGAGTACCATTGGCTCTTGATCACATATTAACCCCTTGAAGTGGTTGGATATTGACCATTTATTTTTAATCCAATGACTCTATGTATTCTTTCCATCTTCTTTTGATGCTTTTTTGCATCATTTAATATGTTGCCCATAGGATCACTCAATAGTGAAAGTCGAGGCTTAAAATTTTTCTTCAATTCTTTCCACCTGAGGATTTCTGAGGCTGTTCTTCTCTTTTGGTTTTTGAATTCCAGGCTTTTGCACAATTCATTATAATATGTGACTTTGTCTTCTTGAGCTACCCTTTGAAATGTCTGTTCAGCTCTTTTACTTGCTCAGTTCTTGCATTGGCTTTAGCATCTACACAGGAGAGTAAGTTTCAGAGTCTCTTCTAGAGACATCCATTTTGGTCAGTTCCTTCTTTCTTTTTCCTTTTGCTTTCTTCATGTATGATATTCTTGATGTCATCCCACAACTCTTCTGTTCTTCGGACATTAGTGTCTAATACATTAAAGCTATTCTTGAGATGACCTCTAATTTAGGTGGGATATGTTCAAGGTCGTGTTTTGGCTTTCATGGACATGTTTGAATTGTTTGCAGCTTCAGTGTAACCTTCAAATGAGCAATTGATGGTCTGTTCCACAGGCTGCCCCTGGTCTTGTTTTGCTAATGATATAGAACCAAACAGGAAGTTTTCAAAAATAACATGAAATGCATAAACATCAGTATCCTATGCATTAGTGAGCAGAAGTGGACTGTATCAATGATCTTGAATCTTACAATCACATGGATTTTTCTATGCCAGGAATGACAAATATTAGAGGAATGGTGTCACATTCATTATCATAAAGAACATTTCAAAATGTATCCTGACGTACAATGCTGTCTTTGTTAGGATAATATCCATATGACTACAAGGAAGGCACAATCGAAAGCCTTTGCATAGTCAGTAAAGCACAGGTAAACATCTTTCTGATATTCTCTGCTTTCAGACAAGATCCATCGGACATCAGCAATGATATCCCTCATTCTACAGCCTCTTCTGAATTCGGCTTGAACCTCTGGAAGTTCTCTGTCAATATATGATTGTAGCTGTTTCTTTATTATCTTTAGTAAAACTTTACTTGCAGGGGATATCAAAGAGAGTGTCCGATGATTTCCACATTCCTTTGGGTCACCTCTCTTTGGAATGGGCACAAATATGGATCTCTTCTAATCAGGCGGCCAGATAGTTGTCTTCAAGTTTCTTGGCAGAGACAAGTGAATGCCTCCTGTGCCGCCTCACTTTCTTGAAAGATTTCCTCCTTCAGTATCATTGGCTCTTGATCATAGCAACCTTATGCACAGCAGAACGAAACACTGACCCATCCTGGGCCAACCTCATAACTGTTGCCACGCTTGAGTCCATCGATGCTGCCACTTGGCCAATCCATCTCCTTGGGGGTCTTCCTCTTTTTCTCTGCCACTTGGCCAATCCATCTCCTTGGGGGTCTTCCTCTTTTTCTCTGACCAGTGACTGGTCCCTCCTGACAATATGTCCAAAGTATGAGAGTCGAAGTTTGGCCATCTTGGCCTCCAGTCACTGGAGAAGGATATCATGTTTGGTAAGGTGGAGGGTCAGAGAAAAAGAGGAAGACTCCAACGAGATGGAATGGCCAAGTGGCAGCATCGATGGACTCAAGCATGGCAACAGTAGTGAGGTTGGCCCAGGATGAGTCAGTGTTTCGTTCTGCTGTGCATAAGGTTGCTATGGGTCAGTACCGGCTCAATGGCATCTAACAACAACAACACAAGAAGACTAGTTAACACCACTGTTATTCATATTTACACACTAACCTCTAAAGCCAGGGATGATGAAATTGAAGAATTCTACCAACTTCTACAGTCTGATATTAATCAGACAGTCAAGATGTGTTGATCATTACAGATGATTGGAATGCAAAAGTTAGAAACAAAGAGGAAGGATCAGTCTTTGGAAAACACTTCTTGGTGATAGAAACAATGCTGGAGACCACATGATAAAATTTTTGCATATCAATGACTTATTCATTGCAAATACCATTTTTAAACAGCATAAAAGATTACCATTTGGAATACACAGAAGTCAAATTGACTACATCTATGGAAAGAGACAGTGGAAAAACTTCATGTCATTAGCCTAAAGAAGGCCAGGGGCAGACTGTGGAGCAAGCCATCAATTGCTCATATGCAAGTGCAGACTGAAGCTGAAGAAAATTAAAACAATTGCATGACAGCCAAAATATGACCTTGAATATATCCCACCTAAATTTAGAGATCCTCTCAAGAACAGATTTGATGCATTAGTCACTAAAGACCAGAAGAGTTGTGGGATGACTTCAAGAACATCATACATGAAGAAAGCAAAAGGTCATTAAGAAGACAAAACTGAAAGAAAAGACCAAAATGAATGTAAGAAGAGACTCTGAAACTTGCGTTCCAGAATAGAAATGCTAAAGCAAATGGAAGAATTGAGGGTGTAAAAAAGTGGAACAGAAATTTTCAAAGGGTATCTCGGGAAGACAGAGTCACATATTAAAATGAAATGTGCAAAAACTTGGAGTTAGAAGACTAAAAGGGAAGAACACGCTCAGCATTTCTCAAGCTGAAAGAACTGAAGAAAACGTTCAAGCCTCAACTTGTATTATTGAAGGATTCTATGGGCAAAATATTGAATGATGCAGAAAGCATCAAAAGAAGATGGAAGGAATACACAGAGTTACTATACCCAAAAGAAGTGGTCCATGATCACCTACTTCAAGAGGTAGCATATGGCTAAGAGTTAATGATTCTGAAGGAAGAAGCCCAAGGTGCATTGAAGGCATTGGCAAACAACAAGATTCCAGAAATTTATGGAATACAAATCGAAATCTTTCAACAAATTAAGGCAGCACTGGAGGCACTCCCCCATCTATTCCAATATATTTGTAAGACAGCTACCTTATTGGAATAGATCCGTATTTGTGCACATTCCAAAGAGAGGTGGCCCAGCAGAATGCAGAAATCATCCAACAGTATCATTAATATTACATGGAAGTAAAATTTTGCTAAATATAATTCAAAAACAGCTCAAACCATACATTGACAGAGAACTTCCAGAAGTTCAAGCTGGAATCAGAAGAGGACATGGAACAAGGGATATCATTGCTGACATAAGATGGATCTTGGGTAAAAGCAGAGAATACCAAAAAGATGTTTACTTGTGCTTTATTGAATACACAAAGGCTTTCAGTTGTGTGGATCATGACAAACTATAAATAAAATTGCGGAGAATGAATATTATAGAACCCTTAATTGTGCTCATGAGGAACCTGAACATAGACCAAGAGGATGTTGTTCAAACAGAACAAAGGAACATTGAATGGTTTAAAATGAGGGAAATTGTGCATCAGAATTTTATTCTTTCACCATATTTATCTAATCTGTATGCTGAGCAAATAATTTGAGAAGCTGGATTATATGAAGAAAAACGTGGCATCAGGATTGGAAGAAGTTTCATTAACTACCGGGGATATGCAAATGATACAACCTTGCTGCTGAAAGTGAAAAGCACTTAAAATACTTACTGACGAAGATCAAAGACCACATCCTTTGGTATGGGTTGCACCTCAATGTAAAGAAAACAAAAATCCTTACCACTGGACCAATAAATAACATTGAAAGATTGAAGTGTTCAAGAACAAATACAGAGAGCGGGACCCTACCCAGAGAAGCAGTGACGCCAGAGATAGAGGCAAAGATTATGACGTGGAGAGATGGAGTGGCTAGGGACTACAGACCCAGAGAGAGAGAGAGAGAGGGGCTGTGTGCTGATGATTCAGGGGCCAGGCTTGGTTGATGATGCTTGGAGGGGATTGTAACCATGGCAATGAAAAGATATATGATAGGATGAATGTAAAACTAATGTTCTCCCTTGTAAGCTATCATATAAGTCACAATAAAACATTAAAAAAAAAGAACAAATACATCGATTTGAGGACTTAAGTATACCTCATGCAAACCATGATATCTTCAGTAGCCTCATATGCATTTTAATTTGGCCAGTGAATAAGGAAGACTAGAGAAGAATTGATGCATTTGAGTTGTGGTGTGAGAGGAGAATATTAAAAATATCATGGCTGCCAGAAGAACAAACAAATCTGTGTTGGGAAAAGTACAGCCATAATGCTCCTTAGAAACCAGGATGGCCAGACTTCGTCTCTCATTCTTTGGACATATTATCAGGAGAGACCAGTCTCTGGAGAAGGACATCATGCTTGGTAAATTTGGAGGGTCAGTGAAAAAAAGAGGAAGGTCCCCAATGAGATGGATCACAGTGTCAGCAGCAGTTGACTCAAGTGTAACAATGATTGTGAATTCACTGCAGGACCAGGCACTGTTCATTCTGTTGTGCATAAAGTCAATACCATTTCAGTGGTACCTAACAGCAACAGTTTGGAGGTTTTCTATTGGCTCTTTGCACAGATGTAGTCAATTTGATTTATGTGTATCCCACCTGGTATGGGCCATGCCTATGTATAGTTGTCTTATATGTTTAAAAAACTATTCACAGTGAAGAAGTCATTAATCTTCCAGAATTCTATCATGTGATCGCTAGCATCATTTCTATTACCAAGGCCATATATTCCAACGACGGATCCTTCCTCTTTGTTTCCAGCCTTTTTATTCCAATCACCAATAATTATCAATACATCTTGATTGCATGTTTGATCCATTTCAGACAGAAGTTGGTAGAATTCTTCAATTTTATCATTAATAGCTTTAGAGATTGGTGTGTAAATTTGAATAATAGTGGTCTTCCTTATAGGCGTATGGATATTATCATATCACAGACAGTATTGTACTTCAAGACAGATCTTGAGATGTTCTTTTTGATGATGAATGTGATATCATTTCTCTTCAATTTATCATTCCCAGTATAGTAATCCATGTGATTATCTGAATCAGAATGGCCAAAACCAGTCCATTTCATCTCACTATGCCCAGGGTATCAATCATTATGAATTCCATTTCATTTTTGACAACTTCCAATTTTCCTACATTCATACAATCAGTCCATGTTCTGATTAGTAATGGATGACTGCATATTTTTCTCCTCATTTTGAGTTTGTCCTTTAGAAAATGAAGGCCTCTAAAGCTTTACTCCATTTGTGTAATCATGGTCAGCTCTACTTTGAGGCGGCAGCTTTTTCCCAGTTGCCTTCCAACCTGAAGGTCTCATTTTCCAGCACTGTATCTGACAATATTTTGATACTATTCGTAATGTTTCAGTATTCAATATTTAGGGGCTTGTGTGACAGTGTTGCACTACTAGTCATAAGATTTTCAGTGGCTGAACATTCATAAGGATTCCATCTCTTCTTCCTAGTCTGTCTTAGTCTGGAAGCATAGCTGAAATTTGTCGACCACTGCTCATCCTGCTGGCATTTAAAATACTAATGGCATAGCTTTCAGCATCACAGCAACACAGTGTGACAAACTGACAGCTGAGTGGTGGATCATACATCTTGTTTAGTGTATTTGACTGAATACTGATTTTAAAAGTCTTGGTGGTGCAAATGGTTATTGCACTTGATTGCTAACTGGAAAGTTGCAGGGGTACCTCAGAAGAAATGTCTGACCACCTATTTTTTAAACTCAGCCATTGAAAACCCTGTAGAGCACACATCTACTCTGACATACATGGGGTCACCATGAATCTCAATTAACTCATTGACTACTAGAAAAAAGTTGTGATTTTTTTTTCTCTGTCAACAGTCGAAAGAACCATGCTAGACTTTCCCCAGCATGTCTCCTCTGACAAAGAAGTAAGAGCAGCAAGTACAGAAGCGGACAAAAGACTTTCTCGTTTCGATATCGAGATGAGCATGAGAGAAGATATATTTCAGAGGATTGTTCATCTACAGGTAAATGATGTTTTAAATCCCTTTAAAAGAAAAAGTAGAACTACACAAAAATGTAATAACTTGGAACCAGCAATAAAATGTATTTGAATGTTCCTTGATTTTGTTCTGATAATTATAATGATAGGACATGTTACTGTTATTAAATACCACAGAGTTGGTTCTGACTTATAGCGACCTTGTATAGAGTTTCTGAGGAGCAGCCGGTGGGTTTGAACGCCAACCTTGTGGTTTACAGTCCTGTGCTGATCCCTACAGTGCCACATTATGTTGAATTTTTAATTACATTCACTTAAAATTAAACACCAGAGGTAGATAAATAGAAATGTATAATAAAGCTAGGGTTAATTAACCATTATGAACTTGATGGTTCAATGTAAAAACATCTTTCAATTTTCTAAATATTACAAGGTTTACATTAGATCAAATCAACTAGAAGCAAGTGCTGTTGAGTTGGTTATCTATGAATTGCTTGTGTTTTGGCCATGATATTGATGAATGCTATTACTACACACCAGTCATATCTGTCTGTCATCCTTACAGTTTTCAGGACTCACAGAAATTACGGATAATGAATGTTCTAGGTGGGTCTGCCTTTAGTGTTTTGGCCTTTTCAATCCCCAATCTTGATTTGCTTTGTAACATTTTGATCATGTCTTTGCTTTAAATTTTAATGTTTATGATACCTCAGCAGTCTGTTGGAAAACAAATGCTTTACAGTCCTGAGCATTTTTATTTAATTTTGCATGTTTGTTCCTGCAAAATCTCAAATACTCTTACGTTCTTTGTTAGCAAATTATGACCAGAGGAAAAATAAAAAATTTTAAGCAAAAATGTTTATTAGGAACTCATTTATAGAATTTATAATCAAGGTATGTTTTTCATGTCAGATGAGCATTTTTCACACCTTAATTTGTCATCTACATGGCTTTAATAGTTCATCTTTGGCACTATACTGTGTCTTCACACAAACAGCACACACCGTCTAGGTTGGTTGTCAGTTGCTCCCCCTGCAGGTCCTTTTGTAAACACACTGCTAATTTTACTTTTTTACAGCTATATGTTGGAAAAATAAAACTGGCATAATTATTCTTTACTTGCTAAATTGTTCTCTTTTCTCCTTTGGCCACAGCTATTATTCCATATGACTTGAATTGTGACCTTTACTTATCTCCTATTTTTATTTCTTCTCAAAAGTAATTTCCTTTCTAGCTCTGTTAGATAAGTATTTTAGAACCTTTTCCTAGAATTTCTCTTTTCCTTTGCCTATGTCTTTTCCCATCCTGACTTCTAAGTTCTCCTTTGTATGTCTAGCCTCAAAAAGGTAATTCAATTTTAATGTCATTAACTTTAATATTTTTATTACTGTTTCACCTTCTCTGATTCTTATAATTGTTGCCCATTAGTATGGAATATTGTTGCTTCAGATTCCTTGTTACACTTCTCACTTCTCCCCTCTTTTTAATTGTATTTTTGATGAAAGTTTACACAGCAAATTAGGTTCCCATGTAACAATTTCTATATGTATTGTTCAATGACGCAGGTTACATTTTTTACAATGTGTTAGCATTGTCATTATTTTCATTTTGCTTGTTCTGTTTCCATTAAACTATGTTTCTGGCCCCCACTTACCTTCTCATCTTTGCACTTGGGTAAATATTAACCATTTTATCTCATGTAGATAACTGTGTACTCACTGATGATACTGTTTCATTTTTGAACCAGTATATTATTTGACTGACAGGTGACCTCTGGGAATGGCTTCAGTTCCAATTTAAAGGATATGTCAGGGCAATAATCGTGGGGTCTACTCTAGTCTCTACCAGTAAGTCTGGTCTTTTTGGAAACTTGAGGTTTGTTCTACATTTTTCTCTCACTGTCTCTGGGTCTATCTCTTACTATACTTTTAAATTTTGTAATGCTTGAGACTACTAGAACAAAATTTAGGGACAAATTCTTGCCTCTAACGTATCACAGTAGACTAGCATGGTGTTGTTTTTAAGTGCTGTTGGGTCAGTTCCGACTCAACCATCCTGTATAGGGTTTATTAAGAGTGGCTGTCTTTCCCCTTATGAGTGACTGTGAGCAGCTGGTAGATTTGAACTGCTGACTTAGTTAACAACCCAACTCATAACCACTACACTACCAGGGCTCCAACAAAGAGGTTGTTGTTAAGCACTTTCATGTTGACTCCAACTTATAGTGACCAGTATAGGCTTTCTGAGGCTTTTAAATCTTTGTGGGAGCAGAAGCCTCATCTTTCTCCCATGGAGTAGCTGGCAGACTCGAACTATAGACCTTGTGGTTTGCAGTACAGTGTTTATCGTATGGAGCCACCACACTCCTACAATAGAGGTTAGCTCTTTATATAAGTGAAGAAACTGAGGCTTGGAAGTGGAAATTTTCCACAAGTCACAGAGCTCATTGGTAAGTGTGTGCCAGAAATCATGCAGGTGTTACATTAGACTGCTAAGAGAGGGAGGTATCACATTTGATTCTATTTTTGCACCTCTGGCATAGTGCCTGGTACAAAGTAAGCATTCAGTAAATGCTCACTGAACCAAAGTAAGAAACTAGTTACTGAAAGATTCAGAAAATAGGCCTTTAGTAGTTCATGCTGGAACACGGTAATCTAGAATGCAACGAAATAAAATGAGGGATCTTTGTTGCAAACAAATTGAAAAACAATTTCTAGTGAAGTCCTGGTGTGGCACTGCTGGATAAACACTGAACTAATAACCACAGGATCGGTGCTTCAAACCCACCAGCCACTCCTTGGAAATGCTATACTAGGTCGGAACAGACGACAACAACAAACTCTTAAATTAGAAGGTCAAATATTAAAACTCTTTTAAGTTCAGATAGATTCTGGTGAAATGGTGAAATAAACAAATCAGCAGTCCTACCCTCCTTTACAAATATAAGAAATACAAGGAAACAGTGTTGGATCTTGAGGGACTCGAAACAGTGCTAAGAACTGTTGCAGCCTGCTATGTGCTAAGAAACAGTCATTTTGAGTGGAGATTACACCCACAGCCAATAGAGTGCAGACTGGGACTTTGATAAGCAAGGCAGACCTTTCCCAGGGTTCATTTGAAATACTCCAGTACCTCCCCCATGGAGACACTGTGGCTTCCTATGGCACATCTCTATGGAAGGCTTCTGCAGTGGAGTCTGTTCCCATTGTAAACTTTCTGAGAGCCTGCATACCCCAAGCTCAGGACTCAAACCAACTTAGAACAGACCTCACAGGGAGTCATTTCAGATCTGTCTGCTCCCACTTTCAGTCTGTGCCGAGGTCTGCTGACTGAGGCTGCTGTGTGCTGTAAGAAGCAGGTATGTTTAGTGGATAGGAGCCTTGGTGGCACTGAAGGATAAGCACTGGACTGCTAGCCACGAGGTCGGCAGTTCAAACCTACCAGTTGCTCTGCAGGAGCACAATGAGGCTTTCTGCACCCATAAAAATGTTTAGCCTTGGAAGCTTCATACAGATTCACAATGAGTTGGAACTGACTGGATAGCACTTAACAACACTAACAACTCCCCCCAACATTCTACTTAGAGAACTCTAATAAAAGCAAGGCTGACTTCCTTCACTCAGACACTGTCACCTGCAAGCCAGCTGTGAATTGCTACTGAAGGCCCTGCAGTGGAATCTGCTCTCATAGTCAGCACTCTATCTGCCCGGCTGGGTATCCTGAAATTTATAGGACAAACCTCCCTGGGGTTCAATTACTGTTAGTCTGCTGAGGACTGCTGGCTGAGGCTGCTGTGTGTTGAGTGGGGGCTGCAATCACAGCCAACATGCTGTAGGACAGGCTCTGATCCCAACAAAACAGACCTCCCTGGGGATCCGTATTCAGAGTGTGACTACCCCTCCCCTAACTGCTCTCAGCTGCCACACTGATAAGAACTCCTATAGAGGGTTAGCGTAGTGGTTATGAATCGGGCTGCGAACCTTAAGGTCAGTAATTCGAAACTACCAGCTGTTCCATGGCAGAAAGATGAAACTTTCTGCTCCCGTAAAGATTTACAGCCTCAGAAACCTTGTACAGGGTCGCTATGAGTCAGAAGTCACTCCACGGCGCATGACCATATGGAGCTCTGGTAGCCTAGTGGTTGTGAATCGGGTTGCTAACCTCGAGGTCAACAGTTCGAAACTACATTCCACAGAAGAAACATGAGGCTTTCTGCTCCCGTAAAGATTTTACAGCCTCGGAAACCCTATACAGGGTCGCTATGAATTGGAACCGACTCAACGGCACACCACCACCACCATAGTGGAGTCCTGGTGTGGCTGTGCATTAATGCACTGGACTGAAAAGTCACTTTGAACTGTAAGATTGGCGGTTCAAGCTCACCAGCTGCTCCTCAGAAACCCTATACAGGTTCACTATGGGCCTAAACCTACTCAATGGCACTTACCAACAACAGTAGTAGAATCAAAAGGTGTATTGTCTGGGCCACTGTGGCTCTGAAACCAAAAAAAAAAACAGATCTCTCTGGGGAGTACTAGGACCTCTTCCCCATAAGAAGGAGGAAAGTCAGCCTGCACCTCTGCTGACTCCTAGCTCAGATACAAGTGGGCCTCACCCAGCAGGGAAGGACAGCACCCAGCCCTGACATTAATAAACAGACGAGGGACTGTGCCCCTGGTGGATATTGAACAGTACTTGGTATCTCACCTAGTGCCAGTGCCTGCTAGTGGGCAGACTGCCCATAATGTGTTCCGGAGAGATTGAAAGTTGAAAGATGAGATCTGGGTCCCTCAAGTCCCAATTGAACCAGGGAGAGAGAAGGCGCTATCACATAGGAGAGGAAATGATAAGCAAAAGCGGAAAGCAGCGTGAGCAAAAACTGAAGAAATCTGAGAAAGGTAACAACCTCTAAAATTCATAAAGCACACAAAGAAAAATGACCCACCCAAGTGAACATGACAAAGGGTGTGAAAGCGCATTTAGGGATGACCAAATAATGAAAAAATCCTCACAACTGGGACCAATAAGCGACATCTTGATAAACAGAAAAGATTGAAGTTGTCAAGGATTACGTTCTGCTTGAATCCACCATCAACACCCATAGAATCAGCAGTCAAGAAATAGAATGAGTTATTGCAGAACTCCTCAAAGTTTTAAAGACAAAGATGTCACTTTGAGAACTAAGGTATGCCTCACCCAAACCATGATTTTTTTTTTTTTTTACTTTTTATGGTGAATTAAGTGAAGGTTTACAGACAAGATCATCAATGTTACATTCAACGTATCACACACTTCGTTCCATCTCAATGATTACAATTCCTTCCATGCAATAGCTCTAATCCCACTTCCTCCTTGTGATTCCTATTTCCATTCTGCCCACCTACCCATCTACTTTTTCTCTAGGAACATGTTGCCCTTTTTATTTTGAATGACTCACCATTCCATGGTGAGCATACCTTACTAGTGTTGTTGTCCCCCTATATACCTATCTACTGCTTGGCTGAAAATTGGGCCCTGAGGGTGAGTTCCTTTCCAGACCTGATGGGAATTTTGAGTTTAGTTCCACATTTTCTCCCATTCTAACCAGGACCTCCTTATGTTATCCCTTTCAGAGCAATTTGCAGTGAAAGCTGGGCACCATCTAGTTTTTCTGGTCTCAGAGTCATAGAGACTTATGTTTACATGTTTCATTAGTCTATTGGACTAATTGAGAATCTTCAATTCTCATCACTCTTGTTTCTTCCACACATGGAGATTCCATTAGTTGTGTCTTAGATGGCTGCTCTGTTAATTCTTTATTATGCATTGAGTGACGGTTAACAGACAAGATACAAGACTTCTTTAAAGTGTTGAAGAGCAAAGATGTTAGTTTTATGAGTAAGGTGTGCCTGACCCTAGCCATGATATTTTCAATATGCTTTGATATATGTGAAACTTGGACAGTGAATAAATAAGACTGTAGAAGAATTGGTGCATTTAAGCTATGGTGTTGGAGAAGTATATTTAAAGGAGTCCTGGTGTGGCCTTGTGGGTTAATGTACCAGATTGCAAAGCCGTATGAACTGCAAGGTTGGTGGTTCAAACTCACCAGCTGCTCCTCGGAAACCCTATACAGGGTTGCTATGGGTCGGAACCAAGTCGACAGCACTTAACAACAACAAAGTGCCAAGAAACAACAAGTCTGTGTTGGAAGAAGTACAGCCAGAATGTTCCTTAGAAGCCAGGATGTCCAGACTTTGTCTCTTAATCTTTGAACATATTATCAGGAGTTATCATATCAGTCCCTGGAGATGGACATCATGGAGGAACCTTGAAAAAGGTCAAAACTCTCAAAGATACGGATTGACACAGTGGTAGCAAGTATGGGCTCAAGTGTAACAAGGATTGTGAGGACAGGGCAGTGTGTTGTTCTGTTGTGCATAAGATGACTATGATTCAGTGCCACCCAGATGGCACCCAACAACAACAACAGTGATTTCATATATTAGTATGTGCTTCTCACAGTGTCCTCATTCAACCTCTGGCTCACACCAATGCAGTGAGTCTTGTGATAACAACTTGAGTTAGTAGTCAACAAACAGGCTTTTCTGCATTCCTTCAGTTCAGGAATGCAGGATATTGCCTAAGAATGCCCCTGCCTCAATAGTAGGTTAGAAATCTAATAATACGGTAATAAATTGAAAGACAGAGATGTAAAAAGCAAAAGAACTACAAAAATAATGAATTCAATTAAACTAATTCTACTTCTATTTCAGCTTTTGAAATAGACTTATTATACTCCGTGGTCTTCTTATATTTCCTTGTTGTTAAGTGCTATTGAGTCAGTTCTGACTCATAGTGACCCTGTACTGGGTTTCTGAGGAGTGTCTGATATGCGTAAACTGTTAACCTTGTGGGTAGCAGTCCAGTGCTTATCTTATAGTGCCACACCAGGTTTCCTACAGCAAATTTTAAATTTCTGAATCAATTTTTCTAAACAATATTCAGAGTAGTAGATTATCTTGATCTTTTCTAACATAGACCTTTTCCAATAGTCATTTTTACTTTGTAATATGGAGTCCTAGTGTGATGCTCTGGATTAATCTCTGGACTGCAAAGTTTGTTGATTGTTGTTGTTAGGTGCCATCGAGTCGGTACCGATCCATAGCGACCTTATGCACAGCAGAACGAAACACTGCCCGATCCTGGGCCAACCTCACAATTGTTGCCACACTTTAGCCATTGATGCTACCACTTGGACAATCCATCTCACTGGGGGTCTTCTTCCTCTGTTTCTCTGACCTTCCACCTTACCAAACATGATCTCCTTCTCCAGCAACTAGTCCCTCCTGACAATATGTCTGAAGTATGAGAGATGAAGTTCGGCCATCCTGGTCTCCAAGGAACACTCTGGTTGCATTTCTTCCAACACAGATATGTTGGTTCTTTTGGCAGCTCATGGCACTTTCAATATTCTCCTCCAACATCATAACTCAAAATCAATTCTTCTACAGTCTTCCTTACTTACTGTCCAGCTTTCGCATGCATATGAGGTTATTGAAAATACCATTGTTAGGGTCAGGCGCACCTTAGTCTTCAAGGTGACATCTTTGCTCTTCAACACTTTAAAAAGGTCTTGTGCAGCAGATTTGCCTAGTGCAATATGTTGTTTGATTTCTTGACTGCTGCTTCCATGAGTGTTGATATTTGATCCAAGAAGAATGAAGTCTATGACAACTTCAATTCTATGCCTCTTGAATTTTAAATACCAGCAGGGTCACCCTTGGTGGACAGGTTTCAGATGAGATTCCACATGAAGACAGACTAGGAAGAAGGAGTGACAAACTACTTCAGAATATTTAGTCACTGAAAGCCTTATAAGTAGCAGAGAGACACACCAGGACATTGTTGTTGTTAGGTGCCATCGACTCGGTACCGACCCATAGCAACCTTATGCTCAGCAGAATGAAACACTGCCCGATCCTGGGCCAACCTCACTACTATTGCCACACTTGAGTCCATCGATGCTACTACTTGGCCAATCCATCTCGCTGGGGGTCTTCCTCTTTTCCTCTGACGCACCACCTTACCAAACATGATATCCTTCTCCAGTGACTGGTCCCTCGTGACAATATGTCTGAAGTATGATAGACGAAGTTTGGTCATCTTGACCTCCAAGGAGCACTCTGGCTGCACTTCTTCCAAAATGGATCTCTTGGTTCTTTTGGCAGCCCAAGGCACTTTCAATACTCTCCTCCAACACTGTAACTCAAAAGCATCAATTCTTCTACGGTCTTCCTTATTAACTGTCCAGATTTCTCATGCATATGAGATTATTGAAAATACCATGGCTTGGGTCAGGCACACCTTAGTCCTCAAGCTGACATCTTTGCTCTTCAATACTTTGAAAAGTTCTTGTATAGTAGATTTGCCTAATGCAATACATCATTTTATCTCTTGACTGCTGCTTCTGTGAGTGTTGATAGTTGATCCAAGAAGAATGAAGTCCTTGACAGCTTCACTCTTTTCTCCGTTGATAGGAATGCTGTTTATTGGTCCAGTGGTGAGGATTTTTGTTTTCTTTACATTAAGATGTAATCCATACTCAAGGCTGTGCCTTTTGATCTTCAATCAGTAAATATTTTAAGTCCTCTTCACTTTCAGCAAGCAAGGTTGTATCATCTGCATAT
>NW_006408675.1:7698128-7704722 GCF_000296735.1 Chrysochloris asiatica | reverse complement strand
GTATGTATGTAAACATACATGTAAGTGTGTTTGTGCTCTAGAATGTTCATCAGAAAAATAGAATTACAAGATACTGGAATTTTTCATGAGCTTTTTGAAGCCTCTTTATATAAAGCTTTTTGTTACAAGAGGAAGTAAAGAGGAAACAAAACATGCCAAAGCACAGATTAAAATAGGACACCTGCTGTTATATTATATAAATTAAAAAACTTGTTCAAAGAACTTCAGTCCCCCTCTAAAGAGGAAAAGCTGCACTCCAAAGAAGCTGGAAACCTAGTTTACATTCAAGGGAAGAAATTCTTATTCAGGAAGGAAAATGTCGCTGCAGCAAAACAATCTAGAACTGCTGGCTGATTCCATAATAGAAAGCCCTTGGGTAGTAACTCTGGCTGTGCCTGGAGATTATAAGAAAGAATATTGTTATGATCTGCTCTGGGACAGGAAAAAGCACATTTTAGAATTGTCTGACTCCTACCGAGACCTTAGAGTCTGACTGGTAAGTATTCCACCACAGATAGTCATATTTTAATTAGACTAAAATCAGGACTGATTTTGTTATTATATCCTCCTACCTGCCTATATCTATATCACCTCTTTTGGAAGTAAATTGTTTCATGCAATTTAGACCATTTGGGAATAAGTAGCTTGATGAAATATAGACTGTGAGTTATGGGTTTACTATATACTGAATGTACGTCCACAGTTTCTTAAATAGCAGCTCTGCAACTTACAAATGTTGCAAGTTCAGGCCCACCTAGTGTGAAGAAGCCGTCCTGATCAAACATAGCCACAGAGTAGGAATTCTGCCTGCCAAAGCTTATGAAACCTTGGGATGAATCTCTGTTCTAGTTTCAGGGACATATGTAGCTGGAATGAATCCCAAGAATCTAAGTGCTCATGTTGTTTGTGGCACAGCTGTATGCCTGACCATCCACCTTGGCTCATGTCCCTCTGGCTTTCCTTCTGTTTGCCCGGCTCCTAACAATTTAGTCAGCTCTTGCCATCCCCTTGTCCCCAGGGATTTTCTTCCTCTCCCTCCCTCCTCCAGGTATACAGAGCTATTGTTTGGATTCCCTCCAGCATTACAACTTCCAGTGTTGTACTGTCTAGAGACTCATGTTGCCATGCTCCACACCTCAGGACAGACTTCTTGGCGCTATGAAAGCCAACCTAGATCATGCTTAAGTTAATCACATCTGCATGAACACTGTGATTTGAACTGCTGGCCACCCTTAAGTCCAATCACCTTCCTGGACATTCTGGTTTTTCCCAATTCAAAAGCCTGCTGCTGGGATCCAGAATGTATCAATACAATCTAGGGAGGGTTCCAGTGCCCATTAAGCTACTGAGTTAAAAAATTCTCCAAGGATGCAAAAGGAGGTTATTATAGAAAATAAGTCTAACTGTTTCTGCACCTACTGAGTAATGCATGACAGTTGCTGAGCAAGGACCCATGATAGAACAACTTAGCAAAATGTTCTTTACTACTAAGCACCATTGGTACCCTCATGAATTGCATCACAGACATAATAAGAAATTGAAGCCTAAGAATTTCAAGGTTCTCATTAGGAATCAAAGAGGAATGTTATGCTTTGCCTCATTTGCCATTTGAGAAAATACCCTCTGGTATAGTCACTACTATCTATGTAAAATAATAATACAATACCAAAAAAAAAAAAAAAAAAAAAAGGCAAGCTATTAGCTGGAAGAATATCTTCAGAAACCACATATCCAAAAGAATCTAATAATTAAAATATAAAATTTGAAAACATAGCAACAAAAGACAAATAACCTAATCATAAACTGAGCAAAGGACTTGAGTGGATATTTTATCACAGAGAACATTCAATGACCAACACTTGAAAGATGCTTAGTATCATTAGCCATCAGGAGATCCAGATAAAAGCCATCATGAGATACCATTTCACTCTCAGGATGGCTAAGATAAAAATAAATAAGCAGAAAATAAAAGTTGGCAAGAATTTGGGAAAATTGGAACCCTGATCATTGCTGGTGGGAATGCAAAATGGTACAGCCACTGTGGAAAATGATGTGGTGGTTTCTCAGAAAACTGAAAACAAAACTGCCATAAATATGACCCAGCAATTCCAGTCTTAGGTATATACCCAAAAGACTTAGAAACAGACATGAAAGGAGACTTGTACATCAGTGTTTAGTGCAGCAGCATTCACAATAGCCAAAAGATAAAAACAGCCTAAATGCATCCATTCTTCAGTATTCTTCCTTATTCATTATCCAACTTTCGCATGCATATGAGATCAATGGAAATACCATGGCTTGGGTCAGGTGCACCTTAGTCCTCAAACTGACATCTTTGCTTTTGAGCAAAGAGGTCTTTTGCAGCAGATATGCCTTACGCGATATGTCTTTTGATTTCTTGACTGCTGCTTCTAAGAGTGTTTATGATGGGTCCAAGCAAAATGAAGTGTTTGACAACTTCAGTCTTTTCTCCATTTATGTTATTTATTGGTCCAGTGGTGAGGATTTCTGTTTTCTTTACATTGCGGACAAGCCATACTTCAGTCTGGCTTGATCTTCATCACGAAGTATTTTAAGTCCTCTTTGCTTCCAGCAAGCAAGGTTGTATCATTTGCATATCACAGGCTGTTAATGAGTCTTCCTCCAGTCCTTACGCCACATTCTTCTTCATATAATCCAGCTTCTCGTGTTATTTGCTCAGTATACAGATTGAATAAGTATGGTGAAAGAATATGATACACACCTTTCTTGATTTTCAACTGTGCGTTACCTCCTTGTTTTTTTCTAACAACTTCCTCTTGGTCTATGTACAGTTCCTTATGGGCACAATTAGGTGTTCTGGAACACCCATTCTTCACAATGTTATTCATAGCTTGTCATGATCCCCAGAATGGAAAGGCTTTGTATAGTCAATAAAGCACAAGTAAATATCTTTCTGGTATTACATGCCAAGATCCATCTGATGGCAGCAATGATATCCCTCATTCCACATCTTCTCTTGAATCTGGCTTAAATTTCTGGCTATTCCCTGTCAATGTACTATTGCAGCCATTTATGAATTAGCTTCAGCAAAATTTTACTTGTATGTGATATTAATGATGTTGTTAGATGATTTTCACATCCTATTGGGTCGCTTCTCTTGGGAATGGGCACAAATATGGGTCTCTTCCAATCAGTTGACCTTCCAAATTTCTTGGCATAGATAAGTAAGCACCACCAGGGATATATCAGTTTGTTGAACGATTTCAATTTGTATTCCATCAATTCCTGGAGCCTTGTTTTTCACCAATGATTTCAGTGCAGCTTGGACTTCTTTCTTCAGTACCATCGGTTCTTGATCATATATACCCACTTGAAATGGTTGAACATCGATTATTTGTTTCTGATGCATTGACTCTACTTTTTATTTTTAATTGTGAATTGAGTGATGGTTTACAGAGTAGATCATCAGTTTTGCATGCAACATATCACATACTTTGTTCCATACCAATGATTGCAATCCTCTCCGTGTAACAACAGCTATCCCACTTCTGTCCTATGTATGGTTCCTATTTGCATTCTACCATCCTTCCCAACCTATCTTGAACCATGTCCCCAGATCAATGTTACCTTTTTGATGTTGAATAGTTGGACCACTCCTTGGTGAGTATACACCACTGGTGTTGTCCCCTCTATGTACCTATCCACGACTTGTTTGAAAATTGAATCACAAGTGTGAGTTCTGGTTCAGACCTGAAAAGTGGCTAAGGGCCATAGTCTCCAGTCTCTTTCTGATCAGTAAGCCCAGTCTTTTTTTTTTTTTGAGTTTGGTTCCACATTGTCTCCTGCTATCTAATGTAGTCCCTATAAGAGCAGTTGGCAGTGGTAGCCAGGCACCATGTAGTTCTGGTCTCAGAGTTGTGGTGACTGATGTTCATGTGTTCCATTAGTCCACTTGACGAATTGGTTCCAAGCATCTTCAATTTTCATCACTTTTCTTTCTTCTGCATATGGAGAGATGAATAATTGCACCTTAGATGGCTGCTCATGAGCTTAATTTTAAGATCCCAGTCACTACTCACCAAAGTAGGATGAAGAGCATTGTCTTTGCCTTTCATCTTCATTTGGTGCTTTCTGCTTCAATATTTTGTCCATAACATCCTTCAGTATTTCAGTTCAAACCTTGAATTTTTTTCTTCAGTTCTTTCAGTTTGAGAAACTATGAGCATGTTCTCTTTCTAAGTCGAGGTCTTTGCACATTTCATTATAATACTTTATCTTTTCCAGTGGTCTTTGAAATTATCTGTTCAACTCTTTTGCTTCCTCATTTTTTCTGTTTGATTTAGCATCTCTATGCTGCAGAGCAAGTTTCAGAGTCTCCTCTGAAATCCATTTAGGTGTTTTCTTTCCTTGTCTTTTTATGACCTTTTGCTTTGTTCATGTATGATGTACTTGATGTCATCCCACAACTGTCCTGGTCTTCGATCATTAGTGTCTGATGCATCAAACCTTTTCTTGAGGTGTTCTCTAAATTCAGATGGTGTATGTTGAAGGTCATATTTTGACTCTTGTGGTCTTGTTCTAATTTTCTTAAGTTCCAACTTGAACTTGCTTATGAGCAATGGGTGGTCAGTTTCATAGTTGGCACCTGGCCTTTTTTTGGCTGATGATATGGAGCTTGACTACAGATGTAGTCAATTTAATTCCTGTATGTTCCATCTATACATGAGGTCCATGTATATAATTGCATTTTATGTTGTTTTAAAAGGTATTTGCAATGAATAAGTCTTTGGTCATGCAGAATTCTACCATGCTGTCATGTCAATCACCAAGGCCGTATTTTCCAACTACTGATCCTTCCTCTTTGCTTCCAACCTTCACTTTCCAATCACCAGTAATTTTCAATACACTTTGATTACATGTTTGGTCAATTTCAGACTGAAGAAGGTTGTAGAATTATTCAGTTTCATATCACTGGCTTGAGTGGTTGGTGCATAAAGTTGATTAATAGTAGTGTTAACTGATTATCCTATCACTTAAAGATAGGTCTTAAAATGTTCTTTTTGTATGATGAGTTCTTGAATTTGTCATTCCCAGTGTAGTAAACCGTGTGATGGTCAGATTCAGAATGGCCAGTACCAGGCCATTTCAGCTCACTAATGTCTAGTATATCAATCTTTGTGTGCTACATTATATTGTTGACAACTTGCAATTTTCCTAGATTCATACTTCATACATTTAATTTTCTGATTATTAATACATGTTTATAGCTCTTTTTCCTCATTTTGAATTGTGCCCCACGAGCAGATAAAGTTTCTAAAAACTTTATTACATTCATGTCATTATTGTCAACCCTGTTTTGAGGAGTCAGTTCTTTCCAAGTTGTATTTTGAATGCCTTCCAGCCTCAGGGGCTTATATTCCAGCACTGTATCTGATAATGCTCTGCTGCTATTCATAAGATTCTAAACATTGAGAAATAGTCCACCTCTCTGTCTTCCTAGTCTCTCTTTGTCTGGAAACTCCACTGAAACCTGTCTACCATGGATGATCCTGCAGGCATTTAAAATAGCATGTGGCATAGCTTCCAGCCTTATAGCAACACACAAACCACCACAGTACAGCAAACTAACAGACGAGTGGCCGAAATGCAGACTAGAATTTCAAATTATGAGACAATCCAGATTTTCTGGAACCATGAAGGCTGGATGAATCCCTGAAATTATTGCTCTAAGTTAATCTTTAAACCTTAAACCAAAAATATCACCTAAAGTATTTTAAACACTTAAAAGTAGTTTAGCTTAACTAGTAAAGAATATCTGTCTTGAGCATTGTGCTCTTCTCAAATCTGTCTCTATAGAACTAAATTAACAGTACTAACTCTAAAGGTTAGACAGAAACCTTAGAGAGCAGTGAGTTTATGTTACTTGGGGAAGAACAACTCGGAAAAAGGGTATGAAATGATTGCACGCCTCAGAGAATGTAATCAGTTTCACTGAATGGTACATGTAGAAATTGGTGTATCATCTGTGTATATTAACAAAAACAAGGAAAATAAAAACCATTTTTTAAAGGGTTTTTTTTTAAGAACCTAGCACCAACAATCTAAAATGCAGGCACTAAATGCTGTGGTGGCTTGGGAGTGGCTGTGATTCTGAAATCTATGCCACCAGTATTTTAAATACCAGCAGGGTCACCCATGGTAGACAGGTTTCAGATGAGCTTCCTGACAGAGTAGGAAGAAGGAGAAATGAACTACTTCCAAATATTTAGTCACAGAAAACCTTATGAATAGCAAAGAAACACTGTCAGATAGAGTGCCGGAAAATGAGCCCCTCAGGATGGAAGGCACTCAAATTGTGACTGGGGAAGAGCTACCTCCTCAAAGTAGAGTTGACCGTGATGATGTGAATGGAGTAAAGCCCGTGGGAGAAAAGCCCATGGGACCTTCATTTGCTGATGGGGCACTACTCAAAATGAAGAGAAACAGTTGTAAACGTCCATTGAAAATCAGAACATGGACTATACGAAGTATGAATCTGGGAAAATTGGAAGTTGTCAAAAATGAAATGGAATGCATAAACATCGATATCTTAGGCATTAGTGAGCTGAAATG
>NW_006408675.1:7667717-7697361 GCF_000296735.1 Chrysochloris asiatica | reverse complement strand
TAATGAAGAAAGCAAAAAGTCATTGAGCTGAAACCGAGCTACTGTGGGTAACCCTGCTGGTAATTGTAACACCAATGGCATACATTCCAGCATCACAGCCCACAAAAGCTGCCACAATATAACAAATGGACAGATGTGATTTAATTTCATAGATTTAAATTTGCTAATTTTTACTCTTATTTATACTCTAATTTCTTCTTAGAGTACAAATTTAACAAAGTCAAGAAAGCCAAAGTCACATTCTTCAACTAACTTAGATTGCAGATACAAGTTTGGAGACCAAAGGTGTAAGATTTATGCACCTTCTGGGAAATTGTGGAGTCCTGGTGTGGTGCTGTAGGATCAGTCCCAGACTGCAAACTGCAAAAGTCGGTGGTTTAAACCCACCACCAGCTGCTCCTCAGAAACCCTGTACAGGGTCACTATAAGTCAGAAATGACTCAACAGCACTTAACAACAACAACAACAAGGAAATTATAGCCACACCATTTATACATATTAATTGTTACAGCTGTGTTTCATCGATCACTTCCTTTAGAAGTCTTCTAGATCATGACTTTGGGCAATTTGACATGCTTTGATATTTAATGACCTTTGGGAGCTCTGGTATGGCAATACAGGCTAATGTCCTGGACTGCAAAGTCACTTTAAACCTCAAGGTCAGTGATTCAAGCTCACCAGCCGCTCCTCGGAAACCCTATACACGTAACAACAACAATCATGCGGCTATCAGTATCAAAATGATGTTGTTCTAAAATGTTATATTTTTAATGTGCATCTAGTGTAAGTACATCTTCCAGCTCTTGTTCTAAGTAAAATCTGGTCTAGTGCCATTAAATCTAAAAAAAAAAAGAAGGAAAAGGTCAAAATGGATATCAGAGACACTGAAACTTGCTCTCCAGGGTAGAGATGCTAAAACAAATGGAAGAATTGAGGAGGTACAAGAGCAGAACAGAAAATTTCAAAGATCAGCTCAAAAAGATAAAGCCAAATATTACAACAAAATGTGCAAAGATCTGGAATCAGAAAACCAAAAAGGAAGAACACGGTCAGCATTTCTCAAGCTGGGGGAACTGAAGAAAAAATTCAATCCTCAACTTTTGTTATTAAAAGATTCTCTGGGCAAATTATTGAATGATGCAGAAAGCATCAAGAGAAAATGGAAGGAATACACAGAGTCACTGTATCAAAAGGAAATGGTTAATGTTCAACCATTTCAAGAGGTAGCATATGATTAAGAGGCAATGATACTGAAGGAGGAAGTTCACGGTACATTGAAAGAATTGGCAAAGAACAAGGCACCAGGAATTGATGGACTAAAAACTGAAATCTTTCAAGAAAGTGAGGTGGCAAAGGAAGCACTCACTCATCTCTGCCAAGAAATTTGGAAGACAACTATCTGGCTGACTGATTGGAAGAGATCCATATTTATGCCCATTCCAAAGAGAGGTGACCCAACAGAATGAGGAAATCATCAGACAATCTCTTTGATATCCCATGCGAGTAAAGTTTTGGTAAAGGTAATAGAGAAATGGCTACAATCAGACATTGACAGAGAACTTCCAGAGGTTCAAGCCGGATTCAGAAGAGGCCATGGAACGAGGGATATCATTGCTGATGTCTGATGGATCTTGGCTGAAAGCAGAGAATATCAGAATGATGTTTACCCTTGCTTTATTGACTTTGCAAAGGCTTTCGATTGTGTAGATCATGACAAGCTATGGACAACATTGCAAAGTATGAGTATTCCGGAACACTTAATTGTGCTCATAAGGAATCTGTACCTGGACCAAGAAGCAGTTGTTCTAACAGAGCATGGGAACACTGAATGGTTTAAAATTTTTAAAAGGTGTGTGACAAGGTTGTATTCTTTCACTGTACTAATTCAACCTGTATGCTGAGCAAAAAATCTGAGAAGCTGGCTTATATGAAGAAAAACGTGGTATCAGGATTGGAGGAAGATTCATTAACAACCTGCGATATGCAGTTGATACAACCTTGCTTGCTGAAAGTGAAGAGGACTTAAAACATTTACTGAGGAAGATCAAAGAACACAGCCTTCAGTATGGATTACATCTCAATGTAAAGAAAACAAAATCCTTACCACTGGACCAATAAACAACATTCTTATTAATGGAGAAAAGATTGAAGTTGTCAAGGACTTCATTCTTCTTGGATCAATTATCAACACAGCAGCAGTCAAGAAATCAAAGGATGTATTGCATTAGGCAAATGTGCTGCACAAGACCTTTTTAAAGTGTTGAAGAGCAAAGATGTCAGCTTGAGGACTAAGGTGCACCTGACGTATTTTCAATAACCTCATATGCATGCGAAAGCTGGGCAGTGAATAAGGAAGACCGTAGAAGAATTGATGCTTTTGAGTTATGGTGTTGGAGGAGCATATTGAAAGTGCCATGGGCTTCCAAAAGAACCAATAGATGCATTTTCGAAGAAGTGCAGCCAGAGTGCTCCTTGGAAGCTAAGATGGCCAAACTTCATCTCTCATACTTCGGACATATTGTCAGGAGGGACCAGTCACTGGAGAAGAATATCATGTTTGGTAAGGTGGAGGGTCAGAGAAAAAGAGGAAGACCCCCAAGAAGATGGACTGGCCAAGTGGCAGCATCGATGGACTCAAGTACGGCAACAGTAGTGAGGTTGGCTCAGGATGGGGCAATGTTTTGTTCTGCTGTGTATAAGGTCGCTATTGGTCAGTACTGTCTAGATGGTACCTAACAACAACAAAAGCTGTTGAACAAATCTCTGACCTTATGAAGATCCACTTAGTTGGTAAAATATGATGCTTTGGAATGGACAGCCCAGTTTTTTAACGGAGAACGTTCGGCATATAGGAGGTTTTTAAGGCTCTGGATACAGGCATCTGGGTTTAGCCCTCAATCGCACTGAATCCAATATACCTGCTGAATCTGTCTTGATTACATTTCCTTCCAGGGACCATGCATTGAATGGCCATTCAAATATGCCATTATATTTTTTGGAAAAGCATTTGGCATTCTTAATTACCTTGCTGTGGCTGGAGGAATTTTCTGTTTTCTTCCTGTGCCCTCCATTCTTTTAAATGAGTGTTTGTGGTGTTACAAGCAGATTCAAGTTCACTGCCCAGCTTTTCTCTTCTTTGTTTACTGCTGACTCATTTCCCCCAGATATTTGTTCATTATGCTGTGGTAGTCTGTCCCTTAATCTCTCATGCCAAGTGTCAGTAAGGCATTTTTGAAGTGTTGGTAGTGTTTTCCTAGGGTTTTTATCCAGATGCCCTTGTTTGTTATTTTGGCAAAACAGTCTTCACACTCTCTCTTCATAGATTTTGCGTATTTTTTCTATACCTGCCTTTCAAGTGAAACCAGGTTAGTAAATGGTAGAAAATGAAATCCACATGATTAGTGATAAGGAATATGTTTTGTGAAAAAGATCACCGAGTCATAGAGTATGTTTGGAATGGGATTATGCAGATGCTTCTATTATCACATCTTCAAATGGTACAGGTACTATTGATTCTGATACAAGGCAAAGAAATTCTGATGCATTAGCTTTTTTTCTGATTTAAGTGAGCACAGACACACTAAAACATAAGCGAAAACAGTGAAATTAGGTCTTCAAAAGGGCCTGCCTTATAATCACCTATGTAGCCCAACAGAGATGCTGAGTAAATCTGACTTGACCTCACAGTTTATAATTTACTCATGCACGGTTGCAACACCAATGGTTGTCATGCTCTTTCATTTCAGGAAACGTGTGATCTGGGTAAGATAAAGCCTGAAGCCAGAAGATACTTGGAAAAGTCTATTAAGATGGGTAAAAGGAATGGGCTTCATCTTCCAGAACAAGTGCAGAATGTAAGTTTGTCTTTTCTTTTCCTATTGGGAAAAATTTAAATAAATTAAACAAAAACTAGGAAATAGACAAATAGGTGCATTATAATAAAATAGTCCATAATACATATAAGCCCATTTACATTGTATTTGGTATTTGGTAACTTTATACTCTACAATGTCTGTTCACCTCATTGACAATTGGTTCTTAATTGTTTTTAATCCTGTAGAAGTTTTATTTATTATTATTATTATTTGTGTGTGTGAGAGAGAAAGAGAGAGAGAGTTTCCTGCTCACTTTTACATTCTTTAAGAGCTAATTCTAGGTTGGTTTGTATTCTTACTCCTCTGGTCTTGCAGAGGTAACACACTGATGATGAAATCCTTGTTGATGGAGTATTTTAAAATCAGCACTTTGGGATGGGACACCATACACTCTATGCCCCTTAAAGAAAGAGAGACAAGCTCTTGAAAAGTGCTTTTCTAATTTTTCCCATTGTATTATCCAGTCATGTCTTTCAATTTTATAAGTAAATTCAGCGGCAGTACTGACCTCCCTTTTCTCGGCCAGGAAATATAATCAATGATTTATTTCTAGGTCAGTCTTCTAGTCAACAGAACGAGAAATAAATTTGAAAGAAATTCAGGCCACGTGATGTCATCATGGTAGTTACAAATGAAGGCACTGCTGGGATGTGGGTGTCTTTCTCACACCTAAAGGCTCTTCTTTCCCCTTCTGCCCTATTCATTCTAGTTAGAGGAGGAACGTTGACTCATCTCACTTAGCTGATCCTTTCCTGTCCTTGTCAACCAATCCTCAGCTCTCTTTGGGGAATGAACACTGTATTAATTAAGGTGTGTTTGGTTACAGCTAACAAAGCCCAGTTTAAATTAGTTTAAGCATAGAACAGAGGCCAGAGGTAGGTAGGCTTTGTGGTTAATTTGTCTAAACTCTTAGTGTCACTGTAAACCTCATTTGTCTGTTTCTGTCTTCTTCAGTCTCAGTGTTATCCAGAGGCTAACTTCCATTCGTTGCTAGAATAACTACAGACCTAAAAGACCCCACCACCCAGAAGAACATAGAGAAACCCTCATCACATCTCCCCTTCATGTCTTAATGGCCCACATTAGATTATGCACCCAATCCTAGATTCTATATTCAGATGCATGCCATGCCTGGGTTATCTGAGCCAGTCACTAAGTCAAGGGGAAAGGGATGCTAAGTAGAGGACACATGGGATCAGGTCCTACCCAAATGACAAGCTGCTTTACAGTGTGGGGAGAGGCAGAAGGAGTTAGAGGGATAACTAGAGTGAAAACCACACTGAACAGTATGTATGGTAACTTGGTGGTTTCAAACTTCAGCATGCATCAGAATTACCTTGTTGTTGTTTTGTGCTGTGGAGTCGGCTCCGACTCATAGCGACCCTGTACAGGGTTTCCGAGGCTGTAAATCTTTATGGGAACAGAAAGACTCATCTTTCTCCAGCGGAACAGCTGGTAGTTTCGAACTGATGACCCTGAGGTTAGCAGCCCGATTTGTAACCACTACGCTACTGGAGCTCCTTAGAATTACCTTCGGGTTTTTTCATATTCTCATAGTTGTAAGCCCCACCTTTTAGAGTTTGCTTCAGTAAGCTTAGTGTTGGGACTCAGGAATATGAGTTTCGAATTTCCTAGGTGATGCTGATACTTCTAATCAGGTCCACACTTGAGAACTAATGGTTTATATAAACTTCATCATCTATCATTGTTAGAAGAACAGTGGAGAAAAGGTTAATACTGTTTTTCTCTTGTGGTTTCTTTCTAACTGCTTCCTTTGATCTCTCATCTAAAACTTTTTATATGAAGGTTAGGACACACAAATTGCTTTTGTTTACAAAAGCTTTGTAAACCCTAGACTTAACCTCTTTTCATAGCAACCATAAAATTAATTACTTGGTTTCGTATCTCTTGGTTTACTTCAGCACCAAACACTGATTACTAACTTGTTGTTATTAAAGTTGTTGTTATTGTTAAGTTCCATTGAGTCTGTTCTGACTCATAGCAACCATGTATTGGGTTTCCAAGGAGTGACTGGTGCGTTTGAACCACCAACCTTTCGGTTATCAGGCCTATGATTAATCTTACAGTGCCACTAACTTTGAATTTTTAATTTAAAAATAACGATTTGTTATCAGCACTGGACTGCTAACCAGAAAATCAGCAGTTCTAACCCACCAGTAACTCTGCAGGAGAAAGATGAGGCTTTCTGTTCCTGTAGATATACAGCCATGAAAATTAGACATGGTGGCTATGAGTCGGAATCAATGCAATGGCGGTGGTTTTTATTTTTGTTTTGGTCACTCAGCAATTATTTATTGTTTATCTACTGTATTTATTATACCTCCTCAATTTAGTTCTTTCAAACTTTCAGCCATCATCAGTATTGTCTTTCCATGAGTGTTAATATACAATTACACATGGACATGATAGAGAAGACTGCAGAAAACTATTTTATCCAGCACATTTCTAAGAAAGTACTTCCAAAGGGTTGGGTTCAGAAGCCAATTTTCATATAAGAAAGAAATTTACTTGATTTGTGGCAATAAAAATCAGTCTTGTTTTGCCATTAGATGTCCTGTGTTTTGTTTTTTTTTAATCTAAATTTTATCTTTATTTCAGGAAATCAAAGCAATGAAGAAAAAAATGAGTGAGCTGTGTATTGACTTTAACAAAAACCTCAATGAGGATGATACCTTCCTTGTATTTTCCAAGGCTGAACTTGGTAAAAGTTTGTTACTTCTACATGAAATGATGTAATTTAGGCAAATAAGGTCCCCTCAGTTTGCCTCGATTTCCAAATACCAAACCCATATCATAGAATCCTTTAAAAAGTAATCATTCAATACCTAACCCCACCATTCTGTCTACCAAAAAGACAACCATGCCAGTCCTAGATTTTAGACTAATAAGAGCATAGACTGTTTCAAAACATAGAGGAGATTTCCTTATCTTTACAGTTAACTTGGAGTCCTGGTGTGGTGCTGTAGGATAAGCACTGGACTGCTAACTGCAAGGTCGGCAGTTCAAGCCCACCAGCCACTCCTCAGAGATCCTATACAGGACCACTTAACTGTTCACCTCTGTTGATGTTTAACAGCCCTCAGTACTTTAAATTGTTTTCTGCCTTACATATTTTAACTTTAAGCTAGTCTCTTCTATTTTGTTCTGGGTATTTCTTGGCTTACGTTTGTCTGTTCTCCATCAAAACACTATCTGTTCATGTACATGTATCTGTACATGTATACTGAAGTCTATTCATATTTTGAATTACCATCACCTAAGCCACCTGGACTCTCACCACCACCCTATTACCACCCAATAACACCAAAAAGAAAAGATAAGGATTGTCATTATTTTACTTGAATTTACAGTTACTCCACAAAATTTCCTAGAGCTACTTCAAGGCATCTTGCCAATGCTAAATAATCCATTAATGAGTAGAAAACATTGATGTGTTTTCCAAACGATTTTTTGCAGGTGCTCTTCCTGATGATTTCATTGATAGTTTAGAAAAGACAGATGATGGCAACTATAAAATTACCTTAAAGTATCCACATTATTTTCCTGTCATGAAGAAATGTTGTGTCTCTGAAACCAGAAGGAAAATGGAAATGGCTTTTAATACAAGGTGCAAGGAGGTACTATAAATGCTTATCTTCTGTTTTTGTGAAGGATTTTGAGAGAAAGATTTGCTTTGTTTACCTATGTTGAAGTCCATTCAGAGACTGATATTCCTATTTGTGTTTGCATCATTGGTGTTATTAAGTGCCTTCGGGTCTATTCCGACCCATAGCGACCCTGTATAGAGTTTCTGAGGGGCAGCTGGTGTGTTTGAATCACCAACCTTCCGGTTCAAACCAATTCCTCTAACCTACAGGACTTTTAGCCTTTTCCTTGACCCTGGGCATGGGCTTACGTAGCTCTGAAAAAAAAAAAAAAAGAATGGGTTAAATAAACTAGAAGGGTTTTTTTTTCCTATCCTAAGTCAACAATTCAGGACATAGGGAAGTAGAGAGAGGTGAAGGGCACATTCCCTTTCTCAACAGGTGACTTTCAAGGTCAATCCTGTTGTCACCATTTCCTAGCCTGTTTGGAAGAAGGGAAGAGGACACAGAACAAACACCTGTAAGGGAAGACCCGGAAATGACATACATGAAACTCCATTTACATTGTCCCCTAATCAATCATACAGCCATATCCAGCTGTGAGGGAGACTGAAAAGTATAGTGTTTAGTTGAAAGACATTTGTTCAGCTACAAAATAGAAGAAAAGAAGAATTAGAAATGGATTCTCAGAGTCAGCCAGCTCCACTACAGTCTGCTTTCCTGGTTGTCCAAGGACCCACGAGTCCCCTTTTTTCCACACACAGGATCCAGTCAGCTTCCAGCTGGTAACTACCTCAGGCTCAAAAACTAGGGTCTCTGGGTAATACAAAACCCTCTCAATTGTGGCTTCTCATGATTTAGCCACCTGTGAAACAAAAGACACATTATATGGCCCTCTCATCCCAGTATACACACCCATCGGTCTAATGAGAGTAAAATAACCACACTAAAAACTTCTCTGGAAAAGGAAAGAATGGGAAACATAGCAGGCCCATTGCAATTTTCAAAAACTGTTTCACAGAAATTGTGAGGATTCCATGTTTTGGTGAAATTCCCTGATTAGCCCATTGGGTTGCCTTTCTCACAGGAATTCTTAAGCACGTGTCCTTCCATGACCCCTGATTTTGCCTGCAGGGAGTTCCTTCTTATCCATTAGCCTCTAGCTCTCTGGTAGCTGTCACTATAGATTCCTGCTGATACCAGTTTGGCTTCTCAGAGTGGCTTTAAAAAACAAATTTGCCAGTTCCCTCTCATGGAGATGCTGTGTGTGTCAGAGTAGACCTGTGCTCCATAGAGTTTTCAATGGCTGATGTTTTGGAAGTAGCTTGACAAATCTTTATTTTGAGGTGCTTCTGGGTGGACCCGGACCTCCAACCTTTCATTTATGTAGCTAAGTATATGTAACTGTTAGCGTTATGCATTAGCTCTAGAAGGTAACATGAGGCCACAGAAAACCTGTTGCAGGATATTGATTTCCAACCCTTGGTTTGGAAAAAAATATAGTCAGTCTTTTTATTATTATCATTATTTAAGAGATATTTATCCAGTTCCACTCCTGTTTTTGTTGTTCGGTGCCATCAAGTCCGTACCAACTCATAGTGACACTATGAACAGCAGAATGAAACACTGCCCAGTGGTAGGCCAACCTCAGTCACTGCTGCGTTTGAGCCCATTGATGCTGGCACTGTGCCAATCCATCTCGTTGGAGGTCTTCCTCTTTTTCTCCAACCTTCCAGTTTACCAAACATGATATCCTTCTCCAGGGTTTGCCCCTCCTGACAATATGTCCCAAGTATGAGAGATAAAGTCTGGCCATCCTGGCCTCCAAGGAGCACTCTGGCTGCACTTCTTCCAACACAGATCTATTTGTTCTTTTGGCAGTCCATGGCACTTTCAATATTCTCCTCCAGCACTAACTCAAAAGCATCAATTCTTCTACGATCTGCCTTATTCATTGTCCAACTTTCACATGCACATGAGGTTATTGAAAATACCATGGCTTGTGCCAGGCACACCTTAGTCCTCAAGCTGACATCTTTGCTCTTCAACACTTTAAAAAGGTCTTGTGCAGCAGATTTGTCCAATGCAATACGTCTTTTGATTTCTTGACTGTTGCTTCTATGCGTGTTGATGGTTGATCCAAGCAAAATGACGTCTTTGACAACTTCAATAGTTTCTCCATTTATATGGATGTTGTTTATTAAAAAGACTAGAAAACAGAAACTCAAAGACACTTGTTCTCCAGTGCTCATTGCTGCACTAGTTGTAGTAGCCAACAACAGGTGGGAGCTAACTAAGTGCTCTCCAACAGATAAACTGAGGTACATATATACTGTGAAATAAAAGCCAGTAGAAGAAATGAAGTCTTAATACAGTACAGGGAACTTGAAAATATCATGCTGAACAGAATAAGTCAGTTACAAAAAGACAAATATTGTATGATCTCACTTATAAAAAGACAAGAAAAGGCGAATGTATAGAGATCAAAATGTTTTAGTAGTAATGACCAGGAGTGAGAGAGAATGGGGAAAAGAATTTAATAGTGATGAAAAAAATACATTAATTAAGGATAGGGCTGCCAGTCAATTATTGTAATTACACACTTGAAAAAAGTGAAATATGCAAAAAATTGTGTGATTATAATTACAATGAACCAAAACAATAAAAAGAGTAGCTACTAAGGCTGCTTATGCACAACCAGATACTTCATGGAATTTGGTTCCCTGATTTGAAGGTTTACAATCAGGGTCTCATGGGACATCTCAGTTAATTGGCCTAATAATGTGTTTAATAAGTCTTGGTGGTAGTGTAGGATAAACATTGGCCCCACCAGCTGCTCCATGCAAGAAATATGAGTCTGTCTGCTCTTGCAAAGATTTATAGTCTCGGAAATGCTATACCAGGTCATTATGAGTCTAAATCAACTGGAAGGCAGTGAATAATAAATAACTTGTTTAGTGCATCTGTTCTACCTCCTAGTTCATTGTATAGTGCCTATAGGCTTAAAATCTTACAAGCTACCAAGGTACAACAAAGTCTCTGACTACCAGGAGCAACAGAGGGGAGGAGAGTCAGGAATAGGAGGAGGATGTAGAATGTGTGGCTAGTTGTCTCCATGAACAACTGCCTCCTTTGCCACGAGACCAGAAGACCTGGATGATGCTTGACTACCATTACTGAACATTTTGATCAAAAACTCCTGATGAAAAGGAGAAAAATGCAGACAAAGATTTCTAATTCTCATAGACTCTGGAGTTTCTGGAGCCATGGAAACTGAATGAACCTCTGAAACCTGAGATAATCTTTTAAATCTTGTACTGAGAATATCTTCGGATATTGTTTTAAAACTGAGCAATAATTTAGCTTAATTAGTTTTTTTAAAAAAAAAAAAGTGGGGGTGGGAGGAAAAGAAAGCTGTAAGAAGGGAATGAAGTTTTTCTTTGTTAGAGGTAAATTGCTTTTCAATAGTGTTCTCAACCCCATTCCCCTCCCCTCCTTAATTTCTTTAAAAGTACATAACATTAATATGGAATAATGTAATATGAGTTGAGATGATCTGAAAATATCTGACAGTTCTTACCAACCTTAAATTACATGTAAAAAGAATTTTTTTTTGTTCTCAATCCTCTGTACCAGTCAGTTACTAACTTTTGTTGTTGTTGATCCCCAGGAAAATACCATAATTCTGCAACATCTACTTCCGCTGAGGGCCAAAGTAGCCAAACTACTTGGCTACAACACGCATGCAGACTTTGTGCTTGAAATGAACACTGCAAAGAGCACAAGCCGTGTGACAGCTTTTTTAGGTGAGGTTTGTTTTGTTTTTTTCTTTAGTCCATTGTATGTTTTTCATTTCTCATAAAACTCTTCTACTGTATCATAGCAGTTGACCCAAGGAACTCAGAATCTAGCATGCCCATTAGAATAGGTTTCTAACAGAATCTGATTTTTTCATTCAAAATAAATTTATTGATTGCTTAGAATATACTAAAGACTGTGCTTGGTTCTAGAAGATGGTTCATTGTTTATATATTACTATTATAGACACTGCCCATTGAGTTTGTTCTGACATCAGGTGTTTTGCAGTGATGGTATGGCTTATGATATTATGTCAAATAAACTGACAAGTGGATGTGAGTGAAAATTGTTACTGTGTAGTACCATTGAGTCAGTTCTGACTCCTAGCGACCCTGTATAGGGTTTCCAAGGTGGGGCTGGTAAGTTTGAACCACCAACCTTACAGTTCAAACTGACCACATAGTCAAGTGCTTATCCTGCAGTGCCACACCAGGACTCTATGAATGGAACTAGAACACAAATGGTGGTGGTGGTTACGTGCTGTGGAATTGGTTCAGACTCACAGCAACACTGTACAGTGTTTCCGAAGCTGTTAAGTCTTTACGGGAGCAGAAAGCCTCATCTTTCTCCTGAGCAACAGCTGGTAGTTTCGAACTGCTGATTTTGAGGTTAGCAGCCCAACCTGTAAGCACTACACTAGCAGAATTTCTTAGAACATATGTAAACAAAAAATTAAATGTTTTCTATTCCAGACACCACTGGATATTACATAAAAGTAATATTAAATGATATGCACCAAAATTATCATCATTCACTTAAAATAATTTTGATTTTTAAAACCTGGATCTAATGTCTGTGGCATTTAGTTACTGATGCTCTGTTCGCTATACCCAGCCTCTTCTCAAGCCAGGTATCATAATTCTAACAGTTTAGTGGAAATGGTTGAATAACTTAGCCATAGTAAAGATAGCTAACTGTTTTTAATCAGCTCTAATCAAAGTTGCCCAAATTGTGATATTTTGTATATTTTCTTCATTGACTTCTCTCAGACTCTATTCATCTTCAGTAACTAGGTAAATTATGTCATTTATTACCTTGATATTCATTTAGCCTTAATATTCTTTTATTAGGTTATGTTAGATATAATTAATAATATGTTCAAATAAACCTTCAGCCCAAAATAGTGAACACAGTTTCTTTAATGGCCATACATCAATTCATTAATATAACAAGGAAACTTTAAAAAAGATACAAAAAAACATAGTTAAAAGGTTTGGAATTTTCCACAAATTTTTTTGAAGACTCCTTGTGTTGTTGTTGTTGTTAAGTACGGTGGAGTCGGTTCCAACTCATAGTGACCCTGCACAGGGCTTCCAAGGCATTAATATATAGAGACTTTTACATATAGCAGGTATATCATAAATGTTAGCTTTATTTATTATTGCATAATTCATGATACATTTATAGAATAACTACCTTGTTTAGAGTCCTGGTGTGGTGCTGGACTACTTTTTGTTAGATTGGAGGTTCAAGCCCACTAGCCACCCCTCAGAAACCTACTTGACAGCACTCAATAGCAACATTGTACAGTATGCTAAAGGTAGGACTGCAGAAAGGAGGAAGAGAAGCCTCCTTTCTCAGTGAATTTTGCCTCGAGTGGGAACAACAGAGAGGTGAGCAGATAACTGTCATAGTCTGATGCATTTTATAAAGAAGCACGGCACAGGGTGTTTACAAGTTTGGTGCGACTGTTTCCGTTGGTGTAACTGCATATACTGACGTGTTTCCTTAGTAACTTCCTGATTGGCTTAATTTCTTTAAACTAGTTTCCCCTGTATCTTAAAATTGGCATCTTCCTGTCAGAGTTGCCCTCTTCCTGCCTGTATTCCCACATTCTCTCACAGACCCAGTCAGAATTGTTTCTCTTTGTATCCTCCTGAGCTTCCTCCTTTCTCTTCACAGCATGCCTCAAGCTGTTACCTCCATCTCACACTTTGCGGTTGCCTCCTAAGCAGCCATGTCACTACATAACCTAGCCCATTTTTATTTTATGTATCTAACAAGTTATAAAGAATACGAGTAAGAGCCTACTCATGTAAGCGAATACTGTGAAGTAGTCACAAAATTGGCCACAGTATGTAAATTGTGGTATCATCATTTTTTCCATCTGAAAAATGGAACTGCTGTATCCAAATATATCTTGATAGAAATGGGGGAGTGATAAACCCATGACTGTCAAATGTGTTGAGCCATTTTTACATAATACCACAGGATACATCTCCTTTTTCTCCCCTGGCTTTTTGAGAAGTCTTACTTCATTGAGGAATATTCGTGTATATGAGTTTAATTTCCCTAAACCACAACATTCTTGAGTGTCAGTTCTCTGTGATAAACTTCTGCTTTGCCGATGATATGAGGAAGTCATGACCTGCTTTTGGTGGTGCAAAACAAAACAAAAAAAGAGTGGAGGAACCATAAAATAACTCACCCTGAAGAGAAAAGCAATGCTGCTTCTCAAATAGAGCCTCAATCCAGCCATCCTTTTTTCCCTATATCCTTCTTTCCATCCTTCCTGCCTGCCTTGCCTCCTTCCTATTCATCTTTATTAAGTACTACAAAGGAGGGGGCACCATGGTAAAATACTACTTGCTCCCAAGGACAGTGAATCACTAACTTTTCCTACTCCCCTCACAGATGACCTAAGCCAGAAATTAAAACCCTTGGGTGAGGCAGAACGAGAGTTTATTTTGAGCTTGAAGAAAAAGGAATGTGAAGAGAGAGGTTTTGAATACGATGGGAAAATCAATGCCTGGGATCTGCACTACTACATGACTCAGACAGAGGAACTCAAGTATTCGCTAGACCAAGAAATCCTCAAGGAATACTTTCCAATTGATGTGGTCACAGAAGGCTTGCTGAACATCTACCAGGAGTTGTTGGGACTGTCATTTGAGCAAGTGGCAGATGCTCATGTTTGGAATAAAAACGTTATGCTTTACACTGTGAAGGATAAAGCTACAGGAGAAGTGTTGGGACAGTTCTACTTGGACCTCTATCCCAGGTACTGAGGATCACATTGTTGGAAAAGGGACCTTAGGGACTCAACTACTCCCAGCTTAAGACTTCTTTTCTTTAGTTTAAAATTCAGGTTTTAAATTTCAGGGCCTAAAGCCAGTATGTCTGGCTTCAACACTTACTGGGTAAGTTGCTTAATTTTGATGTACCTTAGTTTCTTCATCTGTTTTTTATTGTTGTTGTTGTCGCTGTTAAGTGCCATTGAGTCAGTTCTGACACATAGTGACCCCATATAGGGTTTCCGAGGCTGGAAATCTTTAGGGGAACAGAAAGCCTCATCTTCCGTGGAACAGCTGGTAGTTTCAAACTGCTGACCTTGAGTTTAGCAGCCCAACTTGAACACGTATAATACCTACTTCAACTATTTTAAGGATTACATTGGTTAATTCCATGCAATTTTAGAAGAATGTCTTAATTAGTTAGCTACTATCATCAGTGCACTCAGCTGCTAACCAAAGTGTTGCAGGTTTAGGTCCACCGAGAGGTACCTTGGATGAAAAGTCTAGCTATCTACTTCTAAAAAATCAGCCATTGAAAATTCTGTGGAGCACAATTCTATTCTGACATGCATAAGATAGCCAGCCATCTCAGTATTTACTGGCCACTAGAGCAGTAGCAGCAACACCTAATTTGTGCCCTGCACTTATTTAACATTGATCCAAAAAAAAGTGTATTATGAAGTCAGTAATTTAAATCTATTGCCACTCCCCTTAGTCTTGCTAAGAGGCAACACATAAAGTAGGACTGAATTTTTGGTGAAGATTTTATTGTCTCTCCACTATTGGTATGCGGCTGTAGGGTGAACACTGGATTGCTGACTGCCAGGTCAGTGTTTCATACCCATCAGCCACTCCTCAGAAACCCCATACAGGGTCACTGTGAGTCGGAACAGACTCAGCATGACTTAATAACAGTGGTGTTGGTGGTTTTATGCTGTGGAGTTAATTCTGACTTATAGCCACCCTGAATAGGGTTTCTGAGGCTGTAATTTTTTACAGGAGCAGAAAGCCTCATCTGTCTTCTGCAGAACAGCTGACAGTTTCGAACTGCTGACCTTGAGGTTAGCAGCCTGACTTGTAACCACTATGCAACCGTAGCTCCTTCTTAACAACAATATTGACATGATATTTATACCCTTACATTTCTTTTCAATAGTTTCCCCAGGTCATCAGATGTTACCCTGCTTCCATTATAGCATATAAGGAACTTAAAACAGTATCTTTCCAATTTCTCTCATCATTTGTGTTGTTGGTCTATATTTTACTTTTACATATGCTATGAATACCCAAAAGAGCTCTGGTCAGCAATTCGAACCTCAAGGTCAGAAGTTCGAAACTACCAGCTGTTCCACGAGAGAAAGATGAGGCTTTCTGTTCCCATTAAGATTTACAGCCTCAGAAACCTTGTTCAGGGTCACTATGAGTCAGACCAACTCCACAGCACATAACCAACACCACCATAAATACCCAAGAGGTTTTTTATTTTAAAAATAGAAATTTATTTTTCTCACAGTTGTGGAGGTTCAAAGTCCGGTTCCAAGTTTCAGATGTATCAATTCCTTCCTTGTCGTTAGCCCCGGGCACTTTTGGTTCTTAGTGACCTTCACATTGTATTAATCGTCACCAGTATATGCTCTGGTCTCCTAATGAATTTTTAATGTTGCTTCTTTAAATGGTTAAACTCTTTAGGGAAATTAAAAATAAGAAATGATTTTTACATTTACCTTCATTTAATACGTTTTCAGCACTCTACATTTCTTTCCCACCATTCGTCTGTCAGTTTGTTATATTATGGAGGCTGTGAAACTGGAAGCTATGCCATCACTGTTTTAAATACCAGCAGGGTCATTCATAATGGACAGCTTTCACTGGAGATTCTGGACTAAGGTACAGTAGGGAGAAGAAAAGCTAATGTCTGAATGTTTAGCCACTGAAAATTTTATGAATAGCAGTGGAATATGGTGAGATATAGCACCAGAAGATGAAAGCATTATGAAAAACACCAAAATATTGTTAGATATAATGCCAAAAGATGAGCCCCTTAGATTGGAAGGCACTCAAAACATGACTAGGAAAGAGCTGCATCCTCAAAGTAGAGTTGATCATGATGATGCAAATGGATTAAAGCTGTCAGGACCTTCATTTGCTGAGAGGCCACAACTCAGAAAGGAGAGACAGCTGCAAACATCCATTAACAATCAGAACATGGAACATACAAAGTATGAATCTAGGAAAATTAGAAGTTGTCAAAAATGAAAAAGAATGCATAAAGATTGATATCCTAAGCATTAGTGAGCAGAAATGGATTGATATTTTCCATTTTGAATCTGACAATCAAATGGTTTACTGTGGTAGGAATGACAAATTAAAGAGGAATGGCATTGCATTCATCATCATAAAAGAACGTCTCAAGATCTGTCTTGAAGTACAATGCTTTCTTTGATGTTGTTGTTGTTAAGTGCCATTGAGTTGGTTCCAACCCATATCGACCCTGTATACGGTTTCCGAGGAACAGCTGGTAAGCTTGAACCACCAACCTTGCAGTTCAAATGAATTTTCAGCCTAGCACATTAACCCACAGTGCCACATAGAATAATATAAATATGTATACAAGGAAGACCAGTGAATACCACTATTATTCAAATTTATTCACCAACCACTAAAGCCACTAATGATGAAATTGAAGAATTCTGTCAACTTCTTCAATCTGAAAATTTTCAAATTGCATTGATCAAGATGCATTAATAATTACTGGCAATTTGAATTCAAAGGTTAGGAACAAAGATGAAGGATCAGTATTTGGAAAATATTGCCTTGATAATAGAAATTATGCTGGAGACCTCATGATAAAAATTTGCAAGTCCAATGATTTATTCATTACAAATACCTTTTTTAAACAACATAAAATGTGACCGTACACATAAAACTCTCCAATGGAATACAAAGAAATCAAATTGACTACAACTGTGGGAAGTGACAGTGAAAAAAGCTCATTATCATCAGCCAAAACAAGGTCAGGGGCAGACTATGGAACAGACCATCAATTGCCCCTATGAAAGTTCAGGCTGAAGTTGAAGAAAATTAACACAAGTTCAAGACAGCCAAATTCCATCTGAATTTGGAGAACATCTCAAGAACAGATTTGATGCATTAGACACAAATGACCAAAAACCAGAAGAGCTGTGGGATAGTATCAAGAACATCATACAAGTAGGAAGCAAAAGGTCATTTAAAAAGACTGGAAAGACCATTTGACCTAGCTTCAATGGCTTGATGACCAGAGCTTGACTAGAGGAAGATAAAGAAATTTGATAGAGGAAGCAAGTGTAACTTGCTACAATTTGATGAAATTGACATATGTTTAAGGATGTTGTAGCTCAAAATACCAACTGAGAGGGAAGGAGTCTTCACAAGCCTGTTTCCCCCTATACAGGGTTGATAAGGATGGGCAAATTAGATATTGGCTACCTAAAATGGGGGACTATAAAGGCATGAAATGGCTTACAAGTTTTCAAGAGGGAGTTTAGTTTCATAGTGTGCGGAGGAAGGTAGAATCCCCACTGAATAGTTTTCATCTTGTCTAGATGGGTCTGGTGGAAGGAGATGGGGGATAGGATTCTTTTGATACTACTGAGTGAATAATTGTTATCATGACTAATTGCAGCTGTCACAATTGTAAAGGTAGAAGTTGTGTAACATAAAGAGGGGAGTAGTTAATCTTACATTCCAGGAACAGAGGCCCCTAGGAACATCAAGAGAGAAGAGCATGAGTGGCATGTGGGACCTTATCCAGAGAAGCAATGACACCAGAGATGGAGACAGAGATGAGGACATGGAGAGACAGAGTAACTGAAGATTCTAGACTCATGGAAAGAGAAAGGTTGTATGCTGGCAGCCAGGAGGCTGGCTTACAGAATGTACCCTTTGGTTGTTTTATGATTACATATTCCTGAGTGTTTTTGCGTACTTCCAAAAAAAACCCAGAAGCAAATTCTGTTAAATGATGATGCATGGAGGGGATTGTAATCATTGCAATGAAACAAAATATGATAGGATGAGTGCAAAGCTGATGTTCTCCCAAATAAACTCAATTCACAATAAAAGCTTTTAAAAATAAAGGACTAGAAAGAAAGAAAAGACCAAAACAGATGTTGGAAGAAACTCTGAAATTTGCTCTTCAGTGTAGAGATGCTATACCTAATGAAATAAATGAGGAAGTCAAAGAGCTGAACAGAAAATTTCAAAGCGCAGTTTGAGAAGACAAAATCGAATATTATAGTAAATAAATGTGCAAAGCCCTGAAGTTAGAAAACTAAATGGCAAAACACACTTAGCATTTTTCAAGCTGAAAGAACTGAAGAAAAATTCAAGCCTTGATTTGCAGTATTGAAAAATTCTATGGTTAAAATGTAGTCCTGGTGAGGTGCTGTAGCATAAGTATTGGGCTACTAACCACCAGCTAGGCAGTTCAAACAAGCCAGCCACTTCTCAGAAACCCAATACAGGGTCACTGTGAATCAAACCGACTTGCCCTCACTTAACAGCAACAACATGGGCAAAATATTGAATGATGCAGAAAGCATCAAAAGAAGATGGGAGGGTCTACACAGTCACTATACAAAAAGAGTTAGTTGTTGTTCAGCCATTTCAAGCGGTAGCATATGATCAAGAACTGATGATACTGAAAAAAGAAGCCCAAGCGGCACTGAAGGCATTGACAAAAAAAAACAAGCCTCCAGGAATTGACAGAATACAAATTTAACTCTATCAATAAACTGATGCAGCACCGAGGTGCTTACTCATCTGTGCCAAGTAATTTGGAAGAAGCTACCTGGCCAATTGGAGTTCTGGTGTGGTGCTGTTAATGCGCCAGACTGCAAAGTTGTTTGAACTGCAAGGTCGGCGGTTCAAGCTCACCAGCCGCTCCTCAGAAACCCTATACAGGGTCACTATGGGTCGGGATCGACTCGACGACACCTAACAAGAACAACAACCTGGCCAGTTGATTGGGAGAGATCCATATTTGTGCCCATTCCAAAGAGAGGAGACCCAAAGGAATGTGGAAACCAGTGCTATCACATGCAAATAAAATTTCACTGATGATAATTCAAAAACGGCTACAATAGTGCATCGACAGAGAACTGCCAGAAATTCAAGCCTGATTCAGAAGACGATGTGTACCTAGAGGCATCATTGCTAAGGGCAGGTGAACCTTAGCTGAAGGCAGAGAATACCAGAAAGATGTTTACCTGTGCTTTATTGATTATACAACGTCTTTCAGCTGTGTGGATCATGACACACTATGGATAACATAGTGAAGAAAGGGTATTCCAGAGTACTTAATTGTGTTCTTGAGGCGCCTGCACATAAACCAAGAGGCAGTTCTTAGCACAGAACAAGGGAGTGCTGAATGGTTTAAAATCAGAAAAGGTTTGTGTCATGGTTGTATTCTTTCACCATACTTATTCAGTGTGTATGCTGAGTGAATAATCCGAAACTGAATTATATGAACAATGTGGCATCAGGATGGGAGGAAGACTCGGTAACAACCTGAAAGTGAAGAGGACTTAAAATACTGATGAAGATCAAAGACTACAGCTTTCTGTATGGATTGGATCTCAACATAATGAAAACAGAAATTCCACAACTGGATCAATAAATAACATCATGATAAATGGAGAAAAGATTGAAGTTGTCAAAGGTTTCATTTCGCTTGGATCCACAATCAATACTCATGGAAGCAGCAATCAAGAAATCAAATAACATAATTACATGACAAATCTGATGAACAAGACCTCTTTTTTTTTTTTTTTTAACTTTTTATTGTAAATTGAATGAAGGTTTACAGACAAGATTGTCAGTTTTACATTCAACAAATCATCTCAATGATTGCACTCTCCTCCATGTTGTAACAACAGTATGTCACTTCCTCCCTTTGGATCCTATTTCCATTCCACCCACTTTCCCATCCTTTCTCAACTTTATTCTTAGGTAAATGTTGCCCTTTTGATTTGGAATGATTGACCATTCCATGGTGAGCATACCTTCTAGTGTTATTTCTCCCTCATATTTTTATTTACTACTTAGCTGAAAATTCGACCGCAGAGGTGAGTTCCTTTCCAGTCCTGAAAGCGGTTGAGGGCCATATTGGGTTCCTTCAGGTTTTTTCTAACCAATAAGCCATTTTTTGTTTGTTTTTTCAATTTTGAATTTTGTTCCACTTCTCTATTAAGGACCTTCTAATGTGATCCTTTTCAGAGCAGTTGGTAGTGACAGCCAGGCACCATGTAGTTCTGGCCTTACATCAGTCAAGACTGATGGTCATATGTTCCATTAATCCATCAGACTAATTGATTCCAAGTATTTTGAATTCTCATCACCCTTCTTTCTTCCACACTCATGAACTTATAAGATCCCAGCTTTACTCACCAAAGTAGGATGTAGAACATTGTCCTTGTGGACCTGTTATGCCAATTGACCTTGAAACTATGGACAAGACCTCTTGAAGTGTTCAAGATACCAGTTTCAGGATCAGGTGTGCCTGACCCAAGCCATAATATTTTCAATTGCCTCATTTGCATGTGAAAGTTGGACAATGAATAAGGAAGACTGAAGAAGAATTGATGCTTTTGAGTTGGGTTGGGGAGGAATATTGAAAGTACCATGGACTTCCAGAAGAACAAACAAATCTGTGTCAGAAGAAGTCCAGCAAGATTGCTTCTTAGAAGCCAGGGTGGTGAGACTTCATCGCTCATACTCTGGACACATTATCAGGAGGGACTAGTTCCTGGATAGGGACATCATAGTTGGTAAATTGGAGGGTCAGTGAAAAAGAGGAAATCCCCCAATGAGATGGATTGACACAGTAGCATCTTTGTATGCCTCACAATTTTTTTTTAAACCATACAACTTATATAGGACAGTAAAGACTAAAAAAGCACATTGTTTTATATACCTGGAAATGGACACACATTTACGCCTGCTAGGTCTTTAATATCTGTAGGGGGAGTTTGATTCTGATTAGTACTTGAGCTGGATTTAGGATGTTATTGTGCCATGGTTATCCTCCATGAACCACAAACTTCAAATGTTTGTAATGTTACATTTAGGGTTCAAGGTAATTTGCCTGAGAGTTAGCCTCAGTGTCTGCTCTGTCCTTTTCTTTAAGTCTTTCTTTTGTGTTGTGCCATGGAATGGGTCTCTTTTAAAGCTCTTACTCATCTCCAAGCAGTGGACTGCTGATAATATGTTATTCAATGCTTTTTAGTCTGCGTAAGAGATGAGAGGTCTCTGTTGTTCAGATTAAGCCTCAGTCTTAAACAGACTGTGGGCCCTTCTCAGCAATCCTGCTGTACTCCAATCTCAGCTGTGGGTCTGAGCCCAGGATGCATTCCTACTCCTCCTCCAGGGATGCAGGGTTTTGTTTTATCTGTTTGTTTTCTCCAGGGGCAGTGGACTCTCACCAGTGCTGTAAGGATGAGAGCATTTGTGCCTTTCCCCTAACAATGTAAAGTCTTTGCTCTATAGGAGAGAGAGGCACAAAGAATGGAGATAGTGCTCCATGCCTTTTACATGGCAACTGCTCCCTTCACCCCAGGCCCGCAGCACAACTGAACTTCCTCAGGGTTCTCAACTTGGCCAGTCTTTTTGTGTGCACTCACTGAGGGCTGTGGAGAAGAACTTGGAATAGATGCAGGTTTTCCCTTATCTGTACGCCCTCCTTCTCTATTTTCACTGGTAATCTTGGTGTATTAATAATTTTTTATTATTAAACACATTTTTATTATAGTAAAACACACATAACAAACTGTTCTAACTATTTTCAGTGAACAGTTATATTAATTATATTCACCGTGTTGTACAGCCACCACCTCTGTTCATTTATAAAATAGTTATAAGTAATTTGGTATACTGTTATTAAGTTATTATTAATTTAACAGTTTAGTAACTGTTAACCTTTAGTAATGTATTAAAAACTCTTCTTACTGACTTGTGCCATGTTCTGCAAGTTTAAGTGTTTGCTTCATCTCTATCCTTGGAGGTCCTTGTTTTAGATTGTGGGTTAGTTGATTATGCTTTAACCTCAACTTCCTGATGGGTTTAAGAAAAGTTGTATTTGCAGACGGTTTAGCATGCTTATGTGGTTACTGCTGCTGCTGCTGTTTTTGTTGTTTCAGGTTTATGTATCTCAATAGAAAGCTGAAAGACTAACTTTTTTTGTTGTTCCAGGTTTATGTATCTCAATAGAAAGCTGAAAGACTAACTTTTTTTTTTTTTTTTTTTTTTTAAACTGGAATAGCATCAGAGAGGGGTAAAGGGGGCAGGAGAGTAATTATAATTAGAATCACCAAGAAAAACTTATACAAACTTAAAAAAAACAAACAACTTTGCCCAAACTCTAATGCACTGTTTGAGTTCTGAGCACAGAAAACGAAGTTAAGTCAAGAATAGAAGAGTTTGTAGTATAATTTATGTTTTTCAGGCTGACTTTCAAGATTCTGTTTCCAAAAAGCCTGTCTAGTTCACAAAGGAGCTCATTTAATTGTGACTGGAGAGTCTTCCCTATTTAAATGTCTGGAATTAAAGTTTTTTTCTTGATTTTAATTCAAAGAAAAAACTACTTGATGAATCAACCTGTATCTTTCATTTCATATTTGCTTCAACACTATATTGAAAACTAACTTGACTCCATCTTTGGAGAAGCCTGGGAGCTTTTTTGTTACTTTGTTTTGTTTTAGTTTTTCTACTTTAACAGAACATTGGCCTGTTTTCCAAAAAGTAAATGACATGTGTTAAACATCTTCTGGTATCTAATATGGCTTGGCAACTGAGAGAGGCCATGCCATTGTTGCTAGAGAGGTTTTGTCGAATCTCACTGACATGTTTCTGGTTTCTAGGGAAGGAAAATATAACCACGCAGCTTGCTTTGGTCTCCAGCCTGGCTGTCTTCTCCCTGATGGGAGTCGAATGATGTCTGTGGCTGCCCTTGTGGTGAACTTCTCACAGCCAGTAGCAGGTCGTCCCTCTCTCCTCAGGCACGATGAGGTGAGGACTTACTTCCATGAGTTTGGTCATGTCATGCATCAGATATGCGCACAGGTGAGTGGTTTTGTTTTTATTTATTTATTTATTTATTTTCATGGTAAGCCTATAAATTTCCTCTTGGTTTTTCAGACATCTTTTTGAAACTTTTGTCAAGTTTCTCCACTCATATTGTTTTTTCAGAATCTGAACACGTTAAAGAGTTTCATAGACCTTCAGCAAAAACACAATTTTGCTCTAATCATGTCCTCTTTCACAACGTATTTTCACTCAGATGATAACCCACTGATGAAAAAGCTTTTTGAATACTGGTCTGTGGAAACAGAAAAAAAGACTACCACTTGGGAACAGTTACAAATACTATGTTTGTTTTTCTGTTCATTCTTTTCTTCTCCACAGGAACTTGGTGTAAACTTCCCAGATAACCAGAGATATAATCTGTCACTTCTGCTTTTTAATGCTTTGTTAGTTCAATTATTTTCAACTCTAAGCCCTTTACTGGAGTCCTAGTGTAGCGTTGTAAATGCGCTGGACCAAGATGTCAGTTTGAACCACAAAGTTGGCAATTCAAACCCATCAGCCACTCCTTGGAAACCCTATACAGAGTAGCTAAGATGAGACAAAAGGAGCTCTGGTAGCGTAGTGGTTACGAGTCGGGCTGCGAATCTCACGGTTAGCAGTTCGAAACTGCCAGCTGTTCCACGGGAGAAAGATGAGGCTTTCTGTTCCCGTAAAGATTTACAGCCTCGGAAACCCTGTACAGGGTTGCTATTAGTCGGAACTTACTCCACGGCACATAACAACAACAACAAGATGAGACAACAACAGCAAAATATTTATTGTATAAAACGGAGTAAAAGGACTTGCTGCTGCTATTGCTGTGTGCCGTCAAGTCGGTTCCAACTCAGTGAACCTGTATAGGGTTTCCGAGGGAGCAGAAAGCCTCATCTTTCTCCAGTGGGTCTGCTGAAGGATCCCAACCGCTGACCTTACTGTAAGCAGTACAATTGTAACCTACTACACTACCAGGAGTCCTGGTGTGGCGCTGTGGGTTAATATGCCAGACTGCAAAGCCGTTTGAACTGCAAGGTCAGCGGTTCAAGCTCACCAGCTGCTCGTCGACTCGACGGCACTTAACAACAACACTCTACCAGGACTCCGTAGTAAAACACTTTTTGTTGTTGTTAAGTTCTGTTAAGCCGTTTCCAACTCATGGTGACCCTGTATAAGCTTTACGAGGAGCATCTGGTGGGTTTGAACTGTCTACCGTGTGATTTGCAGTACAGTGCTGTTCCTACAGTGCCTCACCAAGAGTCCAAATATTTCGTAGCACCCCCATTATTAGTCTCTAATTAAAATAATAGTTAAAATTCCCTAGTCTAAGAACTTTCCAGGGAAACAGATGTGTTCAGTGAATTGCAGCTGGTCTCTGTTTCTGAAAATGAAACTTTATAATATAGTCCAGTGAATAGTCTCAAGCTATTTTAGATTGAGCCAAATAACTTGCAAATATTTAACCATTTTTGGTATGTGAAACCACCTCATTGAGAAGTTTAAACTAATAGTTCAACTATTATTACTGATATTAGTGACAGTTTTCCAAATTTGAAATCTCTCTGGTCTCTACGGGAATACGGTGACTCTGTAGGATAAACACTGGACTTTGAAGCACAGAATCATCAGTTTGAGCCCACCAGCCACTCTGCAGGAGAAAGATGAGGCTTTATGCTCCTGTAAAGATTAATAGCCACAGAAGCCCTATATAGATAAGGTCACTATATATCGAAACCAACTTGATGGCACTTAACACAGCAACGAGTCTCAAATGGTAAGCTTATAAAAAATAATTATTTTATTTTTAAATAGTTTTAGATTTATAAGAAAGTTGCAAATATAGTTTAGAGATTTTCTATATATTCCTCTTGTATGTCAGTACACTTGGCAACATTGTTGTTCTTAAGTGTCAGTGAGTCGGTACCAACTCATAGCGATCCTGTATAAGGTTTACAAGGAGCGGCTGGAGAGCTTGAACTGCTGACCTCGAGGTTCAAAATGACCTTGCAGTCTAGTGCATTAACCCACAGTGTCACACCAGGACTTTGGCACTAAGAAGCCGAAATTGGAATATTATTCCTAATTAAACCCCATACTTTCTTTTCGGATTTTACTAGTTTCTCCTTAATGTCCTTTATTCATTTTTTAAATATCAATATAGTGTCCTTCCCGAACAGAAGAGAAATAAATCTATGAGTGTGAGTCAGAAATTATCTGCAGTCCAGTTATATTAAAACACCCATCTGTGTCCATGACTGATGCACACGAAATGATTGTGTTAAATAGATGAGTGACCCTGGATTATATGGGAAATCATTTGCAAATCAGCCATGGCTCTGCCTAGGAAATAATTTATGACAGACTTGGGTTTCGAAAACTTTGTGTTAGATAGATACTAAAACAACTCACAGAAGAGCGTAAACAGAAGCATTTGGACATCTGCAAACAAAATTTGGACTGATATTTGAAAGAAGGTAAAGTTTCTTAAATCGTACTGGTTGGTGCTGCAACATGGATTCAACACTACAAGCCTAAAAGTAAACAACAGAGTGTGGAATGGTAACATCATCAATTGCCTACCAAGAAAAAGTTCAAAAGTCAACCATCAGCTAGAAAATTAATGCTTAAGTTCTCTGGGATCCTCAAGGGCCAGCATTGGAACACTATCAGGAAAAAGATTCAACAATCACCAGTACTCATTATAGTGAGATGCTCACTGACAAGCTGAAGCCTAAACCAGATTAAATGCAGAAGACCCCTGCTGTCCAAGGGCATTGTGACCTTGCATGACAATGCCCATCCACACACCTCTGCTCACACTGTTGATACTCTGCAAAAACTTCTGATTTGAAGTGTTAAAGCATTCTCCCTGTAGTCCTGATCTTGCTCCATCAGACTTTCACCTGTTTGGTCCCCTGAAAGCAGCCCTTCTGGGACGAAGATTAATTTATGATGAAGAAGTGAAGACAGTGGTACATTTGTGGCTCACAACTCAGCCTAATACAGGAATACAAAAGCTTGTTGACAGATGGACACAGCGTATTGAAAAGCGAGAAGATTGTGTTGGGAAATGATGTATTTGTCTTTCCTAAAAGTTGATTAAAGTAAATTTTACAGGCATAGTGCGAGTAGTTTTTGACTCACCCTCATATTACATTTTTCAAATAGTAATGGTTAGAAACAACTATGCAATAAGGCCTGGTGAAATATTCAGGAGTTTGCACTACATGTAAGCAACCCTGAATACAGCAATAACAACTATAGCCAAGCAGCCTGAACTGTCAATGCAAATCCAAGCATAGTATTAAATATTAAACATGGTGGCATACTTTTCCAAAATTGTGAATCTTCCATGTATAAGAACTGAATCTAACTTTGATTTATATGGTGGTAGTGGTGGTGGTGGTGGTGTGCCATGGAGTCGGTTCCAATTTATAGTGACCCTGTATAGGGTTTCTGAGGCTGTAGACCCCAGTAATTATAGTCTTGGAAATTAAAATTGTATAAAAAAGACTTGGGAGAAATATATACGGTGGAATTAGTTACTAGGTTCAATTATTAAAAGTTTTTTACATTTATATAAATGTTTAGTGGGACATATCAAAAACATGCAGAATATGGAATAATTTTGATTGTCATGACATGTGGGACAGTCCTGGGCATGGCTAGCCCCCAGTCATTGTAATAACAAAATTTTACCTACGTGTTCCAAAATATTACTACCATCTTTGTTGAAAAACTATTGTAATTCTCTTAGCATTTTATCTTTGTATCTTGTGCTTTCATCTTTTATTTAAAAGACAGTAGGTGTCTTCATTTCTTCATGCTGCCGTTACATGAATACTCTAAATTATTAAGTAATTAAGTACCACTGAGTTGGTTTCAACTTATAGTGACCCAGTATAGGGTTTCTGAGGAGTGACTGGTGAGTTTGAACCACCTACCTTGTGGTTTGGACACCTGGTGTGGTGCTGTGGATCAGCACTGGACTGTGAATCATAAGGTCAGCCGTACAAACACACCAGCATCTCCTCGGAAACCCTATACAGGGTCGCTATGAGTTGGAACCACCTCAATGGTACTTAAGAACTTAATAATTGAAAGTTTTCATGTAATGGCAGTAAACAAAACTAAACATGGCGCTAAACAACAACCTTGAGATTTAAATCGACCTTGAGTCCAGTACTTTCCTTTCTTCATGCTTCCATTATATAAATACCATAAATGAATGGAAATTTATTTTCTCCTAGTGTGTCATTGTTTAATGCCATGGAGTCTGTTCTGACTAATAGCAGCCCTACATGAATGACTTGTAAGGTTGGCGCAGGACCGAACAGTGTTTCTTTCTGTTGTGTATAGGGTCCCTATGAGTTGGTAGCAAGTTGATGACACCTAACAACAACAACAAGAGCAGCTAGTGGGTTTGAATCACTGACATTGAGGTTCAAATTGACTTTGCAGTCCAGTGCATTAACCCACAGCACCACACTAGGACTCCTCTCATAGTATAGGAGGCTAGAAAGAAGTCTAAATTCAGGGCGCTGGCCCTAGGGAAAGGCTCGCACTCTGATGGCTCTTGGGAAGCAGGTCCTGGTCTCTTTTCAGTTTCTCTTCCTTGGTTCCTTGATGATCTTCATGGGTAATTATCTTCCCCTGCATTTGTGCTGCATTCTCTGTGCCTTATCTGCTCTCTTTGTCAAAGGTGTTTAGGTTACACCCTACACGGAAATTGTTTGTCATTAGCATGACAAAGCAAGTACTATTCTCAATTTGGATTACATCCACCAAGTATAGGGATTTAGGATTTACAACACATATTGGGGGGAAGGAGGGCTTAATTCAATCCATATCAAAAAAGCAATATAGGGATCTGTCCAGATAAAGAAGACGTGATATAGACATATTTGTTGTTACTTTTTTGTTTTTAGGTGCCATTGAGTCAATTCATAGTGGCCCTGTATACAACAGAACAAAACACTGAGCATGCCTTGTCCTGAGCCATCCTCACAATTGTTGCTATGTCTTGTTGTTGTTGTGTGCTGTGGAGTTGGTTCCGACCCATAGCAATCCTGTACAGGGTTTCCGAGGCTGTAAATCTTTACAGGAGCAGAAAGCCTCATCTTTCTCCCGTGGAGCGGCTGATAGTTTCGAACTGCTGACCTTAAGGTTCACAGCTCGATTCGTAACCACTACGCTACTATGTCTACTGGGTCTTTCATCGGAGGATAGGCAATCTGTGACAATAATGCAAATGTTCTTTCTTACATAATGTTAAAATCTGTGAACACATCACTGCTGCTGCATGCTGTTGAGTCAGGTCTGATTCATAGTTACCCTGTATAAGGTTTCTGAGGCTGTAAATCTTTACAGGTGCAGAAAGCTTGAATTTTCTCATGCAACACGGCACTAGTGTTCTTGAAATAGTTAGGATATGGACTTCTATCAATGACCATTTTGTCACTGGTGTTTCTTCTCATTGGGATAGGTTCAGTGTTCAGTTTTCTAAAATATCTTTGTGTTTTTCCGAAAATCTAAATCATTTTCTTAATTTCAGGCTTCTGTTGTTTTGATTACTGAAGGTCCAGTTATTTGTTCAGAGTTAAGCGATAGTCTACTCATGAAACAGTGGTTCCTTTTGAAAATCTGATTTAAACAATGGATACCTCTTCCAAAAAAATGCTCATACACCCAACCTTTCACACAGAAATCCAAAGGGCTCACAGATGCCATGAAACCCAACTCATAATAGATCCTAAGTTGTCGTTCTTGTTGTTGTCAAGTACCGTCAAGTTGGTTCCAACTTATAGCAACCCTATGGAGGGTTTCCGAGGAGCAACTGATGGTTCACAATCCAGTGCTTATCCTACAGCTGCACATCAGGTCCCAAGTTAAGAACTCCATATTTGGATGTTGATTATAGAGTGGTCATTTCACAGGGAAGTAATTTGGGGTCTTAATCACATCTGTTAAAATAATAGTGATATTCAAATGGGGTTTTCAATGAATTCAGTGCTGAATCTGATTTTCAGATAGAATCGGTCGGCCCTCTTTTAATTTTATATATACGAGCTCTGGTAGCGTAGTGGTTACGAATCAGGCTGCGAACCTTATGGCCAGCAGTTCGAAACTACCAGCCGCTCCGCGGGAGAAAGATGAGGCGTTCTGCTCCCGTAAAGATTTACAGCCTCGGAAACCC
>NW_006408675.1:7661856-7667127 GCF_000296735.1 Chrysochloris asiatica | reverse complement strand
TAAATCTAGAGTCTTCAGCTGCTCCCTCTCTATGTCCCCATCTCTGTGTCCATTTCTGGTGTTGCTGCTTCTCTGGATAAGGTCTCACATTCCACTTGTGCTCTTCTCCCTTGACGGTCCTAGGGTCCTTTGTTTCTGGACTGTAAGATTAACTTATAGTTACAAAACTTCTGCCCTTACATTGTGACAGTCGTAATTAGTCATGATAACAGCTACACACTATTGAATCATAGGAATCTTATCCCCATCTCTTTTCACCCATCTAGACAAGATGAAAACTAGTCAGCGGGAACTCTTTCTTCCCCCACATTCTTAAACTAAACTCCCTCTTGAGATCTAGTAGGCTAGTCACTTCCTGCCTTTATCTCCCCCTCATTTTAGGTAGCCAGTGTCTAAGTTGCCCGTCCCTATCTACTCTGTGTACAGAGGGGATAGCATTGATACTTGATGTGAAGACTCCTTCTCTCTCTGTTGGTATTTAGAGTTACTACCTCCATGAGTATAGATCAGGTTCATCAAATTGTAGGAATTTACCCTTGTTTTCTTTATCAAAAATTGTTTTGTTTTGTTTTTATCTTCCTCTAGTCGAGTTCTGATTATCAAGCCATCAAGGTTAGGTCAAATGGGTACTATCTGCAAGTTTGGGTGTTCTTGTGCATCTCACCTCACTTCATTATCAGCTGGATGCTTCACTCTCAGCTCTAGCCCTCTGTGGCTATGTCCTTGTCCATGGGCTCATGAGTCCCCAGGTCGCACCACACTTTGGACCAACCAGCCGTTCTTCTCTCTCTCATTTCCAGGTCAGTGGGAGTCAATGGACCGTGATTGAACTCAGCCCATTTCTTCATTGCTGCCTTTCCCCCTCTTCCACTCACCAGTAGACCAATGTAGTCACTAGCAAGCTTACATGCCTGTTCATGTGTTCCCTTTGAGTTTCAGTCTTGGAGGGGGGGTTATCTTGAAGGAACTTGATTGCTTGCCTTGATGGCTTCCTGGCAAACTGCTTGCTTATTCTTGTAGTAGCCAGTCATACTGACATTTTTGTTTTGGGGTTTTTCCTGCTGATCTTTCTCTGAAGATGTATCTTCTGTCACTCGAGCTGTTCCAGGCTGGTCTGGTTGTCTTTTCTAGTGGGAATGTCCCACCTCAGAAAGTTTTGGATGGGACTCAGGATTCCACCTACGGTTCTGTACTCTGAAAAGGCTCTGCACTGGGCAAGTTCTAGAATCCGTTTCATGTATTCCAATCAGTTATAAAGGAGCTTTTGTAGCGTAGTGGTCACGAATTGGGCTGCTTCTTGTATGCTCATCTTCTCATCTTTCGTGATGTTAGGGAAGTGTTCTTCTAACAATTCTTCAACAGTTTTCTCTGTGCTTGTCTCTTCTTGTTCTGGAATTCTGATCCCCCATAAGTTGTTCTTCCTCTTCATGGTGTTCCACATAAGTCTTGGGGTTTCTTCAGATGTTTTTCATTCATTTTTCTCATTGTTCTTCTAGCCCACTAGTATTGAGAGATTTATCTTCAAGCTCTCTAATTCGGGTTTCCAATTGCTTCGCATCTACTCCTTTGCCCTCTCGATGTACTGCCCATTTCTGAGATCTTAGCATTAATCTTCTGGATTTCTAAACTGCAGGTTTTGTATTGTTCCAAAATTTGCTCTTACTTTTTCTTGTAGTGTTTTCCTGAATTCTTCTGAAGTTTCTATTGTGTTCTCCTTGCTTTCCTCTATCTTGCTATAGATCCTTTGAAGGTATCTAATTACCATTCTTTTGAATTATTTTTCAGTTAGTTCTAATACCTTTTCATCCTCAGAAATGTCTTTTGGCTCTGCATCTTGATAATTTGTTTGAGCCATTCTCTCTTGTTTCTTGGTGTGAGCTAAAATTGTCTGTTGTCTCCAGGGCATTGTGAGGTTTTCGTAGTTGAAAAGACCAATAGTGCAGTTGTTGGATACAGAGGGGAGACATCTCTAGTGGGCTCCTGAGATTCAAGGAGCTCATGGGGTAGTTGAGGAAGGGATGTGACAGCAGAGTTACTGGCCCTCAATAGAGTTCCTATAAGCATGGTGTTATATATGTTAAGGGCACTCAATCTGGAAGTAGTTTGTGGAGGCCCCTAATTGGAGCTGGTTTCAGTGTCTGTTAGGACCACAGGGAAGGTGGAGGCAGGGTGACTGGTAAATACTGGTCTGGTGGCTCTGAGGGTTTTGTAGGTCTGGAGCTGAGTTCACCTGAACCCAGGTATCAAAGCAGCACAGCCGACCCCAGCTCACACTAGTGAGGCTCCCAACCACATGATTAGGAACTCCTGGAGAGCAAGGTTTGACCTGGAGCTGGATGAGAGGTAGGAGCTTGTCACACCTTTGGTCACTAGGGGAGCGTGGGTAAAAAGAAATTGCACCTTACCTGCTACCCGCATGATTCTGCTCTACCAGACCTCCCTCCACTGCCAAACCTTCTCACAAGACAGTGGATGCTGCCACATATGTCGATTTCTGGTTGTTGTCTGTTCTTGTTGGTTCTCAGTCCACAGAACTTCCTTTAGGATGCTTTTCATCACAGGGTTGGCTTTGGCAAAATCCCTTTGCTTCTGTTTATCCTGAAATGTTTTGATTACACTATCATATTTGATTGACAGCTTTGCTGGGTAGAGGATTCTTACTTGGCAGTTTTTTTTCTTTCAGCATTTTATGTATGTATCCCCATTGCCTTCTTGCCTGCATGGTTTCTGTTGAGAGATCTGAGCTTAATCTGATTTGCTTGCCTGTGTATGTTACACTTCTCTTTTCCCTAGCTGCTCTCAGGATTCTGTCTTTATCTTTGATTTTGGAGAGCTTGAATATTTTATGTCTTGGTGATTTTCTTTTAAGGTCTATCCTTCTTGGGGTTCGCTGAGCTTATCTTTTTAATTTTCAGGATATTAGGGAAATTTTCTTCCAGAAGCTCTTCAACTATCTCCTCAGTGGACTTGTGTGATTCTTCCTGTTCTGGAATGCTAATAATTCTTAAGTTATTCCTCTTCATATTGTCCAAGATGAATCTTAGGCCTTCTTCAGATTTTTTAAATCTTTTTTTCTGCTTTGTCTTCTATCTTAGTAGTGTTGAGAGATTTATCTTCTACTCACTAGTTTGGGCTTCTAACTCTTCAGTTTTACTCCTTTGCCCCTTCTGTGTATTGTCCATATCTGATATTCTATTATAAATCATTTGGACCTCTTTCTGTAGGTTTTGAATTGTTTCCAATGCTGTATCTATCTTATTTGATTGTTTCTGTAGCAGATTGTTCTGTAGCAATTTCCTGACTTCTCCCTTATTTTTCTCAACTCCATTGTCCATTGTGAAGGGTCTTGATACATTTTATAATCATTTTTCTGAATTCTTTCTCTGGCATTTCCAAAGCCTGCCCTCCTTCCAGTGTGGAGTGTAGGTCTACCTTCAGCTCATTTGTCTCAATCACTTTATCTTGTTTCTGGACATGTGCTGATATGGTCATCTGTTTCTGGTTTTTGGAGCATATTCAGTAGTTAGCTGTGGCTTTAATACTCAGATGGGTATGTGTTTTGGTATTTTTTATGCTTTCTGATTGCCTCCAGGTAGATGTGACCAGGAGATGGGCTTCCCTTTTCACGCTTCTTCCTGAGAAATTTCAAGATTCCACTATTGGTCATTATGATGTAACTCAGGGTTTAAATTTCAGCCTCTTTCCTTTTTTAGTCTGCCTGCCTCACTGCACAATCACCATTCAGGCCTTTTTCCTAGTGATAAACAGTACCAGGGACAGCTGTGGCTGTCTTGTACTGCTGTTTAATTTTAAGTGGAAACTGTCCCTTTAAATTTTGAAAAGATCTGTGTGCATTCGTAGTAGAACCCTCTGGGGGTTGGGGGTGGGGTTCCCACTCACTCAGGCACCCCTTCTAGTCACCAGAATGGAAGTGCGCAGACAGCGAGAAACCAATGAACTAATACAAGAAAAAAAATAACGTCCACACCTTTATCTCCATGGTTGTGTCAGGCATCCGTGGCTACTCTGATCCTTCCTCAGCTTGCTCATGCCCACGATTGCCGCTCAGGGAGTAGCTGAATGCTTTGGATTAGAAAGCACTTGATTTCTTGCTTCTGCTACAAATTCCCCTGGTTGTAAGCCTTCCAACTTTCTAAATATTCATTTATATGTGGTTCAGAGTTCTGGGACCATCCCCTGAGCCTTCTTGGTCCTGTTTTTGTGTTGTTGCTGATGTAACTCCTCACTGCACATCTATCTGATCTGCCATCTTGTTTGTTCTCTCTCTTGTAGTATTCTTATATCTCATGTTCTTTTTGTTCCTTTGAGATGGATACTTCAGTACTGGAAAATATTTGCTTAGTACTATGACATTTTAGAGCTGTTGGACTCATGACTGAGCTGTATATACTGCATTCACCAGTTTGAAGTCTTTCTCTTGAAACAGTAGACTATGTTCAAGCCTTGGAGTTTTGCCTAACCTCATTCATGTGTCATACTGAAGAATTGGTCATCTCCTCATGAGGTTATCTCTGAATAATCTCTTAATTGTCTATTAATCCTTTTAGATGTCATGTAATATTTTAAGAATGTTTAAGCTATAACCATATTTTGAAACCAGAGGTCACAACTTTTGTCTTAAATGTAATCAGCATAGATTTCATATGTTTTTTTGCATCAAAATAATTGCAGAACCCTTTGTAGTGACCTATACTGGGTGGTAGTGAATAAGAATTTAAAGTATCTGTGTTCAATAATATTCTGAGACATTTATACATAGTGAATAAAGATTTCACTATACATCTCCAGTAGATTTGTTTCAAGATGTGGCAGATTGCTGTTTGAGTTCTCCTCTGTGGCATTCTGCAGGTTTCATGACCAGAAAAGCCTGTTTGAGCGAGTAGTATTTAACTGTGTCAGCAGGAACATCCAGTTTTCAAACCTGCCGATGCACTAGTTCAATATGTCTATTATCTCATCCTTCAAAAGATAGGTTTCACCCATATTTTCTTACGTTTACAGTACAGGGTATATAATTTTGAAGATAGCTATCAAGAGCTGATATCTCTAGTATCTGTTCCTGTTTCATGGTTGGCTTTATCATGGTTGGCTTTATCATGGTTTGCACTTTCAGCAATCACTGGCCTTTTGAACTTTTGTAGAAGAGAAGAACCATACCACTTCGTAGCATCCATTATGACGTCTGTATTGGTTTGTATATTAAGAGTACTCCTGGATGGCAAGCTAAGCCCTACAATGTTCAGTGGACTT
>NW_006408675.1:7615473-7660831 GCF_000296735.1 Chrysochloris asiatica | reverse complement strand
TGCTAACCAAAAGGTTGATGGTTCAAACCCACCAGCTGCTCTTTAGAAACCCTATATAGGTTTGAGTCACTGTGAGTCAGAACTGACTGTATGACACTTAACAACAACACACCAGAATCACAATAAAGCTAATGGGTTAGGCATTGGGCTATTAACTGAAAGATCAGCAGCTTGGATCTGCCAGTCACTCTGCGGCAGAAAGATGAGGCTTCCTGTTCCCATAAAGATGTACAGCCTCAGAAACCCTGTACAGGGTCATTTTGAATCAGAACTAATTTGAAGGCACTTTAACAACAGCAACAATTAAAAATTAGAAGGATGGAAGGGCAGTAGAACTTCAAAGTATGTGATTTCAAATCTTTTAATTCAGTTGAAAGCATTTTATCTGCTGTAAATATTTTGAATTAGATAGTGTTTTAAGTAAACATCACTGTATTAGGAAGACAACCAGGTATTATAACAAGAGCACTGGGTTAGAAGTCGTTTGTGTATCTGTGAGCCTAGCTATGTGGCCTTTGGCAAATTATTTATTAGCTTCTAAACGGTCTCATTTTTCTTATTCATAAAATAGAGTCAACAGTGATTCTTGTACCCACTTCCTTAGGGAGCTGGGGAGTTCAAACAAAATAATGTGTGAGGAGCCACTCAAAATCATAGAATTCTACCCATATTTGAAATAGTTTTGTAACTATGCTTACACATAATTCAGCCCTTTTGGATTAATAAGTACTACATAATTAAGAACTGTAAAAAAACAGAAAACCAGTGGACTGAACTACAAGGTCAGCAGTTCAAACCAACCAGCTGCTCCTCAGAAACCCTATACCAGGTTACTATGAGTCAGAACAAACTCCCCAGCATTTAACAAGATAACATACTGTCACTTCACCTTAAGGAAACTTCACAAAAACTTATGCTCCATGAATTTAGCATGAAAATCTATGTAAGATTGTTAGAAGCCACCAAGTTTGTGTTTGGTCATGTGTTAATGAGTACTGCTAACTAGAAATTTGCTTACTGTGTTTTATATGTGTGCTTTTTAAATAATTAGTTGATTTCTTAAGAGACAGTTATTGATTATCTAATGTATCTGACATGTTGTATTAGTTGTGATAGGCTAGCGTTCAGCAGAAAGAAAATATGTTGTATCTTGAATGTTTTGAGTTTAATCTGAATAAGGTGAAATGCAAAGATAAAAAAATTAAAATTAAGTTAAAATGATAAAAATTAAACATTTATTAGCAGATATATTAAACTGAAGGTTGAGGTCAGGTCAAGTACAATAATAAGAGAAAATAATTTGCATTTTCATGCAGCTACATTAATTTCATTAATATTTAATGAATACCTACTACTTTCCAAAAGGAGCTCTGGTAGTGTAATGGTTACGAATCAGGCTGCAAACTGCAAGGTCAGCAGTTCAAAACTACTAGCTGTTCCACGGGAGAAAGATGAGGCTTTCTACTCCCGTAAAGATTTACAACCTCGGAAACCCTGTTCAGGGTCGCTATGGGTCGGAACTGACTCGATGGCACTTAACAACAACTACTTTCCAGGCACATACTAAATTTTGGAGTTAAGGTCAAATAAGGCATGCTCGTTGACCTTTATATTTGAGTTTGGATTATGCTTTTGTTTTTATCTAAAAAGAAGCAATTTCAATAAGAAGGTACATAAATAGATATAATCCATATAGGGACAAGCCTGGAATTATAAAATGCAGTATTTTAGACGTCTGTTGATTATGTGTTCTCATTTCTTTTAAATGACAGTGGTAGTACTGACCTCTGGAACTATAGGTCTATAGTAAAGGTTAATAAACTAGTGTACATATTTTCTTTATTGCTGTTATTACATACAGTGATCATTGGATATGTGTGAAGTTAAAAATATTACATTTGAACCCTCTATAACAAAGTGTTGGGAGCATTAAGTGCCGTTGAGTAGGTTCCGACCCATAGCGACCCTGTATAGGGTTTCCGAGGAGCAGCTGGTAAGCTTGAACCACTGACCTTGAAGTTCAAACCAACGTAAGTCTAGGGTCGTACCGAATTTATTATTATTATTATTAATTTAATGCCTTGGCTTGTTATGTATGTTTCTTCATCATTGGATTTGGGGTAGATCAGACAGATCACAATATGGGATGATTACTAAGAAATCATATTTCAAGAAACATTTGAAATGTTTAAGCCAGTATTTTCCTGCATTGTCAAATTCATAGTAAATGAGGAGAGAATTGATATTTTAGAGTTACCTAGAAAAAGAATTGAACAAAGTTAGCAGAACATGCAAACTCAAGATGGTGCCCTGCACAGAATTGTTGCTGTTGTTGTTGTTGTTGTTGTTAGGTACCATCGAGTCAGTACCGATTCATAGCGACCCTATGTACAACAGAACAAAACACTGCCCGATCCTGGGCCAACCTCACAGTTGTTACCACACTTGAACCCATTGATGCTGCCACTTTGCCAATCCATCTTGCAGGGGGGCTTCCTCTTTTTCTCTGACCCTTCACCTTACCAAACATGATATCCTACTTCAGCAACTGAATAACTGAACCCAAATTCTTATTTTTTCTTTGTTTTTTGTTTTTGTAAACCTAGGTCAGATATAAGTACTATTTGTTCAATAAATAAATATGAAATCATTTTTAAAGTTCCTTTGTTAGTATACGACCACCAAACTGTTTATTATGTTTATTTATAAACCATCAGTATTGTTTAAATCAGATCATTGTAAATCTGTTATTTTTATTTACAACTGAATGCTTAACTTTCTGTTGTTTTAGAATATCCCTTCCCTCTGCTAATTTCCTAAATTCAGGCAACTCACAAAATTTGCCACAAAATAAAGTAAGGTTATTACAGTTTCTGGAGTTAGTGTGCCCCACAGTGTCATGTAGTTTTGGAAAGGACTTACTTAAGGAAAAGTCAGCTTTATCTGATCAGTCTTGTGTTCTGAGGTGCTTTTGATATTTCATTTTTGTTCTATTTCACAAGTGAGTGAAAACTGAAGGTTTGTCCAAATTGAGCAACTACTGTAGTTTTTGTTTTTTGTCTTTTTAACGTTTTATTGTGAATTTTGTGAAAGGTTACATGGGAGAACATTAGTTTTACATTCATTCTATCATATATCGTTACATTGTCATGGTGACAATCCCCTCCACACATCATCAACCAGCCAAAGAGTATACCCTGCAAGCCTTCCCTCGGTTATCAGCACCCAGCCCTGCTCCCTCTCTGGGTCTAGAGTCCCTAGCCGCTCCCTCTCTCCATGTTGTCATCTCTGCCTCCATCTCTGGCGTCACTGCTTCTCTGTGTAGGGTCCCACACTCTGCTCTTCTCCCTTGATGGTTCCAGGGACCAAACTATTCTATTCTTAATTCTATGTCTCTGTCCCTTTAATCTGGAGCCCTGGTGTGGTGCTGTGGGTTAATGCGCCAGACTGCAAAGCCATTTGTGCACAGTCTGCAGTTCAAGCCTACCAGTTGCTCTTCAGAAACCTTATATAGGGTCAGTATGGGTCAGAACCGACTCAATGGCACTTCACCATAACAACCTCCCTTTAGCTTAGAGACAGAGAATTAACAATAGGGTTGTTGTTGTTGTTAAGTGCCATCAATTGTGACCCATAGCAACCCTGTATAGCAGTTCCAAGGAGCAGATGGTAAGCTTGAACCACCAACCTTACAGTCCAACCGACTAAGAATAGGGTAGTTTGCTCAATTTGGACAAATATTCAGTTTTCACTCTCTATCCCTTTAGTTTCAAGGAGCTCTGGTAGCGTAGTGGTTAGGAATCGGGCTGCTAGCCGCAAGGTCAGCAGTTCGAAACTACCAGCAGTTCCGCGGGAGAAAGATGAGGCAGTCTGCTCCTGTAAAGATTTACAGTCTCGGAAACCCTGTGTCGGGTCACTATGAGTCGGAACGACTCCATGGCACATCACAACAACAACAACATCCCTTTAGTTTAAAGAGCTCTGATAGTGTAGTCGTTTTGAGTCAGGCTGCTAATCTCAAGGTCAGCAGTTCGAAACTACCAGCCTTCCACAGGAGAAAGATGAGGCTTTCTGCTTCCATAAAGATTTACAGCCAAGAAAACCCTATGCAGGAAACCCTTTGCACTATGAGTGAGAACCAACTCCAAGGCATACCACCACCACCACCCTGCCTTTAGTTTAATTAGAGTGCTGGTGTGGCGCTGTAGTATAAGCACTTGATCACAAGGTCAGTTTGAACTGCAAGGTTGGAGGTTCAAACTCACCAGCCACTCCTTGGAAACCCTATACAGCGTCACTGTGAGTGGGGCCTGACTCGATGGCACCTAATAACAACACTAAGAAATCAATAGTGGGTCACCTAAATCAAAGTTCTTCTGAGGCCTGTTCCTTTTCCTAAACACACTACACCAGTTGAGTTCAGCAGTGACCTTTTCTTTGAGTTGGGATTTCATGAATATAGTATTTAATTGTAATCACAAAAGCAACTGGCCTCTTAATTAAAATAATAACCCATAAAAGTTTGGCATGCAAACACAGACTCTCACACACAACTTTTTGAGCTTTAGTTTACTTAATTTTGTTCTACTTGTATGAACTGAGAAGTTAATTGTTGTATGGAGCATTAAGTCATTTGTTGAAGATTCAATTGGATTGTAAAAATCTGTAATGGAGTGTGCTTTAGGCATCCTATTGTCTGTTTAAAAAGATAATAAAGAAAAATGTCATCTTCTGACAACTTTCTTCCCCTCAAGAACTTCTAACCACACAGGAACCTAAGTTTACATTATTCCCTAGGCTTTGTCAAAATGTTTTCTACAGCAATAATGGCATACGGCTTTTTGAAGTGTCACCTGCAAATTCATTTGTTAATCAGACTATTTGATGGTATTTATTTTAGATTATTCTGCTTCATTTGGGAGATAAATTAGCACCAGTACTTTCATAGCCCGCAAAGCTACTATATTCAAGCCCCTCAAATTGTGCATACTGAAAACTGTAAAGTACTTTAGGGCTCATTGCATAGCAGTTTTAAAACTTTGCAGTCATCATTAAAGGCAATAATGGTAAATACTAGTATGTTGTTTCTGAGGAGCACCTGGTGAGCTCGAACCGCCGACCTTGCAGTTCAAACAGCTTGGTAGTCTGGCACATTAGCCCACAGCACCACACCAGGATTCCAAAATATATATATACATGCACCATTACTGCAATAGCAGTAATAGAAAAAACAGTAATTTATAAGCATTTATAAATTACATATGTAGATAATGTTCTATGTCCTACTTTGGTAAGTAACAACTGGGGTCTTAAAACCTTAACAAGCAGCCATCTAAGATACAACTATTGGTCTCTTCCTGTCCAGAGCAAAGTAGAATGAGGAAAATCAAAGATTCCAGGAAACAATTAGTTGATAGAACTGATGGACCACATACACAGTTTCCACAACCCTGAGACCAGAAGAACTAGATGGTGCCCAGCTGCTACTACTGACTGCTGTATTCAGGGTCACAAAAGAAAATTCTGGACAGAGTAGGAGAAAAATGAAGAACAAGATTCAAAATCATTAAAAAAAAAAAAGACTAGCCTTAGTGGTATGATAAAGTTTGATGAAACCCCTGGGACTCTGGTCCTTTGGCACCCTTCAGACCTGGAACGGAACCCACTCTCAAAATCACCTTTCATCCAAATAATAGACCTATACGGTAAACATTACACTCATGAGAAACCATCAACTCTGCAAGACCAAATGAACAAGAGCATTTGCCCAAAAACAAAGTGCAGAAGGCAGGAAGGGGCAGGAACAAAGGATAATTGGAAATGGGAAACCCAGAAAGGCAAGAGGAGTACCTAAGTGTAACAACATTGAGGGCATTGCAAACAATGTTAGAAAACAACATTTGTACAGATTGTTGAATGGGAAATAAATTTGCTTTGTAAACTTTCACCCAAACCACGATAAAATGCTCAAAATTAAAACATAATTAATGATGGGAAAATATAAAATACAAAATTTAGCTAGGGTATCTGCCAGCTGGGTAGCAATGAATAATATCTTAGCAACCATGCTGTTTGCCTATGAGACCCCCTCAGGCTGCTAGATTCTCAGTCTTCTCCCTTTTTTCTCTGTGGGAGAATACACAGTAACTGACTGGATTCCTTTCTCTTTAAAATGTCTAAATTAACGTTTTGAATTTTGTAGGTTCTTTGTCCTCATTTGAGAAATATTCAAATGATGTTGCCTAAAGTCACACAGAGAAGCAATGTGACTATGGGGAAATTAGTAAGCAGTGGGGTTATTTTTAGCTTCTACTCCCTGCAAACATTTCCTTTTGTTCTTTAGAAGACATTGTAGATCTGTTCATTCATTTGCTGTTTCGCCGTCCCCTCCCCCACTACAAGATGGCTTTGGGATAGAATAAGCCCTCTCTTCTCTTCTCTATGTGACATAACTGTGTTGATTCTTATTTTGCTCAATTTTAACTCCACCATGTGAGTTACTCATTTGTTCATGTTGTCTCTGGGTCCTGACCTATTCCCGCATATACTCACAAACACAAACCCTCTTTTGGTTGTTATTTGGGCTTGATTTTCTCCCACATCTGCAAATAATAACTTCGAAAAATTGGCATTTTTCAAATACACAAACAGGATATATAAAACTTCTATTTGTGTCAAACCATTGTATGATAGCAGTGGGTGATGTAATCTTGCCTTTATTGCTCTCTTGGTACCTATTTCTAAAACTATATACTTTAGCAAAATATATTGTTGTTAAGTTCCATGGAGTCAAATCCGACTCATAGAGACCCTTCACAGGGTTTCCAAGGCTGTAAATCTTTATGGGGGCAGAAAGCCTCATCTTTCTCCCATGGAACAGCTGGTAGTTTCGAACTGCTTACCGTAAGGTTCGCAGGCCGATTCGTAACCACTACGCTACCAGATCTCCTATAGCAAAGTATAGAGTTAGTATTAAAAATATCACTACTTTCTCAAATCCAGGGTAAATGATGATAAAGACTGACCTGTATATTTGATCTCTGAAAAATATTCCAGTATATAAACCAAAACACCGAACCCACTGCTGTCGAGTTGCTTTTGACTCATAGTGACCCTACAGGACAGAATAGAAAGGCTGTAAGGCTTTCTCCTGTGGAATAGCTACTGGGTTTGAACCACTGACCTTTCAGTAAGCAGTTGAGCACTTAACCATTGCACCATAAGGGCTTCTCTTCCAAAATATGTTGTTGTTAAGTGCCTTCAAGTTGTTTCCAACTAATAGCAACCCCGTTTAGGGTTTCCGAGGAGCAGCTGGCAAGTTTGAACCTTTGACCTTGCAGTTAGTACTCCAGGGCTTATCGTACAGCCCGCACCAGGACTCTTCCAGTATATGTTGCTGTTAAGTGCTGTCAAGTCAGTTCCAACACATAGTGTTGTTAAGTGCCGTTGAGTCGGTTCTAACACATAGCAACCCTATATAGGATTTCTGAGGAGCAGCTGGTGAGTTTGAACCACCGACCTTGAGGTTCAAGCCAACCTTAGGGTCAAGTGCTTATCCTACAGCGCCACACCAAGAAAGATTTAGTCATTCTTTAATATTGTAATTTAACCCTGTCTTTCCTGTTTCTGAAAGACAGAGACATGGTTCTAGAGGTCAACTGCCTGTTTGCAATTTCTAGTTCTCCCATTATTCTCACAGGTATGCCCCTGTGCCCACATCTCTAACGTGGAGGTAATAATACTTACCTCATACAATTGTTTTGGAATTTAAATCAAATAATTCATGTAAAGAGTCTGGCATAATGCCTAATATGGTAAACTCTCAACAGATGTTGACTATTGTTATAATTAGGGAATGGGATGGCTCTGTAGAATAAGCAATGGACTATGAACCACAAAGTCTGCTGTTCGAGCCCACCTGCCATTTCGCAGGAAAAAGATGATACTCTCTGCTTCCATAAAGACTCACAGCCTCAGGAACCCTATACAGGGTCTCTATGAGTCCGAACCCATTCAACATCACACAACAGCAATTATGACGATTGTATACAATTTTTTTACCCCCTTTAATGTTGGGTGTTAGAAGGTACCAAATGAGGCAAACATGTTTCTAGCGCCCTTGCCTCTTTCTATTGAGCTATCTCTTGGGATGTCCTCATCATAGGTGGTCTAATTCCAGCTCCTAGTGAATTTAGTTTTCCTTGGCCCTTCGCTGTTTGCAGCTCTTCATATCTATAATCAGCACAATTATGATGGTGAGTCAAGCAGAACACTTTTTTGCAGAAAGAGAGGGAGGCAGAATGTGAAATGGCGTTGACATCTGTGCCTCTGCCCTGGGCCAAAAACGGAATGGTGATCTGCTGCTGATTCGACATCCCATCTGCTGCATTCTCTGTGGTTAAGTCCCTCTTCCCTCTCCCCTCCGCTTAGAGCCTAGGGGATGATGAAGTCAGGGAGAAAGGATTGGGGTGTAAAGCATCTGAAGAGGAAAACAGAAGAGAATGTGAAGAAAGACAACAAAATGATGGCCCCCATGTACTGATAACTCATTGGGGTCAGTGCTATCTCCTCCCAGTGGCATTTGTACAAATGTTCTTTGGATTGTGTGAAGGTTAAAAACCACTAGCTTGTTTGAGTGATTCTCCAAACTGCTGTTCAAGAACTTTTCTGACATCTGACCCAACAGTATATTGAATTTTACTAAAGAAAAAAAAAGTCTCTTGTTCTTAGCCTAGGTTCTCAGGCTTTTAACTCCTAAATACATTCTTTGTCTTTCTTTCCCTATACCATTTTACTTTACCCTCCTTGCCGTGATTCCCACCAGAATGATTTATTTTAAGATAACCTCTTCTACTCAATTTCACAGGAGCTCTGGTAGTGTAGTTGTTACGAATTGGGCTGTAAACCTCAGGGTCAGCAATTCGAAACTACCAGCTGTTCCGCGGGAGAAAGATGAGGCTTTCTGTTCCGTATAGATTTACAGCTTCAGAAACCTTGTACAAGAGTCAGAACCGACTCCATGGCACATCACCACCACCACCACCACCACCACCCAATTTCAGAGATACAACACAGGCTTTCTACAACATGGTTACCTCAGGACAACTTATCTCAGTTTACACAAAATATCACATACAAAAAGGGTATCCATCTGAAATATTTAAGAGTCCTGGTGTGGTGCTATAGGATAAGAACTGGACTGTTAACCTCAAGTCAATGGTTCAAAGGCACCAGCCATTCCTTAGAAACCTCGACAGGATGACTGAGTTGGGATTGACTGGAAAGCATTTAACAACAACAACATCTGTAATATTGTAATTGAACTGTTTAATTGATTTTTATTAAAACTGATTAATTACATGGAGTCCCTGGGTGGTGCACACAGTTAAGCACTTGGACGCTAACTAACGTGTGGCATTTCAAATCCAACAAGAGATGCCCTGTAAGAAAGACCTAGCTTTCTACTTTTAAAGACCACAATCATTAAAGACCTGTCGAGTGCAGTTCTACTCTGAAACACAGGGTGTCGCCATGAGTCAAAATTGATTCTCCAAACTGGTTTGGCTTAAGTAGCTAAGCAGCAAAGTGCCCTCCAAAAGGCGCATATTAAGTAAACAGTGGTAAGCAAATGGAAGGTACAGGAAGACCTCTTAGATTATGGAGCTCTTTGTCTCTAATGCAAAATTCCTTAGAAATATTTTCACTTTCAAAACTTAAGGACTATTTTAGCTCATGATGTATTTTTTTTTCTAGTTGTGATTTTCTGATGATTCCTCCAAGTATGTCTGTGAGTCAAAGGAATAAAATATTATCTTATTGTGGAGTATTTAGGACTCACTTCCCATGTTGCATTTTAACCCTTCATTCAAAGAACATTGGATGATCCTGGAGGACATAATGCTGAGTTTTAAAAAGTCTACTATAAAAGAACATGTATCATGTGAAACCACTGATATGAAAAACAAAGAAAAAAGTTTTCATGCTAAAAGAAGCATTGTTTATGTCTACCACGGGTATAAGGAAAAAGGAGGGTCAATTGCTAACTAGAGGGTTGCTGTTGTCAGTGTCGTTGAGTCAGTCTGGTTCTGGTTCTGGTTAAGTGCCGTGGAGTCGGTTCCGAATCATAGCGACCCTGTACAGGGTATCCGAGGCTGTAAATCTTTACGGGAGCAGAAAGCCTCATCTTTCTCCCGCAGAATAGCTGGTAGTTTCGAACTACTGACCTTGTGCTTCACAGCCCGATTCGTAACCACTACGCTACCAGAGCTCCTTTGAGTCAGTTCTAACTCATAGCAACACTCCATAGGGTTTCCAAGGAGTGGCTGGTGGATTTGAACCACCGACCTTGCAGTTCAAACCTACCTTGTGGTCCAGTGCTTATCTGACAGTGCCACATCACGATTGGGTGTTAGTAAAGGTTAAAAAAAAAAAAAGATAAATAAATGGTAGTATTTGGAGTAAATCATATAAAGTCATTTTTACACACACATGGGAATCTATAAACAAAAACAAAAATTTTAATAAGATGCCTCTGTGTTTGCTTTCTAGACTGATTTTGCACGATTTAGTGGAACAAATGTGGAAACTGATTTTGTAGAGGTGCCATCACAAATGCTTGAAAATTGGGTATGGGACATGGATTCTCTCCGAAGATTGTCACGGCATTATAAAACTGGAAGTCCTATTATGGATGATCTACTTGAAAAACTTGTTGCTTCTAGACTGGTCAACACAGGTATGACTTGAAATTTTAGAAAGGAAAATAAATTAGAACTGCTTCCTGCAGAATTGCTGACATGTTCTTCGATAGAAAGTTTTTGCCCTTTGATAATAACGTTAAACCCCAAAGTGCTAATATATGGGAATAAGGAACCCTGTGATATTTTAAATAGGAGGAGGTTTCAAAAATTGAGTGAAAAACGAAATTTTTCCATGAACTTTTTGTAACTTCTTCATATGTATTTATAATGTCTGTCACTTTAAGTCTTACATAGAATGCAATGTCTTGCTCCCATTTCGTGATAAGTACTGCAGGAATCAGTCAATTTCTGCAGTCTGTGATCTTGTGATGTTAGAACAGACAGTTCTGTCTTCTCTAAAATGTGCCCAAACATTCTTTCTTATGTTATCAGGTCTTCTTACCCTACGCCAGATTGTTTTAAGCAAAGTTGATCAGTCTCTGCATACCAACATATCACTGGATGCTGCAAGTGAATATGCCAAATACTGCACCGAAATTTTAGGTGTTTCAGCCACTCCAGGTATGCAGATACTAAGTTTTGGATTCATTTTTCTATGAAGCACAAGGCACCCTCATGACAGTGTCAGAAAAGGCAGAGTTTGTCTGACGGTTTACCTAACTTCATTTGTTTCTGATTTCTATAATCAGGCCTTAACTTTTAGATAAACATGCTTTGTCCTTATGAGTTATCTTGTCCAAATGTGCTAGAAGGAAAGGTGGGTCCAGTTTTGCAGCATTTTAGTGTAATCAGACGTGCGCGGTTGGCCTCCACCCCAGAGCAGGGACACCCATTGACATTTGGTAACTGCCGCCTGGCTCCTCCCTCCCTATAAGCACCGTGAACTTTCCTATGATTTGGCAGAAGAGACATTTTTAGAAAGAAGCATAAACTTCTTGTTTCTGATCCTGAGTTAAGTCAGTGTGACTAGCAGTTTCTAATCTGAGGTTTATGTTTGTGTGTTATTCTCATTTACATATTTTAAACCAGCATACAGCTAAATATGTATATGTAGTTGATAAAGAGTTTTGTTTTTGTTTTTTTCACTAAAGAAATTGTTATTAAAATGAATCAGCCACACTTAGAGAGATAATAAAGAATGGTCAATTGAATCTATCTAGGTTCCTCGCTTCCTTTTATTATCTGTTTGTAATAGACCATGGAGCAACACTGTGCCTTGAGCCACTTTTTTCTTGTTGTCATCTCATAGTGACCCTGTAGAGGGTTTTTGAGGAACAGCTGACCATGTGGTTCTCAGTCCAATGCTGATCCTCTAGCAGCACTTTAGCTCCTTTTAAAAATAGCCCTTGAGGTAGATTAGGTTGTGCAAAAGATTAAACTCTGGACTACTAATCAAATGGTTGATGGTTCAATCCCACCCAAAGTAGGTTCAACAGCCTAGTGATCTCTTGCTAAAAGATCACAGCTGAAAGAGTGCAGTTTCAGTCTGCAACATAGGAGGTCGCCATGAATCAAAATCAACTCATCAGCAACTGTCTTAGTTTGCTTTAAGAGGTTGAATGAATTGGTAACCTTTCTAATTTTTTAAGTGAACAATTCTTTTTTAAGTAATTTGCAATCTAAGATGGTGACACATTTTAGATATAAAGAGGTGTGGCAAGGACAAAGGTACACATTACAGTATTTTAAAGACATATACGTCTAAGGGATAAGGAAGAACTGACTTGTGAAAATCTGAACTATTTGCTGGGTGTGGACAGCCTCTGAAAGTATTGCTAGGCATTCCAGAGATCAGGGCCGAAACCAGCTCTAAGGTTGAGCCATCACAGGAGAGAAGTTGGTAAACATCTCTGCCAAGGGCATAGGTACGAGAAGTGAGATCCTATCACCTTTTCCTCCCACAGCTGGGCTCACCACAGGGAAACCTTAGCTAGCTGATCACCTGATAATTAACACTTACCATGGCATTGATTGAAATGTATCTTTCTTTAAAGGCACAAATATGCCAGCTACTTTTGGACATTTGGCAGGAGGATATGATGGGCAATACTATGGGTATCTTTGGAGTGAAGTATTTTCCATGGACATGTTTTACAGCTGTTTTAAAAAAGAAGGGATAATGAATCCAGAGGTACTGTATTTGTTTAGTTCGTTTCTCTTTAACTTAGCATTGTAGTTGCTCCCTCCCCCTTGAACTCCTAATATAAAATGTTTATGACGCCTAGATTTTAGTGTAAAAGGTTTGGTAACAGCTCTTAACTTTAAGGTCTTACATTTTCTCAAATCATTATCCATCCTTATTAAGTTGCTGTGTACAAGTGATTAACTCTAATTCTATAGGTTAAAAAAGAGAGACTGCATTTTCTTGCTTATTAACATTCCAATATATTGCATAATTAAAAATTCAAAGCTTTGTTTATGCATGTGCACATTTATAGCTGCTAGTTTTGACATGTGCCATACATTGTTGTAGTTTTATAGGAGGTTGAGTAAGAAAGGTAAACTCCTTCCTGATGTAAATAGTCTCCTTATGTTTTGATATTCTCCACACACTTTCTTTGTACATTTTCTTTGGGCACCACCCTTTTTCTGTGACGGGCATACCGCACCTACTCTACAGTTTGTAACTGAAATGCCTTGAAGTAACTTAAACTGCTGCATTAACTTGAGCCATCCCTTTCAGTGAAGTGAATTGACTGGTAGGTGGCTGTCAGCCAAGCCTTCCTGAGTTTCAACCCCTTGGTCTCTGCTATTATTGAAGATTCAGCTGTCAGATTACAGCTAAGGTTGATGCATTTTCCAGAGTGTTTTTTACTTCGGTTTGAGTCAGCGATTAGAAGAACACATTTTTAGAGGCAGAGTCCTTATTTCAGTCAGTTGATTAGCTCTCTCTACTTTATGTTTCTGGATTGCATAATGCCTTACACATATGCATCGGAATATGCTACTGTCATTAGACCACCAACAGCCTTCCTCCAAAATAGACAAATACTCCCATGCTACATTCTAAACTCACAAGTCCCATCAAGCACTTCATCTCCCATCCTGACCACCCGGTCTGTTAGGTTCCTTTAAGCCTCATTCCATACCCGGGCCAACCCAACCCATTTACAAAAGGCAGCCATTGACCAATGACTGTTGATCTTACCAATACCTAGTCTGCATGGCTTTCAGCCAGCATCCAGTCCTGAATTCCTCCACCATCTCATTTAGAAATGAGATTCTAGATATATACTCAATATTCTGGAAAACCTTGAGTAACTCTGTTAGCATGGCCTAGACATGCTGTCCAACCTGAACTGGACACTCAGTGATGCTCTCTAGCCCTACTGCATTTCCCTGATTGATTCCCTCCAGTGATCTCTCTTCTTCACTGAGAAAACTGAGATCACTGAGTATAAATACATTGAGCATAAATTCCTTCCCTATGCTCTTGCTTTCTTCTCTCCTCCTGTCTCAGAGGAGATGTTTCTAAAACCAAGCCTTGTTGCCATCTTGTACTGACTCTAACAATCCCAGTGCTGATGTCCTAATATTTTTCTTTTCACCACCTAACTTCTTGATATAACTCTATTTCCTGGATTATGGCCCTCCAATTGAGATAGAATATCTCCCTCCAAAGTTTCTACTGATGATATAATCCCTAAGTCTAAAGGCCCTCATCTCCCTTTCTCTTTATTCCCTAACTGGTATTCCTCTCCTTTTTATTCACAGCCCTTAGGTTAGATATTAAATTTCTTCCTTACTTTCTAGTACTCCCTGTATATCAGCCACTTTTGTATGATTCCTAAATGCACTCTTCCCATTCCTTCCACCTACCTCATCTGTGTCTCTCAAAAATCCTACCATTCTTAATTACCCTACTCAAATGTTGCTCATCTGTGATGTCCTCCATGTCATCCAAAGATCACTCAAAGTGATCTTTTCATCCCCTGAGCAAAACAGTGGACTTGGCCATAAGAAAGCGTTTCTATATCTAAGCTGTTTAATATATTATGCAAAGTGAAGACATCAGGTTATAAAATAGTCTATACCATAGGATGTAAATATTTATTTTATAATATATGTTGTTGTTATTAAGTGCCGTCAAGTCAGAAACTGGTGGGTTTGAACTGCCAACCTTGTGGTTCACAGTTCGGTGCTGATCGTACAGTGCCATGCCAGAAGTCCTTATAATATATACTTAGAAAAAGAATACACCAAAGTATGATTAACGGTTCTCTTTACTTGCTAAGTTTGTGGTGATTATTAAATTTTCTTCTGTGCTTTTTATGGAGCATTTTCCTAACCTTTACATAGAGCATGGACTACTTCAGAAGTCAGAAAATGAATGTTATAAAGAAACAAAAAGTCTTGGTCTATAAAGGTGTTATTATGCTATCTTTCTGACTCATGTCATTAGTTGGTGAGACTTCCTGGCATAGATGCTGAACTGCTTCTCTCGGTTAAGCGCCCTCATTCACCTTCTCAGTGCTTCTACTCACCTGACCACATCTCTAGAACACCTCCACCATTGCTTCACTTCCAGCTGTCAAAGTCGTAGGGTTTGAAAGTCCAACAGAAACAACCCCTGCTGTTATACTTCTGTGTAATTGTTATTCTTAAGCTTCGAAGCCTGTTAGTCCACCAGACTATTCTTAATTTAGACAAAGGGACCAGACACACTAAACTCTTAAATAGTAGGTGTAGGAAGCTACTAGGAAACAACTAGGAGTTGTTTCCTTGTGATGTTAACAATATTTCCCAGCTTTGCTAAAATTTTGGATTCAAAAGTGTTATATTTTATTAGACATCTTATTCCATGAAGCTGGCTTTAATTGCTTCCTTCTGACGTATTTTTTTTCTTTCCTTTCAAGTACTTTAGATACCATGTCATTTCTTGCTCCCCTCACTCTCGGGGCATTAGTGGGCCTGGCTCAAATGACATGGAGGATCCTCTGCACTCAGCCCCTAACCCATCCCCTTGGCTATAATGGTAGATCCTGCTTTTTAAGCTATGCCTTTTTTTTTTTCCTTTTTGCTCACCAGTGAAGTTTTTTGTTTTTCCAATGCAGTTTTTTTAAGGTTTTTGTGGATTGATTGAAAGTTTACAGGGCAGATCATCAGTTTTACATTCAACAAATCATACACCTTGTTTCATTACAATGATTATAATCCCCTCCGTGTACCATCAGATAACAGTATTTCTCTCTATTCACTTTAGCTCTTTTTTTTATTGTTGTTGTTTTTTAGACACTCAGGCATATATAATAATTTACATCACCAAAGGGCACATTCTGCAAGTCTGACTCCTGGCCACCAGCACTTGGTCCCTCTCTTCCCATGAATCTGGAGTCCTCAGCTGCTCCCTCTCTCCATGTCCCCATGTATGCCTCCATCTCTGGTGTCCCTGCTTCTGAACTGTGGCTTTTTAAGCAATTCTTTTCTTCCCTTCTACAGTATACTATAAATTTGTTTATTTTAAACTTTACTTATATTTGCAACTGTTTACTCTCAAATAACACCTGATTTAAATAGTCACTTTTTCAAATAGTCACTTTTTAGAAATAATACTTTAGAACAACAATCCTGATATTCAGAAAGCTTAGATATTTGTTATACACCTATCCTTCACTTACTAATTGTCTCATTATCTGACATTTCACATAGTAAAAAGTCTACTGTCTGTTTTACACATTAATGATATAGATCTGGCAGTCAGGAATTCCAGCTTGCAAAGTAAGAATACTGGCTGTGATGGTTAAGGTTATGTGTCAATTTGACTGGACTGTTGAGTCTCAGTGGTTTGGCAGTTATGTAATGATGTCATTTGGCAGTTATATAATGATATAGTCATCCTGTATTTTGTTACCTGATGATGTGCTCATCCTCCATTTTCATGTAAGGAAAGCCTTGTCTTTGGAACTTAGCCATGTCAATAAATGAGAATTCTTGGCATTCAGAATTGGAAAATGCCCTGGGAACACAATCATAGACAGAGACAAATATAAACCTACAGTCTTCTGAATACCAAGTGGTAGCAGTAGAACATTTAATGGTGTGGCACACTTATTTTCATTCAGTTTTGAGGCCATCTGTCAAAATGCATGCAAAAACTGAACAGTGAATAAGGAAGACTAGAGAAGAATTGATTCTTTTGAATTATGGTGTTAGTGACGAAGTATTAAAAGTACCATGGACTGCTAGAACATTGAACAAATTTGTAAGAAGTACGGCTAGATTGCTTCTTATCATGGACAATGGCAAGATTTGATCTCTCGTTCTTTGGACATGTTGTTAGGAAGGATTGGTTCCTGGAGAAGGATATCATGTTTGGTAAAATCGTTCAACAAAAAAAGAGGAAGACCTCCAACAAGATGCATTGGCACAGTGGTAGCAACAATGGACTCAAACACAGATATTGTATATTGTGAGGATGTCACAGGACTAGCAGTGTTTGTACATAGGGTTGCTGAGTTAGAACCAACTCAACAGTACCTAACAACAACAATCAAAGTGCTAAAACTGACAGTTCACTTATGTCTTTGTTGTTGTCATTAAGTGCCATTGAGCTGGTTCCAACTCATAGCCACCCTTTATAGAGTTTCTGAGGAGTGGCAGGTGAGTTTGAACCGCCAACCCTGTGGTTCAAACTGACCTTGTAGTCCAGTGCAGTATCCTGCTGCACCACTCCAGGACTCCGGTTCACCTATAAGTAGCCTAAAAGTTTACTAATTTTGGTATATCAGTTGTTGTTGTTGTTAAGTGCTGCTGACCCATGATGACCCTGTATAAGGTTTCCAAGGAGCAGCTGGTGAGCTTGAACCACCGACCTTGCAATTCAAACGATTGTGGTCTGACGCATTTGCCTACAGCGCCATACCGGGATTCCAGTTTATCAGTAGGTTATATATATATTACTCTTCACTCTAAGTAGGTATTGTGTCTTAACTGCTTAATTGATTTAAATGTTACCTAAAGTCTTTGTTTTTAAAAGAATATGGAGAAATTTTCTTGTATCTTTTACTTCTCCGATTGCTCTCTTAAGTAATTATACAAGGAAACTGGTTTAGATGAACTCTTCTAGCAAGCTCTAGGAGCTCCTTAAGGATATCTTTAAGATGATCAAATGTAGTTTCAAAATCCAGCAGCTAATCACAGGGTTGAAAGCAAGGGGCACTTTAACTAGGGTCATTTCTTTTTATATGCAACTTCATTGTGGGAAAATTGTCTAAGAGTAATAGATGTCATGGATTCAAAGGCAATTATATAATTAAGCCAAAATTACCCTCCACCTTTTTTTCATTTAGAGAAATTTCTACACTTTGTTTCTTCCATCAGTGAAGAAGAAATGCAACTAAGTACCATTTCTCCAAAGGAATACCAAGGAATTCAAGATAAATAAGTGTATTTTAATTATATTTTAATCTAAAGGAATAATAAGATCTTACATGCAATAACAGTCACAGAATCATGGTTAAACATGAAAAAGAGTGACCTAAAAGAGAAAGTTGGGTTAACGCGCAACACTGCAAAGCCATTTGAACTGCAAAGGTCAGCGGTTCAAGCTCACCAGCTGCTCTTCGGAAACGCTATACAGGTCTCTATGGGTCGGAACCGACTCAACAACACTTAACAACAACAACACAGAAAGTGTAACATAAAGCTAAGAATTCCAGTGTTCTTCAGAAACTAGGCCTAGTTGCTGCCTACAATGTGTTGCCAAGAACAATATAGAAGTTCCTCTCATGGTGCTTACAAGTAAATAAGATTTTTTGTATTTTGATGGTAGATCTGAATTTCTCTTAGATTTTTGCCTGATTTAAAGGATGAAGGAAGGAAATGAGACGGGACTTCCAACCTCCTTTTTGAATATTTACAAGGCCAGACCATCTGAATCTTGAATCTCAAGAAGCTGGAAACAGGAGTTTTTTTGTGTGTGTGCTCTTACAGCTCGCCTTTGTGTTTCTCCTAGTGCTCCTCTAATCTGCCTTGTCAATTGTCTATTTCTTTATCTTCCTACATAGTATAAAATCCTTAAAATAAGAACTATTGTATTCATCTTTCTCTTCCTTCCTATGCTTCATACATGTTTGACTTCATTATTATTGTTGCACATGCAAACCTCTTTGGAACTCAGCTGAAGTTCACCCATCTGCTTCCATTCCTCCTCTGCCTTAATGCTTGCATATTTCTCTCCAGGGTACTTTTCTTCTCCTGATTTCCCTCGTCCCCATTAAGATCTGTTTATCCATCTCTCTCCACAAACTGGAACTCTACTTAAGGTTTCCAGAAAGTCTCTTATAAGCAAAACCTTCCACATGGTTGTCAAGCAACACAATTCCTACCACTGTTCTTGTTTCCATCTCCCCGACTACCAGCACCAGTGTTTGGCTCTCAGCCTCCTTCCTTATTGTTGTCAAAGTACTTTTAAAAATCTTTCCACCCACAATTTCCCCACCCTTATAGAAAACAAAGGGTGTGCTGTTGGGCAGTAGTTTACAGATGGGCTGTGGAAGGGAAAGGTTTCAAAGTCCAGTTTTTTGTTGTTTTTTTTCACTGTTCATGGTTTATTTGGTGTTTTAGTTGGTATGACAGATAGTTACAATGTTTATATGTAGATCTTTTTATATTATATGGCAATGTACACTACTCTGATAAGTATAGTACACAAAATAAGGTCTTTTGGGACAATTATGCAAAAGACATGCAGTATTGGATTTACACATTGGAACCCAGGATGTGATTGGAAAAATACATTGGGCTAGGCATGTTGAGTGTAGGAACCAGAATTGACATAACACATAGTAATCACATCCTTCTGGTTTGAAGGGCAGTGACAGGATGGTAGAAGGGCAGTGGTGTGTCAGAGGTGGTGGAACTATTGTATACTAAGTTACATCTACACGAGGTTTACTATTGTCCACCATAAAGCAATAGCTGTAAGGTTTTATGGACCATTCCTATGTCTGACTTTAGGAACAGATGTTATTCCTTGGTCATAATTTTACTGCTTTAATCACAGATCAGATAAAAAGGACGACATGCACAACCCCCCAACTAAAATCCCTTTGCAGCCTAGACCAAAGTTCAGTTTTAAAGCATGCTAGTAAGCCTCTTACGTGCTTGATCATCCTCTCCTGTTCTTAGGTGAATGCTCTCTGCCCTTATATACCTGTTACTGTATGAAGGAGAAGCTCTGGCTCTACTCCCCAGAGGAGGGAGGGTTGAAAGTCAGTAGGCACTTTCATGTGCTGCTGCAGAGATAAGAGAGGTTATAGAAGAAGACCCAATCTATCTCCCATTTATTTATTCTCATTAGTGATAAGCGCTAAGCATCCTTCATTCACATAATTATGACTGATGTGAAAATACTGACTTAGGGTTCTAGTGTGGCACTGTGAGCTAATGTGCTAGACTGCAAAGTTGGTTTGAACCACAAGGTTGGTGGTTCAAGATCAATAGCTTCTCCTTGGAAACGCTATTGATGTTGTTGTTAAAGTGCCGTCGAGTTGGTTCCAACGCATAGCGACCCTTTATAGGGTTTCTGCGGAGCAGCTGATGAGCTAGAATCGCCAACCACGTAGTTCTAACCGACCTTGCGATCCAATGCATTAACCCACCCCAGGACTCCTGGAAACCATATACAGGGTCACTGTGGATCTGAACCAACTTGATGGCACTTAACAACAACAGCTTCAGAAACCAAACCTGATGCCATCGGGTCGATTCCAACCCACAGAGAGCCTGCAAGACAGAGTAGAACTGCTCCCTCCTTAGGGATTCCAAGATTGCAAACCATTGCAAAAGCAGACAGCCCCATCTTTCTCCCAAAGAACAGCTGATGGGTTTGAACCATTGACTTTGCTGTTAGTGCAGTACTTAACCCCGAGAGCTTATAAAGAATGTATATTCCTGGATAAAATGAACTCTTTCTTTCCTGTTTTATGCTTCTATTGAATTATATTTATTTCTCATAGTAATGTCTCTTGGATTTTCTCTACCTTTATTAGGAGATAGAGCTAATTTTTTTTAAGGTCTCATTGTAGGACAGAGTTGTTGTTAAGTGCCATCGAAATTGGTTCCAATTCATAGCAACCCTGTATAGGGTTTCCAAGGAGCAGCTGGTGGGTTTGAACCACTGACCTTGTGGTTCAACCAACCTTGCAATGTAGCACTTTATCCTACTGCGTCACACCAGGACTCCTGTAGGACAGAGGTGAACTGCCCAATAGGGTTTCCAGAGCTCTAAATCTCTGTAAGGGTAGACTGCCACATCTTTCACCCATGGAGCAGCTGGTGTGTACAGACTACTAATCTTTGGGTTAGTAGCTTATTGCTTAACCACTGCATCACCTGGGCTCCTACAGGGTACTGAGATCATCTTCTCTACTCACCCTCAAGTAAGTGAAGTAGGCATAGTCCCCATTTTGTAGCTAAGAAAACCAAGGTCCAAGGTCACAAAGCTGAGGATGCAGCCAAGACTCAGTCCTAGGTGTAACTTCAAAACTCCTTATCTTGAGGCTCTAGAAAGCTTCAGTGGTAGAAAGGACTTGCACTAAAGAAACATACTAATCTTCCAGAATTAAAAACCAAGGAGGTAATGTGATACTGATTTTCTCTCAAAAGATAACCAGTAGAACATCTTAACTTAATGTAGAGTCTCCTGAATATTTTTAGCATCGAAAACTTAAGTGGTTCGCTTAGAACTTCTCTTCCTGCTTTCTTCACAGTAAAAGTTTCTTTATTAGATAAACAAACCATGGCAAAGCCTCCTTCTCACTGTGACATATGTCTCTCAGAGAGCCCGGTACCTTCCTGAAACACACAAAAATTCTTCTTCTTCTTTTTTGCTCTTAATTTTAAGAAAACCAAGATCCTGTTTCCAAAGTGACTCTTAACTCTTCTCAAAAACTTCATTGCAAAGGAAATGAAACTATTAAAAGACCATTGCACTGTAATTCAGGAAATTGAATTAACTTGTTTGGAGCTTGTAAGGAGAAGAAAGGCTTGAGCTACACTGAGCCACATATTGGGAGACTGAACAGTACCCTACTGTCAGCTGACTTTTTCACTGAGAGCAGTCCTGAATCGTATCATCATAGCACCATATAACTCCTCAAATGCTTGCTTTACTTTACTACTGAAAATTACAATTCTCGCTACATACAGAATGCTTTGTCAAATGATTGCATTGAGGGTGAATTTCTTTTTTTCACTTTCGTTTAGATTTCCATGCATGGTCCTGTAATGTTTGTGGAATTAAAGCTGCCTTTTTAATCAATAAAAGAATCTATTTTCTTTTAAAAAGTTTCTGCAGATAAATCTTAATTACTGAGATATTAGGACATGGGCTACATGAAGATTCATTATACTCTTATCTCTACTAGTAATACATATTTTCAGTTTTCACATAGTAAGAGGATTAAATGTTTTTTGTATTTCTGCAGATAAATTTAATTCACCTTTTTTTAATGTTCTCCCTACATCCAGAAAGCACAACCATTCTTTGCCCTACCCACTAGCTTAACACCGGTCAAATTTAGACACATTGGACAATGAAAGAAAGAAACAGGGTAAGAGGTGAATTGTAGTTGAACTCAAGAACTCTATATGCTTCTTAATTTTATCTTTGCCTTTTTTATGTTTGTTATTAAAAAATATAAAAATTTACTAGCCCTTACACTTGTCCATGCATTCCCCTTTATGTAGGGATCTTTCTTTCTATGTATAATTTTGCGTTAATCACTTTCAACTACAGAACTCTCATGAGTATTATTTTTAGGGCCAATCTGAAAAACAACCCAAGCCCACTCCCATGGAGTCAATTCTGACTTTTAGTGACCTTCTGTAGGGTTTCCAAGGCTGTAAATATTTTCAGGAGCAGAAAGTGCCCTCTCTTTCTCTCTCTCATGGAGTTACTGGTGGATTCAGGGTGCTGACGTTTTGGTTAGTAGCCCTATGCATAACCCAGCTTCTGTTTGTCTAAGACTGTTTTCATTTCATCTTCATTCTTGGAGGATAGTTTTTCTAGGTATAGTATTTTTGGTTGACAGTTTATTTCTTTCTGTCCTTTAAATATATCATTTCATTACCTTCTGCCCCTAATGTTTCTGAGGAAAAATTGACACTCAATCTTATTGGGGACCTTTGATGTGACTTTTGCTTCTGTCTCATTGCTTTCAGGATTCTCTCTTGAAAGAGCCTGATTATAAAGTGGCAGATATCTTTCAGTTTATCCTGTTTGGGATTTATTCTGCTTCTTGAATTTGTAGATTCATGTCCTTTGTTAGATTGCAGAAATTTTCTCTCACTGGTTTTTTGTTTTTGTTTCTTTTTCAATTTTCTTTCTGTCTCTTTCTTGTATCTCCTAGGATTCCTATGATACATACATTAGGCTTTTTGTCCCATAACTCCATTAAACTTTTCTAAACCTCTTTTCTTGTTGCTCTTTAGAATTTGTAATGTTAACTATCATAACCTCTAATTTGCTGATTGTTTCTTTTGCTTGATTAAATCTGTTGGTAAATCCTTTTATTGTGTTTCTCATTTCATTTTTTATTCCTTTCAGTTGTAATATCTCTGTTTTAAGATCATTTTCTTTATGTTTTCCCTTTGTTCTTCAGTTATGTTTAATGTTGTAGGGTTTTTTTCCCTCCATTATTTGGTTATCCCTAGATATGTTTTCACTCCCTTTGTCATGTTCATTTAGATGGGCCACTGTTTTCTGTTATTTGTATGTCTTGCGAATTTTTTGTTTGTTTTTGGGTCATTGGAATTTTCTAAGGTAACCTTTCTCAATTTTCCAATCCTGGTGTGGCTCCGTGGGTTAATGCACCAGACTGCAAAGCTGTTTGAACTGCAAGGTCAGTGGTTCAAGCTCACCAGCTGCTCCTTGGAAATCCTATACACGGTCACTATGGGTCGGAACTGATTCAATAGCACTTAACAACAACAACAAATTTCTGCAGAAACTCTTAGATGAGCAGAGCTCTTGGCCTTTGGTTACCATTTCCACTCTCTCTCTGGTTTAATTGAGATTTGGAAGTCCCAGATCTCATGGTTCACCTTCCAGTCTATCCCAAATGGACCAGAGAACACAGTGTGGTCAGTTTGCCCACCAGCAGGCACTACCATGCAGGGGGGATATTGTATAGTAATCAACATGTCCACCAAGGGTGCCGTCCCCTCCCTCTGATTATTACTCCCTTCTCTTTTCTGTTTCTGCAATCACATTTGTAGTCTGAAAACCAAACCAAACTAGGCTGCTTCTAGGCTAGGTGTTGACCTTTGCTTGTGTCAGAAACTTCCTTCCCTACACTATGGGAGCTACTTAGATCTGAGCTGGCATCCGAGAGAAGCACAGTGAGACTTTCCTCTGTTTCTGGAGGAGGAGGAGCTATCACTCCACAGAATGATGTCCAAAAGATGTCTTGTTGGTCTTGTTGGTTGTACAGTCCCAGTTGCCCTGTGCTGTTAGGAGAACTGTCTCCACAGAGGTAACCCAACTTCTGACTCAACTATAGAGAACCTTCTACAGGGAATCATTTCAGTCCAGCAGCCAGCAGATAGCTGGTGGAAGGGAGTAGGGTAGTCACACTCCTAACAGACCTCTAGGGAGGTCTTCTTTGTTGCTATCAGAGTTGACCTGGTGGTGTGTTGGTTGTGGGTGTAGGTTCTTCTCAAGATGCCTATTTCCTAGCACATACCAGACTCAGTCAGCAGCCCTTAGTACAGACTATAAGGGGAAGTAGACAGACCAAAACTGATTCCCAGGAAGGTGTCTCCTGTTGGTTCCAGATGTCTGAGCTGTGGGTGCACAGGCAAGCAGGTAGAGTGCTAACTATGGGATCCAACTCCACTGTGTAGCTTTCAGTAGCAGTTTGTTGTTAGGTGCCGTGGAGTCAGTTCTGAATCACAGCAAGCCTATGCACAACAAAACGAAATGCTACCCTTACAATTGTTGTTATGTGTGAGCCCATTGTTGTGGCCACCATCTCATTGGGGGTTTTCCTCTTTTTCACTGACCCTGCACTCTACCAAGCATAATGTCTTTCTCCAAGAACAGGTCCCTCCTGACAATATGTCTGATATGTAAGAGACAAAGTCTTCCCATTCTGACTGTATTTCTTTCAACACAAGATTTATTTGTTCTGTTGGCAGTCTATGGTACTTTCAATACTCTTCTCCAACACCATAATTCAAATGAATTGATTCTTTTACTGTCTTCCTTATTCATTGTCCAACTTTCACATGTATATGAGACAATTGAAAATACCAGGGCTTGCGTCAGGAGCACCTTAGTCCTAAAACTGACATCTTTGTTTTTTTTTAACAGTACTGGGAATGAGGACTTTAAAGAGATCTTTTGCAATAGATTTGCCTAATGCAACAAACAGCCTGGCAACCAACAATTAATTACCAGACAAGGGAGGAGGTGTCATACTCTGGTCAGATCCCCATGAAGTTGTGCCTTGTTGCTATCAGAATCCCCCCCAGTAGATTTTTGACTCTTAAGTGCAGCCTCCACTCCAGACTCTTGCTTCCTAACATGCAGCAGCCTCAGTCAGCAGTCCACTGTACCAATTAGAAGTGGGGCAGACTAACGCCTACAGTGGTTTGTCATGTAGATTTCAGAGGCCACAGTTATCCTGTGCACAAGGACAAGGAAGCAGGTAGAGTGCTGATTATGGGAGCATGCATGGCCCTTCTGTAGCAATTCACAGCATCCTTGCAGGTGGCAGTTTCTGAGTGGGAGAAGGGCTGTCACTCCAAACACTTCCATGGAGGTCAGCCTTGTTGTCAGAGCCCTCCCTGTAGTTTGTTGACTGTGGGTGTCGCCTCCTCTAAGTATGCCTACTTCTTAGCACACAGCACCCTCAGTTAGCAGTCTTTACTCTCAACCAGAAGGAAAAGCAAACAGGCCTAAGCTAACACACCATGGGGAATCTGCCCTGTTTGTTTCAGAGGGAGAGCTCTGTTTGAGCTAAGGGAGATGCACAGGGAGACCAGTAGAGTGTTGACTATGGAAGCAGACTCCATAGTATGGGCCATCTGTAACAATTCACAGTAGGCTTACAAACAACATTGTCTTTGTGGGAGGTGCTTGGCACACTCCAAATTGACCCACACCCACACCCCTGGGAAAGACTGTCATGTCAGAGCCACATCCATCAGCCCCAGCTGGAGTATGTTGTTGGCTGTGGGTGTATCTTCCTAGTACATAGCAGCCTCAGCACTGATTGAAAGGGAGAGAAGGGAGACCCAAACTGAATCCCTGGAGGTCTGTCCTGTTGGGGTGTGCGGGGGGAAGTAGGTAGAATGTTGACTGCAAGAGCAGACTCCAATGCAGGGAGCCTTCCCTAGCAATTCACAGTGGGCATGCAGCCAACAGGTTTTCAGTGGAGGAGGTCCTGGCACATTCCACCGTCCCCTGGGAACTTCCACCTTGATGATTTGAGAGCAGGAGCTTGGGATTCTCTTTGTGGTAGTTAGAGAAACTGACTAGTTGTCTGGGGCCCCTTCTCCAGTTCACAGCAGCCAGCCACCTGCATGGTTGGGGAATGGAGGGGCAGGGAAAGTGGAGGAAGCAATTTTCCTGCCTTCTGCAGTATGTTATTGATTTGTTAATTCTTCCCTATCTGTAGTTTCTCACTACTTTCCTATGCTATCTGGTTCAGAGTCCAGTAAAGCCAAGCACCGTTTCCTTGTGTTTCCTGTTGTGTTGGGGAGGATCAGAATGATGTATTTTTTATCCCACCATCTTCCCAGAATTAGCTTCCTAGAATTATTCTTCATTGAGTTTCTATTGCCTTGTGTCCCAAAAGGACACTAAAAAGAAGTGGAAGTTAGTAATTAATATTGAATAACAGCTGTTTGGTTTCACTTGATCTGCTCACTTGTTTACATAAATAAAAGCAGATGAACAATGTTGCTTTAAAATTCTAGACATCTGTCCTTAAAGAAAATGTGACAATAGTCTTCATTCCCAGTAGTGGGGCCAAGAAATGTTCTACCATGAAATGTGCTGTTCTCCCATAACCACCCCATCCATATAGAAGAGGGTTTTTTTAATGAGCCTCTCATAAAACTATAGCAGAAACATTTGTTGTGGATAGCACAGTGGGGGCCTAGTCCTGTCCCATTGCCATGATCGATTATAGATCAGACAATTTTAATGTCTGATTTTAATTAGTCTGGAGTAGATCATCAGGACTTTCTTCCTGGTTCTGCTTAGTTTGGAAGTTCCACTGAAATCTCTCCAGCCTCAAAGCTACATTCAAACCTCCACTGACAGACGGTTGATGGCTGTACATGAAACACATTGGTCAGAATCAAACCCAGATTTTCTGCATGGAAAGTGAGAATTCTACCACTGAATCACAACTGCCCCTATCAGCAGAAACATAATATAAGCATTTTTTAATTTAAAAAATACTACTTTACTGTAGTTTTATTGAAAGTTTACACAGAAAACTAGGTTCCCACTGATATTTTTTTAAGTTTTTGTGAATTGAGTGAGCGTTTACAAGGAAAATCTTCAGTTTTATAGTCAACAAATTATACACCTTGTTTCATTACAATGATTATAATCCCCTCCATGTACCATCAGTTAACAGTATTTCTCTCTATTCATTTTAGTTCTTTTTTTAAAAAAAACAAACCAGCACTCAGGCATATATAATAATTTAAACCACAAAAGGGCACATTCTGCAAGTCTGCTTCCTGGCTGCCAGCTCTCAGTCCCTCTCTTTCCATGAATCTAGAGTCTTCAGCTGCTCCCTCTCTCCAGGTCCCCACCTCTGCCTCTATCTCTGGTGTGGCTGCTTCTTTGGATAAGGTCCTGCATTCTGCTTATGCTCTTCTCCCTTGATGGTCCTAGGGTCCTCTGTTTTGGGACTGTAAGATTAACTACTCCCCCGTTTTGGTTACACAACTTCTATCTTTACAACTGTGACTGTCATAATTAGTCATGATAACAATTACTTACTATGAGTCATAATAGTCTTATCCGCATCTCTTTTCACCAGACCCATCTTGACAAGATGAAAGCTATTCTATGGGGACTCTACCCACTGGTAATTTTTATACAAATTGGTCAGTAACACTTTTTACAATGTGTCAGCGTCTTCTTTTGTACTCATGAGGAAACTACAAAGACCAAGAGGCAGTTTTTCGAACAGAACAAGGGTGACACTAAGTGGTCTGAAGTCAGGAAGAGTGTGCTCCAGGGTTGTATTTTTTCACCATGCTTATTCAGTCTATATGCTGAGCAAATAATCTGAGAAGCTGGATTATATGAAGAAGAACATGGCATCAGGATTGGAGGAAGATTTATAACCAATCTGCAATATGCAAATGATGCAACCTTGCTTCCAGAAAGAGAAAAGGACTTAAAATACTTACTGATGTACTCACCTCAATGTAAAGAAAATAGAAATCCACACAACTGGACCAATAAATAACATCATGATAAATGGAGAAAAGATTGAAGTAGTCAAAGACTTCATTTTGCTTGAATTCACTATCAACACTCATGGAAGCAGCAGTCAAGAAACCAAATGATGTATTGCATTAGGCAAGTCTGCTGCACAAGAACTCTTTAAAGTGTTCAAGAGCAAAGATGTCAGTTTGAAGACTAAGGTGCCCATGATCCAAATCATGGTATTTTCAGTAGCCTCATATACATGTGAAAGTTGGGGAATAAATAAGGAAGACAAAGAAAAATTGATGCATTTGGATTAGGGTATTGGAGAAGAATATTAAAAGTGCCATAGACTGCCAGAAGAACAGGCAGATCTATGTTAGAAGAAGTACAGCCAGAATTCTCTTTAGAAGGCTGATGGACAGACTTTGTCTCTCATACGTTACAGGTATTATCAGGAGGATACAGTCCTTGGAGAATGGCATCATGCTGGTAAAATGAAAGGTCAGCCAAAAAGAGGAAGACCCCAGTAAGATGAATTGGCACAGTGGCAAAAGCAAAAGGCTCAGCACATCACCAGGGAGGAGATCCAGACAGCCAACAAACATATGAAGAAATGCTCACAATCACTAGCCGTTAGAGAGATGCAAATCAAAACAACAATGCGATATCATCGCATACCAGCAATAACAGCAAAGATCAAAAAAGGAGAGGACAATAAATGCTGGCGAGGATGTGGGGAGACTGGAACACTCCTGCATTGTGGGTGGGATTGCAAAATGGTCTACCACTCTGGAAAGCAATATGGCGCTTCCTCAGAAGGTTGGAAATAGAAATACCTTATGATCCAGCAATTCCTCTACTTGGTATTTACCCACAAGAAATACGAGCCATAACACGAGTAGATATATGCACACCAGTGTTCATAGCAGCACTATTTACAATAGCAAAAAGACGGAGACAGCCTAAGTGCCCATCAACTGAAGAATGGATAAACAAACTGGTACATACACACAATGGAATATTATGTGACCTTGAAGAATAACAAGGAAGCTGCAAACCACCACATAATATGGATGAACCTTGAGGACATTATGCTGAGTGAAATGAGTCAGTCACAAAATGACAAATCCTGCATAGGACCATTGTAAAAGATTAAGAAAAAGAACCCACCCCAAAAGGGGGGGGGGATGTATATATATATTTGCTGATCACCAGGATGTATAGGATGAGGGGAGGGGAGGAAGAGGAAGATGGAGCACAGGGTAGGGAATAGACACAGGGTAACTTGGATGCTGAGGGCTGAGCGGGGGAGGGGGAGTCAATACACAAGAAGGGGGAGGGGAAATGGAAGAACAAGGTGGATGGGAGAACAGTTAGGCAGGTTTGCATGGGCTAAGTGGGACAGAGGTAAATGATGATGTATGCACAACCTTAGAACAACAGGGCTATGGGATACAGGGATTGAGGCATGGTTTGAATGCGTAAAGAGGGGAAATAATGCTAAGATGCTTGGCTGTCTTTTTAATCTTGGTTTCCCTTGCCTACCATTGTAAAATAGACACTTGAGGGGGAGAGAAAGGAATAGCCAGAAGCATCACAATAAAAAGTTTGTAAGTCCATCTTCAGCCTATAACTGATTAGAATACCTTAAACAGGGCTAGAAGTTGCCCAGTGAAAGAGGCTTCCTGCAGAGCCTTTGCATTGCATAAGATCATAGGTGAAATCCTGAACCCCATCCATAATCTTCTGAGGTGGGAAATTTCCACTTAAAAAGACAAGCAGACCAGCCTGGAGTGGCTAGAAGAACAGAAGCTACTTCTTTAAAGAAAGACCAGCAGGAAAAATAAAAAATAATAACGGCAGTCTGACTACTACAAGAACAAGCAAACTGTTCTCCCAGGAGCCATCAAGGCAAGTGGTCGAGTCCTCCCAGAGCAAACCCCCTTCCAAGACTAAGACTCAAGGGGAATACATGAGCAGGCATATGGTTTGGCTGGTGACCACGTTGTTCACCAATAAAGGGAAGTGGGGGAAAAACAGCAATGAAGTTTTGAGCTACGTCCGACCACATCCATTAGACTCCTGTGAACCTGGGCTGAGACCTGGTTGGCCAACATGGCAAGACCCAGGGACTCCTGGCCACAGAGGACTAGATCAGAGAGTGAAGTATCCAGCTGATATGAAGTGAGGGGAGATGCACAAGAACACCCATACTTGCAGATAGTACCCACTTGACCTGGCTTCAATGACTGGACAATCAGAACTCTACTAGAAAAAGAAAGAAGAGGAAAAAAAGAGTAACCTGCTACAATGTGATGAACTTGAACTATACTTATGGATGTAGTCACTCAAAAAGGAACAAATCTTTACAGCAAGGATCATTCCCACCCCCTCAGTACACTGGGTTGACAGGCATGAGCAACTTAGACATTGGCTACCCAAAATGGGCAGTCTACAAAGGCATGAAGTGACTGGCTTACAAGTTTTCAAGAGGGAGCCTAGTTCCAGAGGGGCTGGGGGAAGGTAGAATCTCCACTCAGTGGTTTCCAATCTGTTGGGATGGGACTGATGAAAGGAGATGGGGATAAGACTCTTGTGGTACAATAGTGAATAATTGCTATCAGGACTGACTGCGAGGGTCGGAAATGTAAAGGTAGATGTTTTGTAACAAAAGGAGGGGAGTGGTTGACTTTGTAATCCAGGAGCGGAGGTCCCTGAGACCATTAAGTAAGAAGAGCGGGATCCTGCCCAGAAAAGCAGTGATGCCAGAAATGGAAGCAGATACAATGACGTGGACAGATGAAATAGCTGAGGACTCTGGACTCAGGGAGAGAGAGGGGCTGTGTGCTGATGGCCGGGGAGCAGGCTTGTGGGGTGTACCCTTTGGTTCTTTGATGATGCATGGAGGGGATTGTAATCATTGCAATGAAATGAAATACAATAGGATGAATGTAAAGCTGGTGTTCTCCCATGTAAACTATCACATAAGTCACAATAAAAACTTTAAAAAAAAAACAGTGGGCTCAAGTGTAACGAGGGTTGTGAGGTTGGTGCAGTACCAGGCAGTGTCTTGTTCTGTTGTGCATAAAATTGCTGAGTTGAAAGCAACTCAATAGCACCTAACAACAACAAGAAGTTTCATTTGTAGTACTCTAGTTGTACTGCATGACCATTCACCTGTCAGTTTGTCATACTTTGTGGTTTACATGTTGCTGTGATACTGGAAACTATGATATCAGTATTCTAAAATTATCAGCAGGGTCACCCATGGTGGACAGGTTTTAGCAGAGATTCCAGACCAAGACAGATTAGGAAGGCGAGGTAGACTACTTCTGAATGGTCAACCGCTGAGAACCTTATGAATAGCAGCAGAACATTGATATAACGCCAAAAGATGCGCCTTCCATGTGGGAAGGCATACAAAATACGACTGGGAAAGAAGTGCCTCCTCAAAGTAAAGCTGACATTAATGATGTAAATGGACCAAAGCTTTTGAGACCTTCATTTGTTGATGTGGCACAACTTAAAATTGAAAGAAACAGCTGCAAATACCCATTAATAATTGGAGCTTAGAATGTACAAGGAGTCCTGGTATGGCACTACACTGAAAAGTCGCTTGAACTGCAAGGTCAGTGGTTCAAGCTCACCAGTTGCTCCTCAGAAACCCTATATAGGGTTGCTGTGGGTCAGAATCGACTTGACAACATTTAACAACAACACCAGAATGTACAAAGTATGAATTTAGGAAAACTGGGAGTCATCAGAAGTGAAATGGAATGCATAAAGATGATTCGGAAGATCTCTACCTGGCCATTTGATTGGAAGAGATTTATATTTGTTCCCATTCCAAAGAAAGAGGACCCATCAGATGGTGGAAATCGTCAAACAATATCAGTATCACTTGCAAGTAAAATTTTGCCGCGGATAATTTTTAAATGGTGTAGCAGTACTTTAACAGGAAGCTGCCAGAAATTCAAGCCAGATTTAGAAGAGGACATGGAATTAGGGATATCATTGCTGACATCAAATGGATCTTTTTGCTAATAGCAGATAATACCAGAAAGAAGTTTACATGTGCTTTATTGACTACATGTTCTTTATTGACTACGCAAAGGCATTTGATTGTGTGGGTCATAACAAACTATGGATAACATGGCATTCTAGAACACTTAATTGTGCTCATGAGGAACCTGTATACAGACTAGCAGTAGATGTTCAAAAAGAACAAGGGGATACAGAATGGTTTAAAATCAGGAAAGGTGTGTGTCAGGGTTGTATTCTTTCACCATATTTATTCAATCTGTATGTTGAACAAATAATCCAAGAAGCTGGATTATATGAAGAAAAATATGGCATCAGGACTGGAGGAAGACTCATTTAACAACTGCGATATGCAGTTGACACAACCTTGCTTTGCTGAAAACAGTGAGGTCTTGAGGCACTTAAAGTGTTAAAGAGCAAAGGTATAATCTTGAGGACTAAAGTGTGCCTGACCCACGTCATGGTATTTACAATGATCATATATGAGTGTGAAAGTTGGACAATGAATATGGAAGACCGTAAAAGAATCAATGCAATTGAATTATGGTGTTAATGAAGAATGTTGAAAGTACCATGGACTGCCAGAGAACAAACAAATCTTTGCTGGAAGAAGTATAGCCAGAATGTTCCCTGGAAGTGAGGATGACAAGACTTCATCTTTCATTCTTTGGATATATTGTCAACAAAAACCATCCCTGGAGAAGGACATCATACTTAGTAAAGTTGGAAGTTCACTGAAAAAGAGGAAGCCCCCCAACATGGTGGATTGACAACATGGCAACAACTTTGGGCTCAAACAGAACAATTGCGAGGCTAGTGCAAGAGGCAGTGGTATCTACAACAACAGTTCCTGCTCATCTTTGCTTTAGAGTAATTGTTGATGTTTTAGTCTCATATGTTGTTGTTGTTGTTAGGTGCCATCGAGTCAGTACCAACCCATAGCAACCTATGCACAGCAGAACGAAACACTGCCCAATCCTGGGCCAACCTCACTACTGTTGCCATGCTTGAGTCCATCGATGCTGCCACTTGGCCAGTCCATCTCGATGGGGGTCTTTCTCTTTTTCTCTGACCCTCCACCTTACCAAACATGATATCCTTCTCCAGCAACTGGTCCCTCCTGACAATATGTCCGAAGTATGAGAGATGAAGTTTGGCCATCCTGGCCTCCAAGGAGCACTCTGGTTGCACTTCTTCCAAAACAGATCTGTTGGTTCTTTTGGCAGCCCATGGCACTTTCAATATTCTCCTCCAACACCATAACTCAAAAGCATCAACTCTTCTATGTTGTTGTTGTTGTTATGTGCCATGGAGTCGGTTCTGACTCATAGAGACCCTACACAGGGTTTGCGAGGCTGTAAGTCTTTTACGGGAGCAGATCGCCTCATCTTTCTCCCGCAGAACCGCTGGTAGTTTCGAACTGCTGACCTTGCGGCTCGCAGCCCGATTCATAACCACTATGCTACCAGAGCTCTCTCAACTCTTCTATAGTGTTCCTTATTCACTGTCCAGCTTTCGCATGCATATGAGGTTATTGAAAATACCATGGCTTGGGTCAGGCACACCTTAGTCTTCAAGCTGACATCTTTGCTCTGCAACACTTAAAAAAGGTTTTGTATAGCAGATTTGCCTAATGCAATACGTTGTTTGATTTATTGACTGCTGCTACCATGAGTGTTGATAGTTGATCCTAAAAGAATGAAGTCCTTGACAACTTCAGTCTTTTCTCTGTTGATAAGAATGTTGTTTATTGGTCCAGTGGAGAGGATTTTTGTTTTCTTTACATTGAAATGCAATCCCTACCGAAGGCTGTGCTCTTTGATCTTCATCAGTAAATGTTTTAAGTCCTCTTCACTTTCAGCAAGCAAGGTTGTATCGTCTGCATATTGCAGGTTGTTAATGAGTCTTCCTCCAATCCTGATGCCACGTTTTTCTTCATAGAACCCAGCTTCTCGTATTATTGGCTCAGCATACAGGTTGAATAAGTATGGTGAAAGTATACAACTCTGTCGCACACCTCTCTTAATTTTAAACCATTCAATGTACCCATGTTCTACAGATTCCGCATGAGCAAAATCAAGTGTTCCGGAATTCTCATACTTCGGAATGTTGTCCATAGCTTGTCATGATCCACACAATTGAAAACCTTTGTGTAGTCAATAAAGCACAAGTAAACATCTTTTTGATATTCTCTCCTTTCAGCCAAGATCCATCATTGAGCATTTGTTATTTCATTAAGAGGTGACCTCAGGAGATAGTTTTGATTCCAAGTTTAAAGAGGCAATTATCTCTGGACTCTTAAGAATTTGAATTCTATTCCCTGTTTTTCTCCTATTCTATAAGGATCCATCTATTGTGACCCTGATAATGAATATTCGGGTTAGATGATGCCATAGCTCATGTGGGTCCTTAGCCTTGTAGACTAGATTTTTTCTCTAAGACTTTGGTTTCCATCTTTCTCTTTTGCTCCTGAGTTGTTGTTGTTGTTGTTGTTGTTGTTAAATGCTGTTGAGTCAGTTCCAACTCATTGTGACCCTGCATAGGGTTTCCAAGGAGTGGCTGGTAAGCTTCAACCACCTACCTTGCAGTTCAAACCGATCTTGCAGTCCAGAGCATTAAACCACAGTGAAACCAGTTGTATCTTAGATGGCTGCTCGAGAGCTTTTAAGATCCCAAACACTGCCTACTTGGACTAGAATGATCTTTGTGATGTCTGTTGGCTGAGTTGTCCGCTGTGACTAAGGTTCTCAGCCTTCAATCCCAGAAAACCGATTTCTGAAATCATTTTTCTGGGATTGAAGACATATTTGGTTATATCTGAGAAGATCTGTAATTGTCCTCTGTGAAAGCTGGGGTGGATTCAAAATTCAAAAAATTAGTGGAAAAAATTCATTATCTTTTTTTTTTTTACGTTTTTATTGTGAATTATGTGATAATTTACATGGGATAACACCAGCTTTACATTCATCCTATCGTATTTCATTTCATTGCAATGATTATAATCCCCTCCATACATCATCAAACAACCAAATGTTACACCCCACAAGCCTGCCCCCCAGCCGTCAGCACACAGATCCTCTCCCTCCCTGAGTCCAGAGTCCCCAGCTGCTCAAAAAAATTCATTATATTTTATTTCACTTGTCCACAAATTTTTAAGTCACATCAGATATATGTACCACATTTGCTCATCTGAAGGGTATTTAGGCTGTTTCTTTCTTTTTTTTCTTGGCTTTTGTTACTAATGCTGTAGTAAACATAGATGTGTATATGTAAATCCATGTCTCTTTTACTAGACCTCCAGGGTATGTTATTAACAGTAGGATTGCTGGATCGTAAGGTATTTCTATTTCTAATTTTTTCAGGAAGCACCACACCATTTTTCATAGTGGTTTTATACCATTTCATGGTCTCCCCATATCCTCCCCAACATTTGCTGTTATCTCTTTTGTTTTTTATTAGTGCTATTTTAGCCATGATGAGATGATATCTCATTGTAGATTTGATTTGCTTTTCTCTAATGGCTAATGATCACAAGGATCTTTTCATGTCCTCTTTTGAATGTCATCTTTTGTTGAATTGTCTGTTCATGTCTTTTTCCCACTTTTTAATTGGATTGTTTATCTTTCTGTTTTTGAGTTGCTGAAGTTTTCTAAATGTCTAAGAGACTCAATCCTTATTGGATATGTCATTTCCAAAGACGTTTTTCCTTGTAAGTAGAAGCCATTTTGACCATAGCTGTATCTCTGTTTCCAGGTTTATAGAAGTCCTAGTTGTAACATTCTTTTTTTTTTTTTTTTAATGTTTTATTGTGAATTATGTGATAGTTTACATGGGAGAACATCAGCTATACATTCATCCTATTGTATATCGTTTCATTGCCATGGTTACAATCCCCTTCATGCTCCATCAAACAGCCAAAGCCTGCCCCTAGGTTGTCAGCACACAGCTCCGCTCCCTCTCTGGGTCTAGAGTTCCCAGCCATTCCATCTCTCCACATCATTAGTTGTAACATTCTTGAACACTTATTTTTCTAATCCTTTTAAAATCACATTTGAAATAAAAAAAAAACAAAAAATGAATGCTTTGTACATTCTATTTGGTTAATTTTTGTTTGTGTGTTTACTCAGATTATCAGCTCACTGCTGAGAATCTAAGAAGGCATACAAGAGGGAACATACAGACCTGAGGTTTAAGCACCAACCTAATCTATCCAGCCAAAACTATAAAAATGAATAAGTGAATCAGTACTACAGAGCTGTAATCTAGGAAAAAGAGAATATTCAGACAGAAAAAACCAAAAACTTGATGTTTCTTTTTCTTTACCCAACTCTTTTATTTTTTTGTATGTAGAGATTTGGACTATTGGTATAACCATGAATTATTAGGTATGATGTTTTATTTTATTAGGTTGGAATGAAGTACAGAAACCTAATCCTGAAACCTGGGGGATCTCTGGACGGCATGGACATGCTCCAGAATTTCTTGAAACGTGAGCCAAACCAAAAAGCATTCCTAATGAGTAGAGGCCTGCAGGTTCCATGAACTGGGATTTTTGGTAGCAGTCCATGTCTGGAGGACAAGTCGGCATTGCCATGTGATACTGGCCTAGAAATTGAAAGGAGTTTTGCAAGTGAAAGTTTAAATTTCTATCAACTTTGTTTTGTGTTTTCATTTAAAAATGATACAGATGCAAATGTAATTACAAATACTGTGACCTAAAAAAGACTCAACTGAAAGTAACTGTACTATAAAATTTCATAAAAATGGATTTGATTTCTTTTTATAAATGTTTCATATAAATGTAGTTTGATTTTTTACTGATAATCTAGGTAATATAATGTAAGAGGGCTAAGAATTTTTAAATTGAATCGTATGCATTATATAATTCGATCCTTCATATTTTGAAATTTTGTACTTGGGATTTCTGAACTTATAAATGAATCACACATATTTCTCTGGTAAATATTTTCTTGGACCCTTCATCAACTTTGATTTTCTTTCTCACACTACATGTGACCTCTTTGCCCATATACCCGAGGGCCAGGGGAATATGCCTTTATCTCGGTCTCCCAGGCCTCATGTTTTCCAACTTTTTGCCGCCACACTGGAATCCTGTGCCTCTGGGTTTGTGGAAATAGGACAGTCAGAGAGTGACAATTAATTACAGGTTTTAACTGAATTGGTCTATTGTAGATAGCAAGTTTTATATCTTACATTAGAGGAGTCACCCCTTCACACTGCCGTATACAATAAGACTGTCGCCTTGTGAAATGTTTGCCAGATTAAGACACTAAAGCAAGTACAAGGATCATTTTTCTACTTACACTTTGTAAATAAGTGGTAGGGACTTTGCCTTTTTATTGCCCACCTCACCAGAACTGTCAGGTAGACATGTCACAAATGGCTGTTTAGAATGCCACGGGAAGAAAGCTAAGCTGCTATGGAGTTACGAAGCATTCTTCAACTTCATCTGAGGAGTGGGTTCTGGACAGAAGCCATCGAAGCCAGCTACTCCAGACTCTGAGGGAAGAGGCTCTGCAGTAGCCTGTTACGTCTGGTGATGTTTTTTGTGTGTTTTTTAAAGTGAGCCTTTGTATCTCTATAAACTCATTTGTAGGAGCTCTGGTAGTGTAGTGGTTATGAATCAGGCTGCTAACCTCAAAGTCAGAAGTTCGAAACTACCAGCTGTTCCACGGGAGAAAGATGAGGCTTTCTGCTCCCGTAAAGATTTACATCCTCGGAAACGCTGTACAGGGTCATTGTTGTGTGTCAGAACTGACTCCACGGCACATAACTACCATAACTCTCTTCTAGAGGCCGAAGTTCAAGTTCTGCAAATGACCACTAGACTGACTTTTCCTCTAGGAGTCTATTTTTAAAAGGAAGCCAAGACAGGGTAATCTAAAAACAAAAATATCTTTGAATGTTCTCTGCATAGATCTTCCCGTTGCTTTCCAGTGTATATTTGAGATGTTACTTTTCTGGCCAAGGACAAAATTAGAGTCTTCCTTTCCTTTTTGGAGGAGCCCTGGTGGTTTAGTGCTTTGCGTGTTGGGCAGCTAACCGCAAGGTCAGCAATTTGAATCCACCAGCCGCTGCTCCTCGGGAGAAAGTTAAGACTTTGCACTGCTGTAAAGACTTACAGCCTCAGAAACTCAATACAGGGTCCCATGACTTGGAACTTACTCAACAGCACATAACAGCATCCTTTTGTTCAAATAGATGTTGATTGTACTAAATGAGAATTATTATACTAAATAATAAAATTATAGACATAAGAAAAAACTAAGTGCTCTAGAGCCAGAAGGAAATTCTAAGATTATTGTTGCTAAGCAAATACCTTAAACTTCCACATGAAATCCTACCCTCTCGCCTGAGACACTTTGTCTAGCCCTTCTTTTTCTTCCACAATTCACCATCACTTCCTCTGATCCCTAAAGCTGTTTTCTTGTACCATTTTGTTGTTGTGTTGTTGTTGTTTAGAAGGTTCTGTTTTCGAGTTTCAATAAAAACTCTCTTCAGCTTTTTCCGTTACCTAATGTGTCGCCTCAGCGTTATCATTTTAAACCCTAACTTATTTCACATGGAAAAACTAATAATTGCTACACAAAATAAAGTTCCATGATCACACATGAAAATGAACTTAACTTCACTCACACTTTAAAGTTAAAATTGAAAAATATAAGAGAGCTAAAGCACTATTGTGCCCTCCTTTTTATTTCAGGTCTCCATCTAATATTTGAAATCTACTTAAGAGCAGCAACAAAATTAAATCCTCTCACACACAAAAATGTTCTCTCGAATATTTCAAAAATAGTCTATTTTGTACAACCTTTTTTAATGTGACCATCCATCTGTTTCCCTCCCCTCCCCCCTCCCCCCAATCAAAGCATGGAATATCACTGAGGCAGCCTAAATAGTGAAAAACAGTAAAAATTGTAGCTGGGCATACTTGCACTTCAGATATATGGACTGAGCCACACATAATAAAATCTCTTGGATATTGATCTAGAGGATCCATGCTTCAGGTCTTCATCAGGGTCTTTTTACTTTGGTAAGGTCAAGTTCCTTTTTTCTTTTGTTAACATTTTATTGTAAATTGGGTTAAGGTTTACAGAGCACATCTCTCTTCCATTCAACAGTTTATTCATATTTTGTTTCATGTCATTGATTCTAGTCTCTGTAATATAATGTCACTTGTCCCACTTCCTCCCTGGGTTTCCCATGTTCATGCTTCCTCCTCTCTCAGCCCTCCTGAACTTTGTCCTTGGGTAAAACCTGCCCTTTTGATGGTTGGTTATTCTACGGAATGTGTACCTCTCTACTGTTGTTCCCCTTATTAATGTGTCTGGTGTTTGCCTGAAAATTGATTCCTAGGGCTGTGTGCAGTTCCAGACCTAAAGGGTAACTAAGGACTATAGTTTTGGGGGTTCCACCTGTTTCTTTCTGACCAATAAACCTTTTTAGAAAAAAATGTTTAAATGATTTTGAGTTTTCTGCATTTTCTCCCACTCTGTCTAGGTCCATATAATGTGACCCCTTTCAGAGCCATTGGTAGTGATACCCAGGCACCATCTGGTTCTGGTCTCAGGGTTGTGGTAACAGAGGACCACATGATCCATTAATCCACTGGACTAGTTTCCATGTGTCTTCAATTTTCTTCATTCTTCCGTCCTCTGAACAGGGAGAGACTTGGTAGTGCACCTTAAGTGGCTGCTCACATGTGTTTAAGACCCCCGTTGCTATTCGCCAAAGTAGGATGTAGAGCACTGTCTTTTTTATGCCAATTGACCTTGGTGTCCCCAAGAGCATGGTCCTCAGCCCCCAAACCCAATGACCCATTCCCTCAAGGTGTGTTTAATTATATCTAAGAACTTTTCATAAATTTGCCCCTGTATGTTCCACCACACTGATGGATATATTTGCAGCATAGGAAAATACACATAAGGGCAAGGTCTTCAACATCATCTGCTAACAATACAGCAGCCTTGATTGCTAGAAGTTTCATTTTAAGGTAATTCAGAGAAAAAATAAGTCCTGATGTTATGCTACCTTAACAGATTTCTTTTTCCTTCTAATATAAATGTTGCATGTTTCCAAGATAAATAATTTAGAGTTATTACTTGAGTTATTTTCACCAAGATCTTTCTAAAGCTAATATGATTAAAGATGGATATCTGCAGTGCTGTAGACTTAAATGCATTGTGTAAGAGGTTAAAGTTGAGAAAGTCTCTTTTTAAAGAAAAAATCTTTTTGTACTGTTAAAAGTCTTAACGTGGGATAATTTCATGTTCTATTTTGCCGTTTAGATTGTGGTCTAAAGTGTCTGAATTAAAGATATATGGAAAGTCTTCCTTCCCAGTTATTCACAAGAAGAATTTTCCACACTCTGAGAAAACTGCTATAAAATACTAATCCTTTAAATCAGATGTAAGCTTTGTTAACTGAGCAAAGTTGAAGACTATTAAATGAGAAATCCTATCTCTTTGGAATAGATGCAGAGACCAAGACTTCGTTCTTCCCTCACCACACTGTTGATATAGTATGTGTCTCCCACATGAATTTGGATAGCCCCTCGAAACTGAATACGCCTTCTTTTACGAATGTTCAGTGAGAATAAAAGCAAAAAAGACATACATGTCCTCATTCTCCTTGAAAAGTAGTCAGCGTCAAACTTAAATTTTCAGTCATCTTTAGTAGGGAAGTTTGCACTGGAAACAACTCCAACTAGTTAAGTTAAAAACTGTAAATGCTAAATCAAAGTAACCTTTCCCAACATACCCACATTGTAGAAAGGAAGAAATAACTTTTAAAAGACAGAGGCAATGAACATAACCTCCCCCTCTCCCACCAGTGTGTGATTCTTGAGTTGTTTTGGGTTGGATTCAACTTGTCATTCCTTTTGCTATAAAACAAAGATCTGATGGATCTCTTCATATAAAAGTGAGGGAAGGGGTGAATTTGAAACAGACTCTTACTTCTCCCAGGAGCCGGCAGCATTCTAGCTGCCCACTGTTTCACAGAGCCTGAAGGCTCTCCTAAACTTTTACTTTCTTAAGAAAATTGTCTCCACACACAGAGTAGACAGGGATGGGCAACTTGGACATTGGATACCCAAAATGGGGGGCGGGGGGCTACAAAGACAAGAAGTGACTGGCTTACAAGCTTACAAGAGGGAACCTGGATCCAGAGGGCCTGGAGGAAGGTAGAATCTCCAGTGAGTAGTATTCAATCTGACTAGGCGGAGCTGATGCAATGAAATGCAGACGGGTCTCAGATGCATCTCTTGTGATACAATAGTGAATAATTGTTATCAGGACTGATTGTGAGGGTCGGAAATGTAAAGGTAGACATTTTATAGCAAGGAGGGGAGTGATTAACTTTTCAGTCTAGGAGCAGAGGTCCCTAGGACCATCAAGGGAGAAGAGCAGAGTAAGACCCTACCCAGAGAAGCAGTGATGCCTGAAATGGAGCCAGAGATGATGACGTGGAGCAATGGAGCAGCTGGAGACTTTAGATCCAGAGAGGGAGAGCGACTGTGTGCTGAAGACCTGAAGGGTGGGGGTGGGGGGAAGAATTGCATGGAGGGGATTGTAACCATGGCAATGAGATGATATATGATAGAATGAATGTAAGACTAATGTTCTCCCATGTAAACTATCACATAATTCACAATAAAACATTTAAGAACAAAAAAAAAAGTGTCTCCAGCACTTGTCATCTTAAGCCACATAGCTAAGAATGGTTTGAAAGTTCACTGTCCATTGAAACCAGTAACACATTTGACATTTATTGGCATCGCCATGACTGGATGGAAGATATGACTGGCTTATAGTGTACTCACATGGATTCCTAGCTAATGAAGCATCCCTAAAACAGTCAAATAATGATTTAGTGCTTTGGATGAATAAACAAGGAATTCCATAGAGAAGTATTACTGAATGTATAGATTAACAGAGCTGGAATGGTGAAATATGATGACATTATTAAAATTACAAATCATTTCAATGCTAAGACTAATTTAAGATGAATGGGACACATTCTATTGCCAAGGCCAAAGAATGGGTGTTATTTATGGGTTAAATTGTGTCAACCAATTTGAATTGCTCCCCATACCTGTAAAGGTTATCCTGTTTGCTAATAGTGTTTTTGTATGTTAATGTGGCATTGTGAGTTAATGCCCTGAACTACAAAGTCAGTTTGAACTGCAAGGTCAGTAGTTCAAGAATAACAGCCGCTCCTTGGAAACCCTATACAGGGTCACTGTGGGTCTGAACCGAATCGAGGACACTTAACAACAAATAAAAACCAAACCGATTCCCACCCATAGTGACCCTACCCTATAGGACAGAGTAGCACTGCCCCATGGGGCGTCTAAGGCTGTAATCTTAAAGGGAGCGCTGTGGCTCTGGATTATAAGCACTGGACTGCTAGACACAAGGCCAGTGGTAGAAGCACACCAGCTGCTCCAAGGAAGAAACATGAGACTTTCTGTTCTTACAAAGTTTGTAAGCCTGGCACACTCTATACAGACAGGGGCACTATGAATCACAACCGACTCAACGGCACTTAATAATCTTAACAGAAACACTCTGCCACATCTTTCTCCCTCGGAGTAGCTGGTAAGTTTAAACTGCTGATCTTTTTAGCTAGTAGCTGTGTCTCTAAGGCTCCTTATACCTGAGTAGGTAGGTGGATTCTAAATCTGATCACTTCTGAGTTATAAAAAGTGCAGAATGAGTAGAGAGACATGCATAGGGGAAGGCAGACACTCTGTGAGGATGGTCTAAAAGGAATGCCGAGGAACCAAGGGCCACCAACAAGGAAAGGATCAACACAGCCCAGAACCCGATTTGGGCTTTTAGTCTCCATGTTGTTGTTGTGTAAGTATCGTTGAGTTGATCCTGATGTTGTGGTTCAAACCAACTTTTGGTCCACTGCTTATCCTCCAGAGGCACACAAGGATTCCTTAGTTATGAGAAAATGGAATTTTTGTTCTTTCTGGCCACCACCTGTGGTATTTGTGCTATTACAGTACTAGGAAACTGAAACAGAGAAAACCGGATTTGAGAGTGGTGGGTTTAATTGTTAAGTGCCATTGAGTCAGTTCTGCCCTTAGCAGTAAGAAGCCAGTAAGAGTTTCCTGGAGCAGAAAGCCTCAACTTTGCTGTGGAGCAGTGGTAGGCTTGAACTGCCGACCTTGTTGTTCACAGTCCAGTGCTCATCCTACAGAGCCAGGAAAAAAGGCCTTGCAGTATATTTCACGAAATTCCAAATAAAATTCATAGTACAGCTTACCTGGAGGACAGAATAAGATACAAAGAAACAACCAAAGGCTTTTAAAAGTATGTGTCCCGATCAAAAGAATAATCCCTCTGTACTTTGATGTGGTAAGATCAATCACAGTTAGAATATTATGTTCCATTCTAGTTGTCACACTGTACACTGACTTGGACCAAAGGTAGAGTGGAGAAGCAGAAACAGGGTTGCAATGACTGAAAATACTTCTCAAGAGGAATACAGAAACAGTTCAGTCTGGAGATAAGAAAATTCAGAAACACAAGTGGGCTTCAAAGTTCATGGAAAAATTATGTTCTCTTGTATTTCCACTTTTCCATAAACATACTGAAGCCCCCTTGTGCATGATTGTTGTTAAGTGCCATAGAGTCATAACGAGGGTTTCCAGGGAGTGGTTAATGAGTTTGAACCGCTGACCTTGCAGTTCAAACCAACCTTGAGGTTGAGTGCTTACCCTATGGCGCCACACCAGGATTGGTGTTTTCAAATACTTAAAGGATACAGGATGGGGGGAGGGGGAAGTAGATTTATTCTGCATTGCTTTAGAAGGCAATGCTTATTTAAAAAAAAAAAAAATGCTTGGCAGCTTTAAGGAGACTAATTCAGTGTGAGAAAGAGGGTTCTAATATCAATTATTTCTGGTTATGTTATTATGTTATATATTATTATATTATATCCGATGCTGTTCTATTATTGGATAGTCAACCAAAACCTGTGACTGCCAGTGGTGCTACAGAGGAAACGCCTCCTTTGATTCGACAGTCATACCAGGTCAGCTTGGAGGACTCCTCCAAAGTTTAAAGGGATCAGAAAAACCACACAGGTGACATGTTTACACTGACATGCATTACATCTCAGAAATGGCAATTAAGTGGTTGCAATTCCCGCATAACCATAGCTTCCTTTACAGTTTCAGTGTTGTGTCACTTCCCATCAAGCATTGCTTATCAGGAGATTAATTATCAGTTCTTCTTGTAGGTAATCAGGGACTGAGGATGGAAGACTAACAGTTGTATGTAACCATATTTGTATACAATGTGAATGAAGATCTGTTTTCTTTCCTTACAGAAGTTATAGTTACTTTCAGCCCATTCCACCCACCACTATGCATATAGATAGAGATAAAACTCTGACTCCAAAGCCCTGGTTTATTATGTATATTGTCCACTAACTTGTAATCTCTGTGAGTCACTGTCTCTAATATTTGCCCTACACAGCCCTGGACTCACAGGAATTAATTCATAAAGTTTGTTACATACATGTACCTTCTTTAAACTTACTGTGTGCTATAGAGATGGCTTTTTCTTCAGTGACTGCAAGATACTAATTTGCAAATGAAGATTCCACACAGATAAGGTCTTTTCCCACCTTCTTAAGGGCAGATTTCTACATGAATAGGTCTTGGTAGCGTAGTGGTTACTAATCAGGCTGCGAACCTCAGGGTCAGCAGTTCAAAACTACCAGCTGTTCCACGGGAGAAAGATGAGGCTTTCTGTTCCTATAATGATTTATAGCCTCAGAAACTCTGTACAGGGTCGCTATGAGTCGGAACTGACTCCACGGCACATAACAACAACAACAAAGGTCCTTTTCCAGAGTGTACTGAAAGGTTTTCTGCCGGAAGTAGATGAAAATGAAAGAAAGATGCTTCTTGTAAAGGAAAAATGGGGTGGGAGTGGGAATGCTTCCAAAAGATTCTTCCACTAAGATTTCTGGTTCCCTAAGAGGGTCTATTAACAACTTTTGATATGCAGATGATACAACCTTGCTTGCTGAAAGTGAAGAAGACTTAAAATATTTATTGATGAAGATCAAAGAGCACAGTCTTCAGTATGGATTGCATCTCAATGTAAATAAAACAAAAATCCTCACCACTGGACCAAAAAACAATAAACCAATAAACAACATTCTT
>NW_006408675.1:7609838-7611434 GCF_000296735.1 Chrysochloris asiatica | reverse complement strand
AACAAAGAGGGTCTATGGGAGTCCTGGTGTGGCGCTGTTGGTTAATGCGCTGAACTGACTGCAAAGTCCGCTTGAACCAGAGGCTGGCGATTCTTGTTCACCTGCTGCTCCTCGAAAACCCTATACCGGGTCGCTGTGGGTTGGTCCCTACTCTACAGCACTCAACAACAAGATGGTCTACAAGGAGCCTTGGTAGCATGTTGGGCTGGTAACCACAAGGTCAGCAGTCCAGATCCACCAGCCACTCCACAGGAGAAAGATGAAGCTTCCTGCTCCCAAAAAGATTTAAAGCCTCGAAAACCATACAGGGTCGCTGTGAGTCGGAACCGATTTGACGACACACAGCCACAGCAGCAGGAGTCTATGAAAGGAGAAGAGGATGCCCCATGATTGCTATGAATTAACATTTTTGAGTACATGGGTCTGTTTATTTTTCTGGGAAGAGGACCCTTAGTCTTTTGGATTTTATTTTTTCCAGTTTTAAAACGTTTTATTTGCATATTTTTAAAAATTGTGCATTCCAATAATTAAAAATTTTAAAACGGCACTCAGATTAAACTGCATTTTACGCCTGCAGGATACCTTTGACCAGCTTTGTTTCTACTCTCTATATTTTATTCACTGTCGTACCACCCAGCTCTTTCCTTCAACATGCAAGTTCTTGACAGGCTGCCTTCGGTAGTTCTCGATTCTTTGATGAGGAAAGGGACAGCAGTCATTTAAACTGGATCCAACTTCTTTGTATCTTACAAAGTTAAACAGCTAAAAGAAGGAAAATAAGAAGGCAATGCTTGTGGAATGTACAATGCCTATTGGCGGTGGCGCCTCATTGTGATTCGGCGGCCTCTTGCTTCTCCTATTCAATAGTTTCTTTTAGAGGGAATGGATTTTCTTCTGGGCGTTTCTGCCTTCTTCAGTTTCGATTTATTGAATTTCTCAATCTCGGCCATATCGCGTTTGTCAGACATGGTAGCAGTGGAGTTGATCAAAACAAGAGTGAGTGGTGTCTGTCTCAGTGGCTGCCGACGAGTGGGCCCTTAGCTCTTAATCAGGAAAACTTAAGGACTATCTTAACCAGTTTGCTTTCAAACTGTTTGTTTTTTAATTTGAAAACCACTTATAAAATGCCCAGTATGTATTTGACACGGAGAATAAAAAACAATAAACAACCCTGACCTCAAGTTGATCAATATGTTGGGGCAGGAAAATACATTCATAATATGTTGAGATGAATTATTAAAGAAAGGTTTGTATATAAAGCTCTCTTGGTTTTCCTAAGCACGGAATGACTCAATTATGCAATTAGACCTTTGCTACCATACCACCTGCCACAACAGACTTCTATTTTTATCAAAATAGTTGCTTCTCTCTTTTCGACAGATCTGTTCTTCCATATCTGTTATATCCAGGAAGTTATTTAGTCCTTTGGTTACAGGGCTCAGAAACAAGAGATGAAAACGTTCCCTCAAACTATTTTTTTATGTATGTGGACTTATATGGTTAGAATCCTATAGCCATTAGGATGATGTGAGTCTCCTCTTGGCCGGATAAACATTATATACCCTAGAGGTTATTGGTGCATTAGAGTCCTGTTGT
>NW_006408675.1:7606572-7609255 GCF_000296735.1 Chrysochloris asiatica | reverse complement strand
TGTCAAATTAGAGCCATATTTCTTAATATTGCTTAACAGAGCAACACAGAGGCATTTACTAAAAGTAAATGAAGAAGAGTGATGATAGCAAGCAAACCAAAAGCTCTGCCTTGGTATTTATGTTGCTTTTTTTCCCATTGGGTAGGGACTAAAGGTTACTTCTTTTAGAAAGTGGTTATAAAAGAAAGTAGTAGGTGTAATTCTAGGCAGGAATTTTCTCACTTTCCCCTAATAATTGTTTAGGTCCTAAAAGGAATGTAAGATTTCATCCCAGAACAAGGTAGCCATCAGTCCCTTTGCATTCAGGGAAAAGTGGGGAAAACCAAAAGATTCATTTTGTCATCCCTGTCTGAAATCAGATGCTTTCCTATAGTCTTTAGCATTTTTGCGACTGACAAGTGGGACTTCTGTTGTAATGCACAATGCCATCACTGTTCTAGGCATGCACATAGCCCACTCTGTCTCAGCTTCCATTATAAAGTCTTCAGCCAGCAGCGATTGTTCTCTGTTTTGTTCTGCCAGGACACAGGAATCAGTGAATTTCCAACTGAGATCAGATGGCAAGAGAGAATTTTCCCAGACTTTGTCCATCTACCCCTTCTATGCTCCGGTGGATTTCCTCCTTGTTGAGGCCAACTGGTTGGAAGCCATTTGACTAAATCACCAAAAGGTGACCCAACCTAGTTAAGGGCAAGGAATTGGAAGTAGTTTAATAATTTTATCTACGTGAAGACAGACATTTAAATTCATAGAGCTCAGTCTTTGTTTCATGTCACTGATTTTTTATAAGGTGTGGCATAAGCTCTGATCTGCTGGGTTCAGAAACCCACCAGCTGCTCCTCAGAAACCCTCTACAGGGTCGCTATGAATCGGAACAAACTCATGGCACTTAACAACAACAATAGCATACTGTGATGTAACCAGTAATATGCACCATCTCTTTGGTTCCTGCTCTCCCTTTCTTTTTCTTTTTTCTTCCAAAAGCCCAATTAGATGAATGGAAGATACTAGACAAATCTTTCCAAATTTCAACAAGAGGTCTGAAGCACCAGTTCAAGGTGCTTTTTAACTTGGGAATGGAGTCTTAGAGGACTTTTCTTCACAACATCCTATTGTTAAATTACAGCCCATATTCTAATGCCTAGACCCCTGGTGTAACATTGTAGGATCAGCACTGGATTGCAAACTATAGGGTCGACGGTTCAAACCCACCAGCTGCTCTTCTGAAACACTGTACAGGGTCACTATAAGTCTGAATAGACTCAAATAGCATTTAACAACAACAATTCTAATGCCTACATGAGAAGTTGGAGGAGATTAGGAAAAGGGTACATTGTATATGTGTTTTCGAGTCGATTCTGACCCATAGCGACCCTCTATAGGATTTCCAAAGAGCAGCTATAGCCACTCCTAAAAGTAAAAAAAAAAAAAAAAAAAAAACCAAAAAACTAAGGTCTGTGCAAAAACCAGAAGTTTCAAAGATTTGGCCTTTTTCATAAGACATTAACAAAATTTTAGGATTTCAAACTTGAACAAAGTTGCTACTTGGATGACCTGAATCTACTAAGTCCAGGTTAAGGGGGATGAAGAAAAACTAGTTGAAACCATGTTTTCAAAGGGTGGTATGGACTCCTGTTAAACCTTAGGAAGGACTGATTAGCTACCTATCTACCTAGTAAGTTTCTCAGCATTGTTGTTGTTGTTGTTAAGTGCCATCAAGTCGGCACTGACTCATAGTGACCTTATACCCAACAGAATGAAACACTGCCTGATTGATCCTAGGCCAACCTCACTACTATTGCCACGCTTGAGCCCATTGATGCTGCCACTTTAACAATCCATCTTCCTGGGGGTCTTCCTCTTTTTTTCTGACCCTCCACCTTACCAAACATGATATCCTTCTCTAGCAACTGGTCCCTCCTGACAATGCGTCCCAAGTATGAGAGACGAAGTTTGGCCATCTTGGCCTCCAAGGAGTACTCTGGCTGCACTTCTTCCAACACAGATCTGTTGGTTCTTTTTGGCAGCCCATGACACTTTCAATATTCTCCTCCAACACCATAACTCAAAGCATCAATTCTCAGTACCCTACCAGAATTCAGCTGGGGTGTGTTCAGACAGCAACACACTCTTTTCTCTCGGGCCAATAGAAAAAAATGTCAATACGCCTGCTGCATTCCTCTGGGATAACAGAATTGAAGTCATTACATTAGAACGTGAATCATGTTCCCAGAATATCGTCTTCTTGCCCTGAGTACACTGACTCTTCTCTCCTAGGTTAAGGCCACTGATCCAGCAGGATTCTAGGAGCCAAGAAAGGGTGAGACGGAAATGTCACTTAAGGGTGTAGAGGTTTTATGATATTTGACATGGCAATGACAGGTAGTTGAGGCTAATGTGCAAATGTGTCTATCCAAAAGTAAATGTTGGGAGAGCAACGTAAGAATGGAGGGCAGAGAACTTGATAGCGCTGTGCTGGCTGTGAACAGGGTGATGCAGGAATCTCAAGGAGACACATATATGCAAGAGAGGAGTGTGTTCCCTTTAAAGGATCTGCTTGGTTAATAAATTATTTTATTTCAAGGTGAGTAGAAGTTTTAATTTTCAAAAGTATTATAAAAGAATATCTACACTTGACCTACACCTATGGAAGCAGTAGCTCAAAAGAGGGAATAAATCCTTA
>NW_006408675.1:7602585-7606057 GCF_000296735.1 Chrysochloris asiatica | reverse complement strand
GATAGAATGAATGTAAAACTAATGTTCTCCCATGTAAACTATCACATAATTCACAATAAAACATTTAAGAAAAAGAAAAAGAATATCTACCAATGGCGCACAGAGGTCATTGTAACAATTGCAGTGAAACAAAATATAACCGTTGAGTGCAAAACCAATGTTTTGCAATGTAAACTATCACTCAATTCACAAAAAAGCTTTAAAAAAAAAAATCTAATTTCTTTCAAAGAATGTTCAGCCCTTGTTAACCAGTAATAAAAGGCATATGTTTAAAAACACTTCCTAAAACCTTCCTAATGACCTCTTATGTACAAAAACTTTTCTAATCACGTTTTAATGGAACATCACCGAAGTTGACTTTTACATTGCATGCCAGAAAAATCTGGCTGTCATCTTGAAAACCAAGAGTACAGAGTTGGCAGTAGTTTGTAACATTTCTAAACAGCCTAATAAATAAACAGGTAATCAGTAAATAAAAATGACAAAATGTGTGGCTCAATCTTTTAGGAGCTTATAAACACCATACAAAGATAAGTAAAAAAGTATTGCTACAAAATTATAGAAGCCTGTAGTAAGCAAAAACATTGAAATGTGAAACTGCTTTTTCTGGACCTATCTACCACCTAGATCTATACATTTATAAAGGCAGTGCTTCTAATTTTGTAGGCCTTCCCTGAAGAATTCTGCACTCTTCTATTTACACCACATCAAGATGGCATCCCAAGGAATTCAAATCGTGTTCCTTTGAAATATGCTTCGAAGTTTCAGAGCAAAAATTAGTCTAAAGGGACAAATCAGGGCTGCAGGGTGAATAGGGTAAGGTTTCCCAATGACATTTTCATAGGATAGCTCTTGCTACCCTCAAAGGATGAGCAGGTGAAATTTTCCTGGCCTTTTTCTCACCAAAGCAGTTTTCAATTTTCTTCAAACTTCTTCCTAATAAACTCCTGTGATTGTCCTGTGTCTTTGAGAAAATCTACCAAGATGACCCCTTGGGAATCCTCCCCAAACAACCTCTGAGCTGACGTATGTGCCTAGAATTGAACTGGCCTAACAGATCCCCTCATAAGCCACTATTTTGATTGTTTGAAATAAATCTATGCATGTATGAACTTGAACCCTAGTAACAGTACTTTGTGCTTTGCCCTAATACACAACTTTCCCCAATCAGAGCTTTCTGTTTAATATCTTAACTTTTTTTTTCATGATTTTTATCTTTAATGTTTGAAGGGGGACCACCCACTTCTACCCTCATGTGTATTTTCACTTTAACTGCATTATTGAAATTAAGAAAACTATTCTTTCTGGCTGGGTGTTTCTTCTGATTTTAAGACATTTAAAAGGTAAGTGTAACAAGTGAGAGAAATCAATATTTGTTCCCTTTCCATCTAGAAACTGTGAGAGAAAACACTGCAATCACAGTCAGCATGCATTTTATTTCTTCTTGTTTTTCGTTCTGCTTAGGATTAAATGTTCCCTTGTCCTCAGCCAAAATGGAAATATGATCTCATGTTTGTTTATTGTGTTGTCTGCATTTCCTAGGTCAGCAGGGTGTACAATTTGATCTATTGACATAGCTTCCTCCCGCAAACATAGGGTAACTCTTCTGGGAGCTGCTGTAAGTATATCCAAATAGAGCCAAGCATTCTAGGTAGACCCTGAATAGGATGATGCTTTAAGATGCAAAAGTGGCATAATTCAGTATTGTCATCTCCGCACTGCAGGTGCAAGTGCCAAGGGTTCTACTAAACAGTTGCCAAAATATGAATTAAGCTAATCATTTATCAAAGCTAGTGCTATTTCTTCTGATCTTAGGATTTCTCCAGTGAGAAAAAAGGGTGATATCAAGGTCAGTTTGAACTGCATGGTAGGCAGTTCAAACTTACCAGTTCCTCCTTGGAAAACCTACACAGGGTCACTATGAGTCAGAACCGACTCAAAGGCACACAACAACAACAATTCCAATACCCAAACCAAAGGCAAAAACCTAATCACTTTATATACTTAGTGAGGAAGAAAATGCCAAGTAAAAAGTACCTTAAATAAAATAACAATTATAAAAGAAAACAACAAGTGTTTGTAGGTCCATACCCATTGCAGTCGATTAGAATTCCAACTCAGCGACCCTATAGAACAGAATAGAATTGTCCCATCAGATTTCCAAGGCTGAAAATCTCTATAGAAGCAGACTTCCACTCTTTCTTACACAGAGAAGTTGGATTCAAACTGCCAACATTTTGGTTAGCAGGTGAGCACTTAATCACTGCACCATCAAGGCTTATCATTGTTGAATGATGATGCAGGGAGGGGATTGGAATCATTGCAATAAAACGAAATACGATAGGATGGATGTAAAGCTGATGTTCTCCCATGTAAGCTATCACTCAATTCACAATAAAAACTTAATAAAAAAAGCTTGTGGAAACTTCTGAAGCAAGATGGTGGAGTAGGCAGATGTATTGAGCAGACCCTCTGAGAACCCAACATCATACAATCATCAATTCATACGATACCACAATGCCTCAGTGACAACAGACAATTTCTATTTAAAAAAAGAAACAAGACAGAGTGCATCAAACAAATGACCAAAATACAGTCAGATAATAGCAGAAAAAATATTGGAACTACTTGATAGGAATTTAAAAAAATGAAAATTAAATACCTTCAATGAATTGAAAGAATGATTGAGAGAACTGAAGAAGAAATAAAACACAGACAAAGCTTTAGAAGAATTCAGGAAACAAACTAGTAACAAAATAAATGAAAAATTAGAAACCAGACAAAAACAGCAATTAAAAAGCCAGAAGATTAATACTAAGACTTCAGAAATAGATATTACATTGCAAGGGCAAAAAAATATAATTGAATTGATGTAAGGTTAATTATTGGGCTTGAAGAATAATCTCTTAACAGTCAATCGCTCCTTGGAAACTCTGTACAGGGTCGCTGTGAGTCGGAATTGACTCTACAGCAGTTAATAACAACAACAACAACCCTAAAACTAGACCAAGCTTTACTCCTAGCCCTAGTCCCATCCCTACCCCTAAAACTAACACTTATCCTAACCATAACCTTAACATTAAACAAAGTCCTAAGCCTAGACTCGACCTAAGCTGTAGTCCTAACTATAGCTCCTTAATCCTACTCACACTGCCCTGAGTAATAAATATAAAGGTGTGATTTGAAAAAAAAAAAGAGTTTGTGGAAAAGTTCCATTATCATTTAATTCCATTTTCCCACAAACTTTTAGAGGCCTCCCTCATATATGTGTGCTTATTTCTTTCCTATTAGGTATTTCTCTATGTCCAATAAATAAAAAATATATGTCAAATGAGAAAAATCTATCACAACGAGATATAGCCACTAACATAGTCCAGAATATAGAAAGAAAGAAAAAAAATAGTTGAATGCACTGAACTAGAGAGTATCATATGCATTAAAAATATAAGGGAAGGGGAGGAACAAACAAGAT
>NW_006408675.1:7594969-7595634 GCF_000296735.1 Chrysochloris asiatica | reverse complement strand
GAATGTGAAACTGATGATGTGCCCTGTAAACTTTCACTCAATCCACAATAAAAACCTTAAATTAAATATATATATATATGGGAAGGAAAGAAATTATTATGCCTCTGAAGCCAATAAAACCATTCCATTTCACACCCATCAGATTGGCAGCAATCTGAAACTACCTGCTAATGTTAAAGATGAGCACACTCAGGAGTCTACATTGTGAAACTGTCAGCACTACCCAAAGCAATCTATAGATAAAATACAATCCCAGTCCGGATACCAACTTTATTCTTTAAAGAGATGGAAAGAATGATCACTAACTTTATATGGAAAGGAAAGAGACCTCGGATAAGCAAAGCATTACTTTAGAAAAAGACCAAAGTCAAAGGCTTCTTACTTCCTGATCTCAAAATCTACCACACAGACATGTCAAAACAACCTGATACTGGTACGACGAAAGATACATAGATCAACAGAACAGAATTGAGAATCCAGAAATAAATCCATCCACATATAGTCAGCTGATCTTTGAAAAGGGTCAAAACACATTAGATGGGGAAAAGATAGTCCCTTCAACAAATAGTGCTGGCAAAGCTGAAAATCCACTTGTAGAAAAATGAAACAAGACCCATATCTCACACCGTATGCAAAACAAACTCAACATGGATTAAAGACCTAAA
>NW_006408675.1:7591336-7592569 GCF_000296735.1 Chrysochloris asiatica | reverse complement strand
AGCAATATTCTATAACCCAGCAATCCCTCTACTTAGTATATATCCCCAAGAAATAAGAGCCATGATGCAAGTAGATATATGCACACCCATGTTCATTGCAACACTATTCACAATAGCAAAATGATGGAGACAGTCTAAATGCCCATCAGTGGAAGAATGGACAAACTATAGTACATACACACAATGGATACTCCATAATATTGAAGAATAATGATGAATCTACAAAACACTTCATAATGGAGGACATTATGCTGAGTTAAAGTAGTCTATCACAAAAGGATAACTACTGTATGAGACCACTATGGTATAAACTTAAGGAAATGTTTTCATGCTAAAAGAAATATTCTTTGATGATTGACAGGGGTGGGGAGGAAGGAAAAGGAGTTCACTGGATAGAGGGTGGACACATGTTAGCTTGTGTGATGGGGAGGACAGTACACAAGAACTTCATTTAGTGTTAAGGTTATGGTTAAGAAAAGGGTTAGTGTTAGGAGTAAGACTTGGTCTAAATTTTAGGGTTACAGTTAAGTTGTTCTTTTGTTTTTGTCTTTTTCTTGTAATCTACTTGATTTCCTCTTCATCTGGAAGTTCTATAATTATATTATTTATTCCCTTTTTACTTTGTGGTTTGTTGTTGTTGTTGCAACTGTGTCTCTGTTTCTCTATTTTCTGTCTTGTAAGTCTGTTTTTATTTGAATCCTTCCATATCTGGGTTGAGTCTCAGTGATAATTGTCATGTATATTATCTCAATTTGTCTGCTGTTACTGGTTCTCTGTTCAAAGAATTACCTTTAATTTTTTTTTTTCTAAGATTGATTTGGTTTTTACAAATTCGTTTAATTTCTGCTGATCTGAAAGTGACCTAATTTTGCCATCATATTTGATGGACAATTTTGCTGGGCTGGCAATTTTTTTCTTTCAGAGATTTATGTATGTCATTCCATTGTTTTCTTGCCTGCCTGGTTTCTGCTGAGAAATCAGAGCTTAGTATTATTAGTTCTCCCTTGTAGGTAATTTGGCTTTTTACCTGAGCTGCTCTCAGGATTCTTTCCTTGTCTTTAGTTTTGAAAATTTTTATTCTGACTTGTTTTTGTTTTTTTAATTTATTTTGTGGTCTATCCTGTTTGGAGTTCATTCAACTTCTTGAATGGCTGTCTTCTCATCTTACATGATGTGAGGAAAGTTTTCTTCCAACAACTCTTGGACAATATTCTCTACTGTTTTGTTTTGTTT
>NW_006408675.1:7588966-7590137 GCF_000296735.1 Chrysochloris asiatica | reverse complement strand
CTGTCTGCTGGTGGATATGGTAGAGACCAGAAGTGTGAATGCAGTTCTCATTTCATTGTTTGAGTAGTGTAGTTCAGAGTGGGTTTCACCTGCCTTCAGAATCAGGGGCGCTGTGCCAGATACCCAACCCCAGGCAGAGCAGAGGCTGCACAGAGGGGTGGCGCTAGCCACTGAGTTGGAAAGGGTGGGAACTGGCCATACCCCTGGCTACAAAAAGGGAGAATTGCACCCCCTTGCTGCCAACCCAGTCACATTCTGTGTCTGTAAGCTGCACTATCTACAGCAGCTCGCAAAAGCCCAAGATGGCCATGCTGCCCCACAACAGCGCAGTGTCAGCCTCATTTCCGTCTCTCTTGCTGCTCTGCTTCAACTTCCCCTTCCAGTCAGCACTCAATCCACCTCTCTGTCCTGTCTTCTGATGCTCAGGGTTCCAGGATTGCCATCTATATATATTTTGCATGGCCTCCCATGTCTCTTTATGGAGTGCACGTGTCTGCTCCACCATCTTGCCCTGGCTTCAGTGCCCTTTATTTGAAAAAACTGGATTGACACAGTGGCAGCTTCAGTGGGCTCAAACATAACAACAGTTACAAGGATGGTGCAGTTCGAGGCAGTGGTTCGTTCTGTTGTACATATGGGTCATTATGAGAACCAACTTGACACATGTAACAACAACAACAAAGTGCATTCAAATCAAAACAACAACAACAAAAGAAAACCTTTTACAATTTGCTTAAGATTCCAGAATTTGTCGAGGGGTGAAGGCATAATTCAAAGCTAGTTGTCCTTGACTGCTATGTATGACTTTATGCTGCCTCTCCAATCTCGCTCATATCTGGTTTCCACAACTGGACCCAGAGTTCTTCCCCAGAAGACTTGTTTTCACTTGTTTGCAGATTACACATATTTGGGGCAGGCAATGCATGTTTGATTCTATCTTCCATACTTTTAAGATCTTGAAAACATTAGGTCATACATACAGATGATTGAGATGTATTTATTTGCCTTTCAGGAGGCGTGGCATAATACATACACATAGCTTATATTCTAGGACCACAGTTTACCTCACAGAAACTCCAATTCCAGCTCTAAAATCAAAATAATGAAGTTTACCTGAGGATGATGGTCAGATTTATGTAAACTTGACTAGACTATGTTGTTGTTGTTGTTA
>NW_006408675.1:7582187-7587516 GCF_000296735.1 Chrysochloris asiatica | reverse complement strand
GGACTATAAAGGCACAAAGTGACTGGATTACAAGTTTTCAAAAGGGAGTTGTTTCAGAGCGTGCAGGGGAAGGTAGAATCCCCACTGAATAGTTTTCATTTTGTCTAGCCATGTCTAATGAAAGGAGGTGGGGATAAGATTCTTATGATTCAATAGTGAGTAAATTTATCATGATGAATTGTGATTGTCACAACTGTAAAGGTAGAAGTTTTATAATGTAAAGGGGGAGAGGGACCAGTTGCTGGAGAAGGATATCATGTTTGGTAAGGTGGAGAGTCAGAGAAAAAGAAGAAGACCCCCAGCAAGATCGATTGGCTAAGTGGCAGCTTCAATGGGCTGAAGCATCAATGGCAATAGTGAGGTTGGCCCAGGACCGGGCAGTGTTTCATTCTGCTGTGCATAAGGTCACTATGAGTCAGCATTGACTCAATGGCACCTAACAACAACAACAACAAAGTTAATCTTACATTCCAACAACAGAGGACCCTAGGACTATTAAGGGAGTAGAACACAAACAGAATGTGGGACTCTATCCAGAGAAGTAGCGACACCAGAGATGGAGACAGAGATGAAGACATGGAGAGATAGAGTAGCTGAGGACTCTAGACTCATGGAAAGAGAAAGGCTGTGTATTGGCGGCCAGAAGGTAGACATGTAGAATGTGCCCTTTGGTTGTTTAAATGATTACATATTTCTGAGTATTTTTGTGTACATCCAAAGAAAAACAATGGGAATACAAGCAAATACTGTTGAACGACGATGCACAGAGGGGTTGTAATCATTGTAATGAAACAAAATACCATAGGATGAGTGTAAAACTGATGTTCTTCCATGTAAACTATCACTCAATTCACAATAAAAAGTTAAAAAAAAAAAAGTTCATGAAAAATTGAATTAAAAGGTAATGGAATTTTTCCATGAACTTTTGAAACCTCCTTGTATTTTGTAGATGTTATGAAAATGTGTTTTAAAACTCAGGTACTTGCATAACTACAATGACTAACACAAGTCTGGATTGGACTCTTTTCGTCTTAAATCCATGTAAAGTATGAGCACTACTTTTAGGCAAACAAATCTTGTCTTTAAACAAATGTGGTTATGGTTGCTTCTAAGATGTGTGTGCAGAAAAGATGCTGGCCCTCAGGAGGAATGCATTAAAAAATAGGTGAAGTGATATGAAGAAAGTTCTGTTTATGTTTGTGGTTACAGTCATGTTAGCTGTATTTTATAAAAACCTTGCATTTTTGTGAATGTGGGGACACTTTGTAATTTCACATATTGTAACCCCAACTCGAGTTGTAATACTGTTCAATGAAACTCATTTCTTTTCTGCTTCTAACAAAATAAGAATTTTTGTTCTTTGGCAATGTAACTAGCATCAATAATTAGGGACATTCTACATTTTCCAGTAAAAGAGGCTCTCCTAAATAATTGGGTGGTCCTGATCCAATGGGTAGGCATGCCTTAAGAATAGAACTGAGCCAGAAATGGAGGCAGAGATGATGACGTGGTCAGATGGAGCAGCTGGGGACATGGGACTCAGGGAAGGAGAAGGGCTGTGTGCTGATGGTGGGGTGGGGGTGGGCAGGCCTGTGGGGTGTACCCTTTTGTTGTTTGATGATGCATGGAGGGAATTGTAATCATTGCAATGAAATGAAATACGATAGGATGAATGTAAAACTGATGTTCTCCCATGTAAACCCACATAATTCACAATAAAAACTTAAAAAAAACAAAGAATAGAACTGTGGTTTTCCTGAGAAAGAGGAAATTTTGTTTATTGACTACAGCCTACTTTTCATGAAGCCCTGTCTATGAATTTCAGACTTTCTTTGCTACACCCCAAAATTGAAAAGCCAGTTCCTTGCAATTCACCTAGTAAAACTTATATGAGAATGTAATGAGATCATATATGAAGAGCACCCAGAAGTATTGAACAAATGTGATTTTTTTTTCTATCTACTAGTATCCTAGTGATAAACTCTGGGGTGAATTAGTCTCTAAGTATTGATACTGATAACCAAGCTGAGGGTGTCTGTGAAGACGCCCCTTGAGTGATCATGGGTATATTATCCTGTCTTCCCACCTATGACTGACTCTGCTTTGCATTGGTCTCTAGCCACAAACCATCCCACACTAGAGCACTGCCATCATTCTCTATCCCTTACTCCATACCTTACCCTTTGGCCTGAAGGGTGTCTGCCATCTAAATTCCCGCCACTGTGTACAGCCTGCCTTGTTGGAAACCCAGTATTCACCACTTCTGGAACTGAAATGATTATGTCTCTTGAATACTCCATGAGTATTCAAGTTCTGTGCTTGTCCCAGCAATCTAGACCTCTGGAGTCAGCCTTGACTTGATAGCCAGGTCCATCTTGCTGTCTCAGCTTGAGGTGCGCTTCTTAATCCTTTTGTCATCTCACCAACTCCGTGCAGCCACCAGCAGCACATCATGCTTCCAAATCATGACACAAACAGTAAAAGATGATCAGGAAGATCAGGACTTCACATGGGTTCCTTCTTTCTGATGCCTTTGTGATCCCTGAACATCTCCTGGGGGTGTGGTTAAAATGGAAATTCTGATTCAGTATATCTGGGGTGGGTATGTAAATTCTCAGCAGTTGAACCGGAAACCCTGAGGAAGATCAATTCCAATTAATCATGAGTGACTCAGTCATATAAGAGAGGGTCTTTTCCAAAATCATGCTGTTGTTGTTAAGTGTCATCGAGTCGGTTCTGAACCCTGTGTAGGGTTTCTGAGGAGCACCTGGGGAGCTTGAACTGCTGACTTTGCAGTTCAAACTGACCATGCAGCCCAGCGCATTAACCCGCAGTGTCGTTGTTGTTATGTGACGTGGAGGCGGTTCCGACTCTAGCAACCCTCTACAGGGTTTCCAAGGCTGTAAATCTTTATGGGAGCAGAAAGCCTCATCTTTCTCCCGCGGAACAGCTGGTAGTTTTGAACTGTTGACAGTGAGATTAGCAGCCCGATTCGTAACCACTACGCTACCAGAGCTCTTAACCCTCAGCATAGGATCCAGTTTATCAGAACTGAGTCTGCAAATATTCAGGATCTGTGTGGTCATTTTCAGAAATCAAATTGTTTAGTTTTCAACTAGCGGTGCTATTGTATTACCTACAGTTTTCACCTATTCTGTCCATGCTGCTGACTGCTGCATATGCTAAATTCTGTAAGCTCTTAAATATCATTGAGAGTGGGAGAATGGTAAATAGATACCTTTTTTTTTTAATTATGCAGTTTAGGCATAAATGTCAACTTCTTTGATCATAACAACTTTATAACTAAGTTGTAAGCAGCTATCAAGAATGGCTAATTTGAGATTGCTTTTTCCTCCCCCAATTTTCCTAGATAAAGACATATGCAGACTCTGGGGTTTTGAACATCTGACTTAGGGTCTACTCATTTGTTGTTGTTGTTAAGTGCCATCGAGTTAGCTCCAACTCATAGTGAGGGTACCCCTGTGTTGGGTTTCCAAGGAGTGGCTGATATGTTTGAACTGCCAACCTTGTGGTTAACTGTCTAGTGCTAATCCTACAGCGCCACACCCGGACTCCAGGATCAACTCATAGTTGCACTTTAATATTATATAAATTTGCCCTCATTTTGAAATAACTGAACTAACTCCTACTTGCAACAAATTCTTCATCACACTCAACTGCACTTACTACATCTGCAGCTTTTCAATCATTGAAAATACTTGAGTCTTTACTCTCACTCAAGTAAGGCTAAGAACCAAATGCATCTGTTCTGATTTACCCAAGAACTCGTAAAGGAATGGATGTTGTTTGTGCCCCTTTTGGGACTGCTGTACTTAAAGAAGTGATTGAAACCAACCCACAAAAGGGAAAAGTCTTAATTATTTCTAGACTTGATAGCAGAGATGATTTCTACTTTCAATACTTGTATTCCTGGTCAGAACCGACTTGATGGCACTTAACAACAATATTCCTGGACAAAACACTTAACATCCTTGAAATCTATCCAAAAATTGAAGAAAATGGAATAGTTGTCCTTTATAGTTCCTTTAGTACTAACAGTTCAGAAGCCTGTGTGCTCTAGGCTTGAGAATCAAAGTGGTGTTACCCATTCACCCAAGGAAGGATGAGACACAAGGGCAGACAATTGGAAGACCTGCTTTACATGCAGTTCCCATGAGCTCATAGGCAGTAGAGAGTGGATTAATTGATAAAAACATTGTTGTTGTTCAGTGCCATTGAGTCAGTTCTGCCCCTAGTGACTCTGTATAGGGTTTCCAAGGAGCAGCTGGTGAGCTTGAACTGCCTACCTTGCAGTTCAAATAGCTTTGCAGTCCGGCTCATTAACCCACAGCACCACACCAGGACTCTGATAAACACATGACAGATGCAAAATGAAGGGTGCATGTATATAACACTACAAAGGGCTTCCGCCCTCTCTTATTCCAAAGGAGAAAGCAGTTTTAATTATGGAAGAATAGGATTTAGGGCAGTGAAAAAGACGAGGTGAGCCCTGCTGATGGAGTCACCTGGACCTTGAACAGCTAGCTGCATGAGGTAGGGAAGGTTTGATAATGGCCAAGAATAGACTAAGAGGGCAGAAGCCCAGGAGCGCATTTCACATAGCAAACCAAAAAACTTTAAATCTAAAAACAAAGCAAAACCACTTACCACAAATCTTAAGAAGAGAAACATTGTGAAAAATGAAAAAGTTACCAGAGTAAATAAAGCTTTTGTAGATATACAAAAAGAACTTGCACATTTCTCAAAAGGCCTTTCTCTTGAACCGCTGCAGCATGAAAAAAAACCCAGTCAATATGGCCAAGGCTACAAGATTAATGCCTCAGTTGTAATGCAGTAGTGATACACCAAATTCCCAAGGGAGAAAAAACCCCAAAACATTAAATTTAATGTTTTATATGAAAGAAAAAAAAAAGATAAGGTGAAACAGTATATACTTTTGGGTTTTTTTTGTTTTTGTTTTTTTCTCTTTTGGTGGTAGAAGGAAAACTGGCAAAGTAAAGAAGAAGATAACATAGATTCTTAGTCCTCAGTGCTCTCATGGGGCTTATACAGAGAATCAATCCAAACCCATTGCAGTCTAGTAAATTCTGATTCAGTGACCAAATACCAAAAAGGAAGAACATGCTCAGCATTTCTCAAGCTGGGGGAACTGAAGAAAAAATTCAAGCCTCGACTTTCATTATTGAAAGGTTCTCTGGGCAAATTATTGAATGATGCAGAAAGCATCAAGAGAAAATGGAAGGAGTACATCGTGTCACTGTACCAAAAGGAAATGGTTAATGATCAACCATTTCAAGAGGTAGCATAT
>NW_006408675.1:7579744-7580852 GCF_000296735.1 Chrysochloris asiatica | reverse complement strand
ATCATGTTTGGTAAGGTGGAGGGTCAGAGAAAAAGAGGAAGACCCTCAACGAGATGGATTGACCAAGTGGCAGCATGGATGGACTCAAGTGTGGCCATCAGTAGTTAAGTTTGGCCCAGGATCAGGCAGTGTTTTGTTCTGCTGTGCCTAAAGTCCCTATGAATCGGTACTGACTCATTGGCACCTAACAACAACAAAAACAACATGAGCAAATTAAGTATTCTGGAATACCCATTCTTTGCACTGTTATCCATAGTTTGTTATGATTCACAGTCAAATGCCTTTGCATGGTCATAAAGCATAAGTAAAAACTTCTTTCTTATATTCTTGTCTTTCAGCCAAGATGCATCTAACATCAGCAATGATATCCTAGTTCCACGTCCTCTTCTAAATATGGCTTGAATGTCTGGCATCTCCCTGTCAATGTACTGCTGCAACCGTTTTTGAATTTTCTATACAAAAATTGTTCTTGCATGTGATACTAATGATACTGTTTGGTGATTTCTTCATTCTGTTGAATCACCTTTCCTGGGATCAGTTGGCAAGGTAACTATATTCTAAATTTCTCGTCATAGATGAGTGAGTGCTGAACGTGCTAGTCCCTTTTGATTTTAGAACTCTAGATCTTTGCACATATCATATAATACTTGACTTTGTCTTTTGAAGTTGTCCTTTGAAATTTTCTTTTCAACTCTTTTACTTTCTCATTTCTTCCAGTTGCTTAACTTAAAGAGCAAGTTTCAGTCTCTTCTGACATCTACTTTGGTCTTTTCTTTTTATAAATGATTTTTTGCTTTCTTCATATATGATGCTCTTGATGTCATCCTATATCTCTTCTGGTTTTTAGTCCGTAGTGTCTAATACAGTAAATCTGTTCTTTGAGATGGTCTCTAAATTTTGTTGTTGTTGTTGTTAGGTGCCATCAAGTCAGTACCAACTCATAGTGACTTTATGCACAGCAAAACAAAACACTGTCCGATCCTGGGCCAACTTCACTATAGTTGCCACACTTAAGCCCATTAATGCTGCCACTTTGCCAATCCATCTCGCTGGGGGTCTTCCTCTCTTTCTCTGACCCTCCACCTTACCAAACATGATATCCTTCTCC
>NW_006408675.1:7575925-7577967 GCF_000296735.1 Chrysochloris asiatica | reverse complement strand
ATCAAATATGTTCTCCAGATGATCTCTAAATTCAGGTGGGATATATTCAAGGACATATTTTGGCTCTCATGGACTTGTTTTCATTTTCTTCAGCTTCAGTTTGAATTTGCATATGAGCAATTGACGGTCTGTTCCACAATCTGCCCCTGGCCTTGTTTTGACTGATGATATGGAGCTTTTCCATCTTTCTTTCCGCAGATGTAGTCAATTCGATTTCTATGTATCCCATGTGTATAGTCATCTTTTGTTGTTTAAAGAAGGTATTTAAAATGAACAAATCATTGATTATGCAGAATTCTATCATGCGATCTCCAGCATCATTTCTATCACCAAGGCCATACATTCCAACTACTGATCTTTCCTGTTTGCTCCCAACCTTTGCATTCCAATCACCGGTAATGATCAATACATGTTGATTGCATGTTTGATCAGTTTCAGGTTGAAGAAGTTGGTAAAATTCTTGTATTTCATCCTCACTGGCTTTAGTGTTTGGTGCGTTAATTTGAATAATAGTGGTATTAACTGGGCTTCCCTGTAGGGGCATGAATAACATCCTATCACAGACAGTTTTGTACTTCATGACTGATCTGGATATGCACTTTTTGACAATAAATGTAACACCATTCCTCTTCAATTTTTCATTCCCAACATAGTAAACCATGTGGTTATCACATTCAAAATGGCCAATACCAGTTCATTTCAGCTCACTAATGCCTAAGATATTGATGTTTTTGTGTTCTATTTCATTTTTGACAATTTCTAATTTTCCTTGATTCATACTTCATACATTCCATGTTCCAATTATTAATGTTGTCTACAGCTGTTTTTCTTCATGTTGCATTGTGCCCCATCAGCAAATGAAGGTCCCACAGGTTTTTCTCCCACGGGCTTTACTTCATTCGTGTCATCACAGTCAACTCTACATTAGGGAGACAGCTCTTTCCCAGTCACATTTTGAGTGCCTTCCAACCTGAGGGGCTCATTTACCGGCACTCTGACAGTGTCTACTATTCATAAGGTTTTTAGTGACTAAATATTTAGAAGTAGTTTGTCACTTCTTCTTCTCAGTCTGTGTTCATCTGGAAGCTCATCTGAAACCTCTCCATCATGGGTGACCCTGCAAGTATTTAAAATACCAATGGCAATTTTTCAGAATCACAGCAACTCTCAAGCCACCACAGTACCACAAACTGAAAGACGTGCAGTGGTCTCTAAATTATTCAAGGCCAACTTTTGACTGTTGTGGACTTGTTTTAATTTTCTTCAGCTTCAACCTGAACTTGCTTATGAGTAGTTAGAAGTCTGTTCCAGAGTCTTCCCCTGGCCTTGTTTTGACTGATGATACTGAGTTCCTATATTGTTTTTTCCCAAAGATATAGTCAGTTTGATTCCTGTGTATGCCATTTGTTAAGGTCAATGTGGATAGTCACATTTTTATGTTGTTGAAAAAAGGTGCTTGCAATGAATGAATAAGTTGTTGGTCTTGCAAAGTTCTGTCATTAGATCTCCAGCATCATTTCTATCACCAACGCCAAATTTTCCAATTCCTGATCCTTCTTCTTAGTTTCCAGTTTTGTATTCCAATTACCAGTAATTATCAACACATCTTTTTTAAAACATGTTTTATTGTGAATTATGTGATAGTTTATTTATATGGGAGAACATTAGTTTTACATTCATCCTATTGTATATTGTTTCATTGTCATGGTTACAATCCCCTCCATGCATCATCAACCAACCAAAGGTTATACCCTGCAAGCCTGCACCCCTGTTGGCAGCACACAGCCCCTCTCCCTGTCTGGGTCTAAAGTCCCAAGCTACTCCATATCTCCATGTAATCATCTCTGTCTCCATCTCTGGCATCACTGCTTCTCTGGGTAGGGTCCCTCTCTCTGCTCTTCTCCCTTGATGGTCCTAGGGACATCCTCTCCTAGACTGAAAAGTTAGTCACCCCTCCTTGCTACAAAACATCTACCTTTACATTTCCAACCTTCACAATCAGTACTGATAACAATTATTCACTATTGTATCACAAGAGACCC
>NW_006408675.1:7572615-7573780 GCF_000296735.1 Chrysochloris asiatica | reverse complement strand
TTGTTTCTTCTCATTTTGAGTTGAGCTCCATCAGTAAATGAAAGTCCAGAAAGCTTTGTTCCCTCTACGTCATTAAGGTCGACTTTACTTCAAACAGGCAACCCTTCCCCAGTTTGTTTTTGAGTGATTCACAACCTGAGGGGCTCATCTTCTGGCACTATCTCTGACAACATGTTCCACTGTTATTCAGAAAATTCTCAGTGGTTAACCATTCAGTGGTGGCCTCTCCTTTCTAGTCTGTCTTAGTCTGGAAGCTCTGCTGAAATCTGTCCACAATGGGTGACCCTGCTGGTAATTAAAATACTGGTGGCATAGCAGTATGCCACATATCACAGCAACACGTAAGCCACCACAATACAATAAACTAACAGATGAGTGGTGACTAAAGAAGATAAAATCTGAAAAAGCCAGGCTACTTCTGAGAACCTGAAGAGATATAATTTTAGATAAGACTTGATATTTCGTGTTGACTGAAAGAGCTGAGAGGTCTGTAGTAAACATTACCTGCCATTATGCCTACAACCTTTCCACTAGATAGCTGGTGCAATATGGAGGGAAAAAATGGTCATATATGAATAAATCAATTTGGATAGATCAGAATAACAAAGAATAATTTAATTCCAATGAACTTGGATTAATGTTACCTATGTGGCGCTGTGGGTTAATGCTGTGGGTTACTGCAACGCCATTTGAACTGCAAGGTCGGCTGTTCAAGCTCACCAGTTGCTCCTCAGAAACCCTATATAGGATCGCTATGGATCGGAAACAACTCGATGGCACTTAGCAACAACAACAACATATCTTCCAAGACCAGGCTGGTAGAGAATATGAATTGAGGTGAATATAAATTTTCTGAACCTCATATGTATGCGAAAGCTGGACAGTGAATAAGAAAGACCATAGAAGAATTGATGCTTTTGAGTTATGGTGTTGGAGAAAAATAGTGAAAGTGCCATGGGCTGCCAAAAGAACCAATAGATCCATTTTGGAAGATGTACAGTCAGAGTGCTCTTTGGAGGCCAACATGGCCAAACTTTATCTCTCTTACTTCAGACACATTGTCAGGAGGGGCCAGTTGCTGGAGAATGATATCATGTTTGGAAGGTGGAAAGTCAGAGAAAAAGAGGAAGACCCCCAATGAGATGGATTGGCCAAGTGGCAGCAT
>NW_006408675.1:7567506-7572515 GCF_000296735.1 Chrysochloris asiatica | reverse complement strand
ACTAGATTCGATGGCACCTAACAACAACAACAAGAACAACAACAAAGTCTATATATATGTTTCTGATAAGAAGTTTGTTATTGTTAATTGCTGTCAAGTTGGTTCTGACCCTGTATAGGGTGTCTGAGAAGCAGCTGGTGAGTTTGAACCACTGACCTTTCAGCTCAAATCGACCTTGCAATCCAGGACATTAACCCACAGTGCCACACCAAAAGTTATAGCTCCGTTATTTGTGATAGAAATGTTGTTGTAAGGTGCCATTTAGTTGGTTCTCACTCATAGCGACCCTACGCACAACAGAATGAAACACTCTTCCAGTCCTGCACCATCCTCACAATTGTTGCTATCACTTGAGGCCCATTGCTGCTGTCACTATGCTAATCCATCTCGTTGGGGCTCTTCCTATTTTTTGATGACCCTCCACGTTACCAAGCATGATGTCCTTCTCCAGGGACTGGTACCTCCTGATAATATGTCTGAAATATGAAAGACAAGTCTTATCATCCTGGATTCTAAGGAGCATTCTGGATATACAGATTTATTTGTTTGTCTTGCTCCATGGTACTTTTAATATTTATCTTCAACCATAACTTAAATGCATCAATTCTTCTAATTTCTGATAGAGATTTCTAATAAAAATATACACCTTGATGTAGAAAACAATTGTTTTAAAGTTGGCATGTCTTTGATGATTAACTACATCGCACATGCTTACTATATAGTTTCAAATAACATGAAAAGAATTGTTGTTGTTAAGTGCTGTCAAGTCGGTTCTGACTCATAGTGACCCTGCATAGTGTTCCTGAGGAGCAGCTAGTGGCTTTGAACTGCTTACCTTGTGGGGGAAAGAAGTAAAAATCACTTGAAACATCACAATCCAGAGATAATTACACTATATTGTTGTATATATTTCCAGACTTATCTATGTATGTAGAACTGTATTTTTTAACAAAAATCGTTTTACAACCTAAACTATGTGTGCTATTTTGTAACCTTTCCTTAGCAGTAAACACAGTTATGCATGATCTTTTAATACACGGCAAAATACTCTGCTAGGGAACTGATTGGTGGTGGTGTTGGTTATGTGCTGTGGAGTCGGTTCCAACTCATAGAGACCCTGTACAGGGTTTCCGAGGCTGTAAATCTTTATGGGAGCAGGAAGTCTCATCTTTCTCCTGCTGAACAGCTGGTAGTTTCGAACTGCTGACCTTAAGTTTCACAGCCCAATTCGTAACCACTACGCTACCAGAGCTCCTTAAGTACATTAAATTCCATAATGTAGCAGTAGGCATTTTGACAGTTTCAAACTTATCTTTACTATAAACCATGCTTCATGAATGCTCTTTATGTATTATATTTACCCAAATTTTTCATTGGGATAAATTCCCAGAAGTTGAATTAATTTCTAGGCCAAATGATACACATATTTAAAAATTTTATATCCTCTATATTGCCAAATAACCTTCCAGAAAGGCTGAACCAATTAATACCCTTACTAACTGTAGATAAGAGAGCCCTACACCCTTGCCAAATTGGCATGCTTTTAACAATGATAAAAATAAGTTCCTGTCTGTTTTTCTCCTATGCAGCCTGCCAAAATGCATGATGTGAAAGTAAATGAAAAGAATCTAAAGTTGACATATGGGGAGGTATTTTGGTCACTGTAATGTTTTATCTAAAGTGAACCATTTTCCCCTCAAAGTGAATGTGATAGATAAGCTCTCTTCGTTTTTAAGTCCAAGTTCTAGGAAGTAATTTCCTAAATGGATTGATTCCTTAGAGAGAGAATGTCTCTGAGGATGTAGAAATTATTCAAGCCAAATGTGCTTTGGACTGATAGAGGGTATATATATTTTGGACGGAAAAATATTCATCTTTTCTTTTTTTTTTAAAGATACAAATGTTTTTCGCTATACTATTTAAAGTGTCATACTCCAAACTATTCTGAATTTACTCATTTCTTTATTTGTGGTTCCTGCAATACAGTGGCATTTTTTTCCTTCAGCTTTGTTTTATGCTTTAAATTAAAAAAAAAAAAAACACTAATATTTATATTCCGTGTAAATATGGATTTCTCTTTAAATTCTGGGTTGCAAATAACCGAAACTTTAAAAAAAATTTTTCTTTTAAGTTTTTATTGTGAATTGAGTGAAAGTTTACAGGGCATATCATCAGTTTTACATTCAATAAATCATATACTTTGTTTCATTACAATGATTATAATCCCCATCGGGCTGCGAACCTTAAGGTCAGTGGTTCAAAACTAACAGCCACTCCGCGGGAGAAAGATGAGGCTTTCTACTCCCGTGAAGATTTACACCCTCGGAAACCCTGTACAGGGTCGTTATGGGTCGGAACCGACTCGATGGCACTTAACAACAACAACATGTACCATCAGTTAACAGTATTTCTTTCTATAACTGTAATTTTTTAAGGTTACTCTTTCACCACAAATTAGCTAAATGAGATAGAGAAGCATATGCTTAAACATACTCTGGTCAGTATAAAGAGAAGAGAGTGGAGATTTAAATTCAGTTATTTTAATACCTGGAGGTCAGAAACACCTAATTAACCATGCTTATGATTCAGTGTCCTCATCTGTTGCTGTTGTTGTTAATTACTGTAGTCAGTTCCAACTCAAAGTGACCCTGTTATCAGGGTTATCCGCAGCAACTGGTGTGGGTTTGAACCACCGACCTTGTGGTTTGCAGTCTAGGGCTTTTCCTACAGTACCACACTAATCAAACCCAATCCACCTTTTCATAGAGACATTGGGAAGGTGAGGGAATCACTCGTACTGTGATTAATTGAACTATTACATTTGTAAAATATTATATCTTGTCAAATACATCTAATCTACTTCTACCTGACCTTAAGAGTTTTTGTACCTTTGTTGTTGTTAGGCGCTGTTGAGTCGGTTCCAATTCATAGCAACCCTGTGTAGGGTTTCCATGGAGTGGCTGGTGAATTTGAACTGCCAACCAACCTTGCTGTTCAAATTGACTTTTCAGTCCAGAGCATTAACCCACAGCACCATAGCAGGACTCCTTTTGTCCCTTTGTTGTCATTGCTTTTAAGGGAAGGTGAGAGGTGCTTTATGAATGAGACTATTTCATCAGTTGTATTCTATCTGCCTATTAAATGTAGTTGCTGTTAAGCGCTGTCAAGTCAGCTCCACCTCATGATGACCCTGTACAGGGTTTCTGAGACTGTAAATCTTTAAGGGAGCAGAAAGACTCATTTTTATCCTGCAGAATGCTGGTAGTTTTGAACTGAAGGAGATTTAATTTCCTTTTCAAATGAAAACATGTAAATCAGATGCTTTTAAACAGCAAAATTATCCTGTTGCTTTGGCATTAGTATCAAAAACATTTTGAAACTCTTTGTAGTATTAATAAACCTTGAATGACAAAAAACACGATAATTATAAATGTAAACTGAACGTTAGCAATCCCATTTTTTGTTAAGCTGTTAAGTGCCATCCACAGTCAGTTTTGACTCATAGAACCCCAAGGTCAGCGGTTCAAACTCACAAGCTGCTCCTTGGAAACCCACTTCAAAACCTTTTATCCTAGCAACTCTTGACAGTTTTTCCTATCAATTTCCTATCCACATTCTCACATGGTTTTCTTTTGACATACTAGTTATGGGTGAATGCTTATTCCTTCAGACTTTGGTCTACTTTCCAGGAGGGATGAGACTGTGGAAGGCTCAGGCCTCTTTCCCTCACTCATTTTCCTTGAGAAAAATAACCTTCTTTGGTAAGATTGAGGGAAGGAACAGTTAATGTGTGACTCAGCCCTTCTTGCTTTCAGAGTAGCTTGTCCTTACGGATCTATCCATTCTCTGCCCATCCTTATGGCAAGTTTACTGAAGTAGGCCCTGCTCTGCAAGACGGTCTGAAATTTGAAGAGGTTTATTTGAATTCAGAGAAGTGAGTACTAGGAAGTCCATTTGGCCACAAATCTATACTCTATTCTCCAACAGCCTTAGTAGTAAGGAAGTTGCTAATTTGAACTCTAGCTGCCTGATTCCTGTTTCTACTTCTCATTTAATTCAAGACTAAGAGTGAGAGGAAGAGGTGGGATTAATTACCATTCCCTCAAGTAACATCAGACTGAATAATAGCGCATTATGGTAGACATTTATTGCTTTGTCTGTCCAATGTCAAATAAAAGCTAAATCTGAACTTAGGTAAACAGAGACTATTCTAAAGGATTAGTGTAATAAGGGGAGAACTATTGCAAGCAGGAGAATGTCCCACCGTAGAACTTAAGACATGCAACCAACTCAAACTCAACAGAAATGGACTTTTCTTTTGTAGAGAGAAGGAAGCAAGATGATTAAGAGGCTGGGTTGGGGGACTGGGGAAGGGATGTAGGGGAATGTTAAGGCCTAATAGTTAATCAGGGACTGTCTTACCCTGAGGTCAGCAAGGGGCCTTTAAGGAGGGATTGTTTTTGTTCCAACAGAGGCCTGAAGAAAGGAAACAGCTTAACTAGAGTTTGGTAAAGTCAAGTTAATTGACATTTTGTCCACAGGGTCAGTGTAGCTACGCATTTATTAGACAAAGAATGAGAATTTGGAGGGTCTGGATGGGGCCTTGTCATAGGTAGACAAGGAGTTATCATGCATCTTTATTAAGTCATATGGAGGAGGATGGTTCTTGGGAGTAAGCCATGTTTCAGAACATGAAATGGTGGGGAGAATTGCATGATCACCATTTTCCAGGATCACAGGGCTCACTTACAGTTCAACAGTGTCACCAATACCCATTGCCATTCCATGTAGTGACAGAAATCACATTTCTTGTGGAGACTCCAGTTTGCTTTGGATGAGGATTTCCTCTCCATTCCTACTCATATGGATGGGTATTGTGACCAAGTCTTGTCAATTCAAGTATTTTATTCTCTGTTGTTGTTGTCAGGTGCCATCGAGTCGGAACCGACTCATAGCGACCCCATGCACAGCAGAACGAAACAATGTTCGATCCTGGGCCAACCTCACCA
>NW_006408675.1:7497687-7559211 GCF_000296735.1 Chrysochloris asiatica | reverse complement strand
TCAATGTAATGAAACAAGTTATATGAATTGTTGAATGTGAAACTGATGATGTGCCCTGTAAACTTTCACTCAATCCACAATAAAAACCTTAAATTAAAAACAAAAACAAAAAAAACAAAACAAAACAAATGCTGGTGAGGTTGTATGGAGATTAAAACTCTTATACACTGCTGGTGGGATTGTAAAAAGGTAAAAACGCTATGAAAGCAGTTTAGTTCTTCCTCAAAAAGCTAGATATAGGACTTTGAGCAAGATGATAGACTAGGAAGATATGCCACTGACCCTCTACAACAAAGAGACTCGCTCTTCAGCGTAGAGATGCTAAAGCAAGTGGAAGAAATGAGGAGGTAAAAGAGCTGAACAGAGAATTTCAAAGGTCAGTTTGAGAAGACAAAGTCAAGTATCATAATGAAATGTGCAAAGACCTGAAGTTAGAAAACCATAAAGGAAGACCACTTTCAGCATTCCTTAAACTGAAAGAGCTGAAGAAAAAATTCAAGCCTCGACTTGAAATATTGACGGGCTCTATGGGAAAATAGCATAGTGATTACAAATCAGGCTGCAAAACTTAAGGTCAGCAGTTCGAAACTACCAGCTGTTCCCCGGGAGAAATCTTTACGGGCTTTCTGCTGCCATAAAGATTTACAGCCTTGGAAACCCTGTGCAGGGTAGCTATGGGCTAGAATCGATTCAATAGCACTAACAGCAACAATGGGAAAATAATGAATGATGCAGAAAGCATCAAAACATGTTTATTTTGTTGTTGTTTGGTGCAGTGGCGGGTTCCTGCAAACCAAGGAACTCACAAAATGGGTGTGGGAGGGGTGTGACAGCAGAATTATTGGCCCTAGATGGAGTTCCTATCAGCCTGGGTGTTATCCATGTTTGGATATCTCAATCCAGATGTAGTCCCGTGAAGGCCCTTGATGGAGCTACTTTCACTTTCCTTTATGACTACAGGGTAGTTGGGGGCAGGGTGACTGGTTAAATGCTGCTCTGCTGCTCTGTGGGTTCTGTAGATCTGGACCCGAGTCTACCTGAATCGAGACACCAAAGTGGTGCATCAGAACAGCACAGCTGACCCCACCTCATGCTAGTGTGGCTCCCAACCATATGGTTCCAAACTCCCAGAGAGCAGGGTCTGCTCTGGGGATGGTCACCAGAGGAGCATAGGGCAAAATAAGAAATCACACCTTTCCTGTCACCTCTGGAATCTGCTCTGCCAGGCCACCTTCTGTTGCCCAAGCTGTTCACAAAAGTTCAAGACAGTTACACTGCTTTTGTCTAGCCATTCACCCACCAGCCAGTCTCCTTCTCTTGCCATCCCTGCCCAGCTTCTTCTCCCAGCAAGCACTTAGTCCTCTTCTCTAACCTTTCTTTTGAAGTTTAGGATTCCAGGATTTTCATCTGTGTCTGTTTCATTTGGTCTCTTGTATCTTTGTTGTAGAGTGTCCATGGTGCGCATTTGCTCAGTCTACTGTCTTGGTGGAAGTCCTTCTTTCCTTTTCTCTTGAGTTCTGTCTTCTTCTCGAACCCCTCTGATATTTTCTAAAACAGTTTATTTTACTATTTTACATATCTACTTTTCTTTACTTTGAAATATTCTAGATGCCTATATCATGTCGATTCCTTGTCTCTCTCTCTCTCCCTCTTCACATTATATGTTTCTTCTGTTGTGTTTACAAAGATCTCCATTGTTCAATGTTTCTATGGACCAACTAAACAGGTAAGCCTTATTTACTCAGAATTGCTCTGTGTTTCACTGCTAACTGCCACTTTCACACAAATTGAACTCTCATTCAGGATACCATGGGGGCCCTTGATAAATGTTAGTGAACATTCTCTCTTACTTTCATTTCTAAAAATTGTTTAACAAACTATAAAAGCACCTTTCATGTCTCTGTCAGTCTATAGATTGCAAAACTGAAGACATCACAGTTTTGGGGGGCATTGGAGTCATGATAAAAAAAACCTGAGATTTTTATTTGGTTTTGTTTTTTATAAATGTCTTAATCAAGATTTTAGCACTATTGCTTTAAGAAAAATTTTTTTTAATATATGACATTAACACAACTCTTTTATGGTCAAAAGAACAACCACCAAGACCATCCAACAGTCATGCAAAGTATTTGGCATGGGAGGAGAGTGGTGATTTCGTTTTCAACTAGCAAAAGAACTATGAAAAAGTCAATTGATAAGTAATGCTCCTTACCCTGATATGATGGACCTGTGCAGCCTCTGTGGGAAGACTCAGGCAAGGGTATGAAAGATGGTGGAGAGTGAACAACTTTCCCTGGAGACATTTGTCATCCTCTCCTGGAATTGCTTTATTCATTGTTCCATATTTCAGTAAATGACATCATTAGTCACTTAACTATTCTTATCCAGAAACCTTGGAGTGATTCTTGATTTCTTCCCCTCCTTCACACTCAGCAAGACATGACAATTCTTAAATGCCTCTTTCTCCATCACCATTGCCATTGTTGTTGTTGTTAGGTGCCATTGAGTCGATACTGACTCATAGTGACCCTATGCACAACAGAACGAAACACTATCCAATCCTGGGTCAACACACGATTGTTGCCATGCTTGAGCCCATTGATGCTGCCACAAAGTCAGTGGTTTAAACCCACCAGCTGCTCCTCAGAAACACTATACAGGTCACTATGAGTTTGAATGGACTTGACAGCATTTAATAACAGCAACAGAGTAATCACATTTTTATAACATTATGAATTTACTTATTTTTGAAATAATAGTTGCTGTTAAGTGATGCCAAGTAGGTTGAGATTCTTAGTGACCTTGCATATGATTTCTGAGGAGCAGATGATCGGTTTGAACTGCCAACCTTGAGGTTAACAGTCCAGTGTTTACTCTAAAGTGCCACACCAAGACCCTATTTGAAATATAATGCTATTTAAAAAAGGAAAGAAAAATTAGAATCTCCTCACTCCAATATAGTAAACATGCAGTATTATGGGACTGTAAGGATTATGGAACACTGTACTCCATTTCTTTCCTAGACCCTTTCACATGGTTACAAATTATAGATTAAATTGTTAATTGACTGAATATTTAATACTATCCTTGTTGCATTACTTTTTTAACACCTTAGAGGAACTTTGGTACTATTGATAACAATAACTTAATTATCATTATCTTCTCTTTGCCAAGATATGCATTTTTTTTTCTTAAATGTTTTATCGTGAATTGTGTGATAGTTTACATGGGAGAATATTAGTTTTACATTCATTCTATCGTATATCGTCTCATTGCCATGGTTACAATCCCCTCCATGCAATCCTTCCCCAGTACCCCCCAAGTCTTCAACACACAGTCGGTCTCCCTCTCTGGATCTAAACTCTCCAGCTGCTCCATCGCTCCACGTCATCATCTCTGGCTCCATTTCAGGCATCACTGCTTCTCTGGGTAAGGTCCCACTCTCTGCTCTTCTCCCTTGATGGTCCTAGGGACCTCCGCTCCTAGACTGAAAAGTTAATCACTCCCCTCCTTGCTATAAAATATCTACCTTTACATTTCTGACCCTCGCAATCAGTCCTGATAACAATTATTCACTATTGTATCACAAGAGACCCGTCTGTATTTCATTGCATCAACCCCGCCTAGTCAGATTAGATACCACTCACTGGAGATTCTACTTTCCTCCAGGCCCTCTGGATCTAGGTTCCCTCTTGAAAGCTTGTAAGCCAGTCACTTCATGCCTTTGTAGCCCCTCACCCCGCATTTTGGGTATCCAATGTCCAAGTTGCCCATCCCTGTCCACTCTGTGTGTGGAGGGGGTGGGAATGATTCTTGCTGTAAGGACTTGTTCCCTCTTTTGAGCTACTGCTTCCATAGGTGTAGGTCAAGTTCATCAAATTGTATTAGATTATCCTTTTTTCCATCTTTTACTTCTGGTTGAGTTCTGATTATCCAGTCACTGAAGCCAGGATAAGTGGGTATTATCTGCAAGAGAGGGTGTTCTTATGCATGTGCCCTCTCTCTTCTTAGCAGCTGAACGCTTCACTCTCCACTCTAGTCCTCTGTGGCTATGTCACCAAGATATGCATTGTTATTCTCTTTAAAGAAATAGAAGGAAATGTGAGCAGATGTTTCAAGTACCTAATGTACAAATAGGAAGTAGCATAGATCTTTAATTACAACTTTTTAAAAAACTTGTAAGAACATTTTTTTCTTGTGTAGGCTTTGCAGCATAGTAGTAAGAAAAGAGCCTTGGGCTAAGAGGCAGGTGACTTGAGAGACAGTCCTAGCTTTAGTATCAGCTGTGTGTTCTTGGGTTCACTTTAACTTCTGTATTAAATCAATTCAGATTCTTCCTGGTCTCGTGTCCACTCTTGAAGTTGGGGGTAAGATCATCCCTTTCCAAATCAAATAGATCATAAGTCATAGAAGTTTCTTCTAAAAAATTCCATGTGATGGCTGTTACCAGAAGAGGGAATAGATTCTGGGCAGGCAAAAACACTTGATGTTCACCAAAGTCCAGTTTGATCTCAGTTTCTTTGTCTATAAAATGAAGGGGTTGGTCTAAAAAGTCTTATTCTAGCCTGCCAATGTCAGTCTACAGTACTGTCTGAGTTCAAGTATAAAGAAGCTGTGCTCCGGTCTTTGACTTCTAGTTTGTGATATGAGTTCCTTGTGGCTTTAGGGCAATCTTATGAGTTAAGACAAGAGTTTTGAAGCAAATTCCTGAGTGACTTTCCTGTTTTTGTGAGCTGTCTGTATATACTTCCTGCAGAGAGACCGTTTTATTAATAGCAACAAATGCCCTGAAACAACATACTTCTTTGACCCTATCACCATTTTTATCTTTGGGCAGACTATGATATGTTATGGGATGGTAAAAATAGTTTACTCTTCAATGTGTTGCTGCCAAACTGAATTTATTTTTACTCAGACTGGATATATTGTTGTTGTTGTTAAGTGCCATTGAGTCAGTTCCCACCCATAGCGACCCTGTACAGTGTTTCCAAGGAGAGGCTGGTGAGCTTGAATTGTCAACCTTGCAGATCAAATAGACTTTGCAGTCCTGTACATTAGCTCACAGCGCCACACCAGGACTCTCAGACTGGATATGTTGTTGTTGTTAAGTGCCATCAACTCGGTTCCAACCCACAGTGACCCTGTATAGGGTTTCTGAACAGGAAGCCTCATCTTTCTCCCATGGAATCGCTGGTAGTATCAAACTGCTGACCTTGATGTTAGCAGCCCAACTAGTAACTACTACACTATGTTGTTGTTAAGTACTGTGAAGTTGGTTCTGACTCATAGTGACCCTGCACAGGGTTTCCGAGGCTGTAAATCTTTACAGGAGCAGAAAGCCTCATCTTCCTTCTCCTGCGGAGCAGCTGGTAGTTTCAAACTGTTGACCTTAAGGTGAGGCCTGGCTAATACAACAACTCTCCAGAATTCAAGTTTTTCATAGTATGTCTTCTTGTTCTACAACTATGTGGGAAGGGTTGGGGAGGGAGAATATCACAAGAATATATACACATACTTTGCACTTTGCCACAAATCCTATTTTCTCTTTCGTCTCTATTTCAATGGCTATTTTCAGTCAACTGGCTCCAGCAAGATAATCTTGATGTTATCATTTTAAGTGCTGTCGAGTCAGTTCTGATTTATAGTGACCCTGTATAGGGTTTCTGCAGAGCAGCTGGTGGATTTGAACCAGTGATCTTGTGGTTAACAGTCCAGTGCTTATCCTACAGCACCTCATCAGGATTTTCTGAATGTTGTTGTTGCTAAATGCCATGGAGTCAGTTCCAACTCATAGTGACCCTGTATAGGGTTTCCAAGGAGCGGATGATGAGTTTGCATTGCTGACCTTGTCGTTCAAACTACCTTACGGTTCAGTGCTTATTGTATAGTGCCATACCAGGACTCCAGGACTCCCCGATATGTGGTTGTTGTGATGTGCCATTGAGTCAGTTCTGACCCATAACAAGCCTGAATAGAGTTTCTGAGGAGCAGCTGGTGAGCTTGAAACGCTGACCTTGCAGTTCAAACAGCTTTGTACCTTTAAATTTAAATTATATAATTGCAAAGGGTCTAATTATATACAATAAAAAAGTCTCCTCTTCTAGAATTCTAACAGTACATTTATATTACCTCCATTAGCATAGTAGGAACCCTGGTGGCACCGTGCTGTGCACTCAGATGCTAATAGAAAGTTCAGTGGTTTGAACCTATTAGCAAGTCCATGAAAAAAAACCACCTGGCAACCTGTTCCCATAAAGATTTACAGTCTTAGAAACTCTGTGAGGCAGTACTCTATATGAGTTGGAATCAATTCGACAGAGAGACAAAGTCTGGCCATCCCAGCTTCCAAGAAGCATTCTGGTTATACTTCTTACAACACAAATGTGTTTGTTCTTTTGGCAGTCCATGGTACTTTCAATATTCCCCTCCAACACCATAACTCAAATGTATCAATTCTTCTAAGGTCACTGAGCAATAGCTTAGTTTAACTAGTAAAATGGGCCTGCCTTGAGCATTATATTCTTTTTAGAACTGTATATATATATATATATACAGGAGCTCTGGTAGCGTAGTGGTTACGAATCAGGCTAGAAACCTTAAGGTCAGCAGTTCAAAACTACCAGCTGTTATGCAGGAGAAAGATGAGGCTTTCTGCTACTGTAAAGATTTACAGGATCACTTTGAGTCAGTTCCGACTCCACGGCACATAACCACCACCATATATATATGGGATCACAGTGACAATAGCAACTGAAAAGAGTACATTGGAATCTGAGGGAACAGTGAGTTGATGAATCAGGAATAACTCAGTAAAGTCTCCTTTACTTTAATGTTGTGCAACTTGAAGAATGTAATCAATGTTACTAAATTGTGCATGTCCTGGAATCCTGATGTGGTGCTATGGGTTAATGTGCTAGACTGCAAAGTCAGTTTGAACCCAAAGATTGGCAGTTCAAGCTCACCAGCTGCTCCTTGGAAACCCTATACAGGGTCGCTATGGATCGGAACTGACTCGACAACACTTAACAACAACAACAACAAATTGTATATGTAGAAACTGTTGTATGGTATATGTGTTGCTATGTATATTCTCAACAACAAGATAAATAAAATTGAAAAAAAGGGCTATAATACTTGCCTTGAATATTTCATAACATAATAAAGGATTATATTATGCTGGGTTGATTAAAGAATTTAAAGGTCATAAGAATAACAATGCATTAATAAATAATTTCACGTTTTACTGAATACCTACTAAATGCCCAGCATATGCTTACTAAGTGTTTCATTTCATAGTAACCTCATGAAGTAGGTACTATTTTTATCTCGGTAGGTATTATTGCTATCTCTGTTTTACAAGTCCAAGTGTGGCACTGTGGGTCAAAGACTGCAAGGTTGGTTTGAACCACAAGGTCAGTGGCTCAAACTCACCAGCTGCTCCTTGGGAACCCTATACAGGGTAGCTATAGGTCAGAACCGAGTTGATGGCACTTAACAATAACAACAATGTTTTACAAATGAAGATGTTAATACTTAAATATGTTAAATAATTTGCTGACAGTGACATTGCACATTAAATATGTAAACTAACCTCTGCTCTGATCCCAGATCATGGAACCTTTATTTTATAAATACAAATTATTATTTGTACTATTATTGAATGAGGATAATACAATCAATTTTTGTGGCATGATGGTATGCAAAGCACATAACAGGTGATTATTTCAAGTAGTGAGTTACTAATGTATTTTATGTGTAGATGTATCTGACATCTTTAAGTGACAATGCTAAATAAAACTAATGACTGCATGATTTAAACATGTGAATAGGAAATTATTATTTTCCAAAGAGAGGTAAAATGATTACTTTTCCAAATAGGAGCCAGTCGAACCAGTATTTGCTTCTATTCTAGAAGCCACCCACTTACTGAACATGAGACTTCACAAGTAAACCAGAAGTCCTCTCTTCCAAAGACATTACAACTTATATTTAGACTAAATAAAGTAGGATGTAGAACAATCACTCACTCCTAACAGAATATTTGAACTTCATGAGAAAAGAGGAAAATAGTCAACTATGTAACCATTACTGTTAATAAGCAGGTTTAGTTATTAGATTAAACACTTTTGAAATTTCAATATGTTCTATGCTTCTAACTCCAAATAATTATTTTCCTTAATTTTAGACTATATATTTTTACAAATCAACTTCTTTGAAATGCTAATAACAGAGACTTCGCACTGTTAGAGTCTTATAGCTTTGAGAGTATGTGTTGAAAACTTGTAGTTGAGGGGTGAGCTGGGCTTTGCTACTTTGGCAGAACTTTGAGCAAGAAAAATAGCTTCAACTCTAATAATTACATATGCTGTCAATTTTTAATTACCCACCAGAAATTTTTTTTTTTTTTTTTTAAAGATTGTTGATTCTTGGTGAGGTAGAACAAGTATGCTGGAGCCAACTCGCACAAGCTAGAGAGAGTGGATTTGTTAGATATTCAGGAATTTTATGAGATTATTGCTATTTTCCACATGAACACAATTAAGTACACAAGGATTCCTATTCATCACAATGTTATCCATAATTTGTTATGATCCATGCAACTAAATGCCTTTGCATAGTTAATAAAACACTGGTGTGGCAATATAGTACAGGCACTGGACTGCTAACTGCAAGGTCGGTAGTTCAAACCCACCAGCCACTACATGGAAACCCTATATAGAGTCACTATGTGTCGGGTCCAACTTGACGGCACTTAAAACAACAACAACAAACATCTTCCTGGTATTATCTGCTTTCAACCAAGATCCACCAGCAACGATGTCCTTTCTCTCATCTCCTCTTCTGAATCCATCTTAATTTCTGGCAGTTCCCTATTGATGAACTGCTACCACCATTTAAAAATTATCTTCAGCAAAATTTTACTTGCTTGTAATATTAAGTATGCTGTTCAATAATTTCTGCATTCTATTGGATCACCTTTCTTTAGAATGGATACAAATATGGATCTCTTCCAGTCGGTTGGCCAAATAACTGCTGTCTTCTTGATTTCTTGGCAAAGGTGAGTGAATACTTCTAGAGTTGATGTATTTGTTGAAACATCTAAGTAGGTATTCTATCAATTCCTGGAGGCTTGTTTCTCACCAATGTCTTTTGTGCAGCGTGGACTTCTTCCTTTAATATCATCAGTTCTTTTTTTCTTTTTAAACTTTTTACTGTGAATTGAGTGATGGTTTGCAGACAAAATCACCAGTTTTACATTCAACAAATCCTACATTTTGTTTTATCTCAATAATCAGTCTGCGCTATGCAAACCTGTCGTTCCTATTTTCATTCCACCCAACTTCCCATCCCTTCTCAATTTGTCCTTAGGAAAATGGTGCTCTTTTGGTCTTAAATGATTGACCATTCCATGGTGAGCATACCTTACTAGTGTTGTCCTCACTATACACCTGTCTACTGCTTGGCTGAAAAGTGGGCCATCAGGGTGAGTTCCTTTCCAGACCTGAAGGGTGGTCAAGGGCTATGGTCTTGAGTTCCTCCAGTGTCTTTCTGACCAGTAAAGTCTGGTCTTTTCTTTGTACTTTTGAGTTTGTTCCACATTTTCTGCTACTCTAACTGGGACCTCCTAATGTGATCCAGAATAGTTGGTAGTGGTAGCCAGAAACCATCTAGTTCTTCCGTCTAAGAGTTGTGGGGACTGATGTTCACATGGTCCATTATACTAACTGATTCTAAACATCTTCAGTTTTCACAATTTTTCTTTCTTCCACATATGGAGAGACCAATAATGGCACCTTAGATGATTGCTCATGAGCTGTTAAGATCCCAGATGCTACTCACCAAAGTAGGATGTAGAACTTTGTCTTTGTGGACTGTTATGCCAAGTGATCAATATTATGATCAGTTCTTGATCATATGCTACCTCCTAAAGCAGTTGAATGTTGACAAACCCTTTTTGGTATAGTGATTCCGAACAAGGATATAATGGATGATTTTAAATTAGGAAAGGTGTTCATCAGCGGGGTTGTATCCTTTCACCATACTTATTCAATCTGTAGACTGAGTAAACAATTGAAGAAGCTAGACTACAGAAGAACAACACTGGCATCATGACTGGAGGAAGACTGATTAGCAGCCTATAATATGCAGATGACACAATCTTGATAATTTAAAGTGTTGTTGTTGTTGCTAAGTACCATGGAGTCGATTCTGACTCATAGTGACCCTGCCCAGGTTTTCCAAGGCTGTAAATCTTTATGGGAGCAGAAAACCTCATCTTTCTTCCGCGGAACTGCTGGTAGTTTTGAACTTCTGACCTTGAGGTTAGCAGCCCGATTCATAACCACTACGCTACTAGAACTCCTTAATTTAAAGTGAAGAGGACTTAAAGCACTTACTGTTAAAGAAGTTATCTTCGGTATAGATTATACCTCAACATACAAATATAATTACAATGAGACAAAAAAGCAACAACATGATAAATGGAGAAGATTGAAGTTGTCAAGGATTTCCTTTTACTTGGATCCACAACCAATACCCATGGAAGAAGCAGTCAAGAAATCAAATGACATATTGCATTGGGCACATCTGCTGCAAAACACTTCTTTAGTATTAAAAAACAAAGATATCACTTTGATGACCATTGTGCACCTGACCCAAGCCATGATATTTTCAATCACTTCATATGCTTGTGAAGACCAAAGAAGACCTGATACATTTCAATTATGATACTGGCAAAGAATATTGATATGCCATGGAGTGCTAGAACAATGAACAAACCAGTCTTGGACGAAGTACAGTCAGAATGCTCCTTAGAAGTGAGATGGTGAGGTTTTGTCTCACATACTTTGGACATGTTATCAGGAGGGACCAGTTCCTAGAGAAGTATATCATGCTTGGTAAAGTAGGGGGTCAGACTTCTGGTGTGTTGCTGTAGGATAAGCACAGACTGCAAGGTCAGTTTGAACAAGGTTGGTGGTTCAAGCTCATCAGTCGCTCTTCGGAAACCCTATAATGGGTCTGTATGAGTGGGAACTGACTCAATGGCACTTAACAACATCAACAAAGTAGGGGGTCAGTGAAAAAGAAGAAGACCCCTAAGATGGATTGACATGGTAGCAGCAACACTGGGCTCAAACATAACAACAGTTTTGAAGAAGGCACAGGACCAGGCAGTGTTTTGTTCTGTGGTGAATAGGGTCACTATGAGTCAGAATTGACTCAACAGCATCTAACAACAAGAACAATTGATAATTTGGTACCTTGGAATCAGCTGTGATAGGACTGTTTATCCATAGAGACGGGTCACTACTACAAATCAGGGCTTCCTCCCACTCCCACTGTCTCTCACCCTGCAGAGAGCTTGTTTATCAGCATACCTCGAAGTAGAGCCATCCCGTTTCCAATATTATACCAGAAAATGAATTCCAAGCCATACTTTGTTACCAATGATCATCAACCTGTTTCTCACCATATCTAGTAAGAGGCGGCTGACCTTGCAGTCTTGGTCATTAACCCAGGCACAATGAGAAACTCAGAATACTTCAGCTTAGAGCTCAGTTTCCATTTCTGAAGGACAGAGGTTCACTTTGAAATCATATCTGCTGCTTGACAATGGTAGGTTGATATAACCATTACCATCGAGTCAATTCCAACTAATAGTAACTGAACAAACAGAGTAGAACAACCCATAGGGTTTTCAAGGCTAAAACCTTATGAAAGAAGACTGCTGCATCTTTCTCCTGCAGGTTGACAAAGAACACCAAAATATCCTGAGGTGTGGGAAGGTAAGTGACTCATCTTCACAGTCAGCAGGGTGAGGGAGCATCCATCCCTCAAAACATGGTGTGATTTTCCTCCCAAGAGCATGAATCAAAAGATTGTATAGTAACAAGATGGAGGAATTAAATCTCATGTAATTGAAATATCTGAGAACAATTCTTTGCTGGACTAGTTTATTCATTACTCTATTAATTTCACCTTATGTAAATCTTACCTTCTCTGAATGTCTTCAGGGCCAGAGATGTTCTAACTTGTATATTTCCTCTTCCATGGAATGTTCTAAGAACCATATTTATTAAATCTACTTATATGTGTTAAGATTTGAAGCAGACAATGAATTATGCATTAAAAACAATGATCTGAAAAAAGCCAGCTAGCTGCCTGATATACCACATCTATGATCATGCCACATCCTTGCTCAGAAAATTTGTTGATAAGATCTGACTTTGGGGAGGTACAGGGAAAATAACATTTAAACATCTGTGAGAGAATAAATTGATACACTTTTCCAGAGAGTAATTTGAAAACATACATGTATATCAAATCATAATATGCATATATCTAGCAATACCACTTTCAGGAATTTATACTAAAGAAATAACTTCTTGAAATGAGAGAGAGAAGAGGAAGCACTGGTTGGTTCAAAGTTGGGGAGACATGGGGACTCCTGAGCCCATGGACATTGATCTAGCCACAGAGGGCTAGAGCTGAGAGAGAAGTGTCCAGCTGATATAAAGTGGAGGGAGACGCACAAGAATGCCCAAACTTACAGATAGTACCCATTCGATCTAGCTTTGATGGCTTGATGACCAGAATTGGACTAGAGGAAGATAAAGACATTTCATAAAGGAAGCAAAAGGAATTTGCTACAATTTGGTGAACTTGACCTACACTTATGGATGTAGTAGCTCAAAATACCAACTGAAAGGGAAGGAGTCTTCACATCAAGGATCAAGCCTGTCCTCTTGGTATACAGGGTTGATTGTTGTTGTTAGGTGCCGTCGAGTCGGTACCGATCCATAGCGACCTTATGCACAGCAGAATGAAACACTGCCTGATCCTGGGCCAACCTCACAATTGTTGCCACACTTTAGCCATTGATGCTACCACTTGGACAATCCATCTCACTGGGGATCTTCCTCTTTTTCTCTGACCTTCCACCTTACCAAACATGATATCCTTCTCCAGCAACTGGTCTCTCATGACAATATTTTCTAAATATGAGAGACGAAGTTTGGCCATCCTGGCCTCCAAGGAGCACACTGGCTGCAATTCTTCCAACACAGGTCTGTTGGGTCTCTGAGCAGCCCATGGAACTTTCAATATTCTCCTCCAACACCATAACTCAAAAGCATTCTTCTACAGTCTTCCTTATTCACTGTTCAGCTTTCACATGCATATGAGGTTATTGAAAATACCATGGCTTGGGTTAGGCGCACCTTAGTCCTCAAGCTGACATCTTTGCTCTTCAACACTTTAAAAAGGTCTTGTGCAGCACATTTGCCTAATGCAATATGTCGTTTGATTTCTTGACTGCTGCTCCTATGAGTGTTGATAGTTGATGTTGTTGTTCTTAAGTGCCGTTGAGTCGATTCCAACCCATAGCAACCCTGTATAAGGGTTTTGAGGAGCAGCTAGTGAGCTTGAATCACAGACTTTGCAGTTCAAACTACTTTGCTGTCTGGACCATTAACCCACAGCACCACACCAGGACTCCTGATAGTTGATAGGATGGGCAAATTAGACATTGGCTACCTAAAATGGGGTCCTAGTTGGTGCTGTGGGTTAGTGCTGGATTGCAAGGTTGGTTTGAACTGCAAGGTCAGTGGTTCAAGCTCACCAGCTGCTCCTTGGAAACTCTATACAGGGTCACCGTGGGTTGAAACTGACTACACGGCACTTAACAATAACAACAACCTAAAATGGGGCAGGAGGGGCGCATGTGGCTACAAAGGCATGAAGTGGCTGACTTACAAGTTTTCAAAAGGAAGTTTATTTTCAGAGTGTGTAGGGTAAGGTAGAATCCCCACTGAATAGTTTTCATCTTGTCTAGATGGGTCAGGTAAAAGGAGATGGGGATAGGACTCTTTTGATTCAATAGTAAGTAATTGTTATCATGACTAATTGCAATGGTCACAACTATAAAGGTAGAAGGTGTGTAACATAAAGCAGGGCATAGTTAATCTTACATTTCAGGAACAGAGGACCCTAGGACCATCAAGAGAGAAAAGCATGAGTGGAGTGTGGGACCCTAACCAGAGAAGCAGCAACACCAGAGATGGATGCAGAGGTGCTGACATGGAGAGAGCAACTGAGGACTCTAGACTCACAGAAAGAGAAATGTAGTGTATTGGCGACCAGCAGGCTGCCTTACAGAATGTGCACTTTGATTGTGTAAATGATTATATATTCCTGAATGTTTTTGTGTACATCAAAACAAACAAACAAACAAAAACAGAGGACTAGAAGCAAATACTGTTAAATGATGAAGCATGGAAGGGATTGCAATCACTGCAATTAAACAAAATACAATAGGATGAATTCATAACTGATGTTCTCCCATGTAAACTATCACTCAATTCATAATAAAAGCTTTAAAGAAAAGAAAGAAAGAACTGGGCAAGTGCAGATTCTCAGACAAATTTATTGCAACACTAGTTATGCTAAGGTATATTTTATAGCATTTTTTACTAATAGTGCATCTATACTTTGAAATGCTTGAAGCTGTTCAAAAGTCACCAGAGCACGTACTAACATGCAAAGATGTCCAGGAGACATTACTGAGGAAAACAACAAATCAAAACAGAAGTCTATTGAACATTGTAGGGCTTAGCTCACTGCTTCATTGCTGTTTTTCCCTCACTTCCCCTTATGGGTGTTGAGCGTGGTCACCAATCACGGCGTGTATTCCCATTGAGTCTTAGTCTTGGAAGGGGGTTTAGCAGTAGTTTTTATCAATACATCTTGATTATATGTTTGATCAATTCCAGACTGAAGAAGTTGGTAGAATTTTTCAATTTCATCATCACTGGCTTTAGTGATTGGTGCATAAATTTGGATAATAGTGGTATTAACTGGTCTTCCTTGTAGGTATATGGATATTATCCTATTATAGACAGCGTTGTACTTCAACGTAAATCTTAAAATGTTCTTTTGATGATGAATGCTACATCATTCCTCTTGAATTTGTAGTTCCTGGCATAGTAAACAATATGATTGTAAGATTCCAAATGGCCAATACCAGTCCCTTTCACATCACTAATTCAGATTGCACCTATGGGGAGAGCCACCTGGACCTCCTGCACAAAGCTGAAAGTGTGCTGGAACTCATGGTGACTAACTCCCAGAAACTCCAGCTGCCTGAAAACTTTGACATCCACCCTGTGGGCAGTTTGGCAGGAAAAATTCAGGCCCTGCACTTCTCCTTGAGGCAACTGGAGAGCTACCCTCCCACCCTCAAACATCTGTGTTCAGTTTACATTCAGCTCTACCTTCAGTCAAGGCCTTACCTCTGCCTGACAAGCTCAAGTGGAACCTCCTCAGTGAGCACAGTGGTACCTTTCAAGACGACATCTGACAGGCTAAAGGGAACAGTGGTCTAGGCAGCTGAAATCAGCTTGTTGGCGGATTTAAGTACCTATGACAACCTTCCTGAAGGGGTCTTTGATCCTGGGCAACTTTGGTCCTGTCTATGAAATGATGTTGCTTGGAGCTGAGACCTAGTCTTTAATAAGAGTATGCAGTAAACCACGTAGAACCCAGCAACCATGATCATTCAAGGAGTAAAGGTATGGTTCTTCATCTTCCAGAGAGACTGCCTCCCTTTCCTTCTGGCAGTACCCCCTAGTCTCAACCCACATAGGAAAATGACAGGGTTTAGATTTGGGGAAAGTGTATTCCTTGTTAATTGAAGGGAACCCAGAGCATTTAGAGAAGCAGGGAGGTACTAAGTCTAGGCACTCCTGGAAGCTTCATAGAAACAAAAGAAGCTGGAAGGAAGCAGGGTAGGTCCTATGGGGTGAAGCTGAGCGGAGACCCTTGCCCCTTCACCCCAGCTTCTGCCACATATACAGGTGCTTTTGGTGAGCTGGGGCAGAAGTCACAGAGACCACCAGATTTTCTTCCAATTGTTATGAGCTTTTGCAGCTCTTGAGCCAAGTCACCTGCAACCTCCTCCATTAAAGCAGGTCTGTGCTGGGGTGGCTGCTCACTTGTGCCAAACCCAGGGTCCAACTTTCTGTTGTAAAGCAACCAGTGTGCACGACCAGGGACAGCCCTTCCCCAAGCGTCTCATATTGTGAGAGGCTTACCTGATAGAGAAAGCCACCAAGACTGGAAACTGACCCCTCCACAAAGCCATTTAAAAATCACAGAGGTCATTGTGAAGTGTGCAGAACTATATGCCTTTGGGTATAAGCTAAGGTAACAACTGTATATTTATAAAATTAAGCTGGTTTCACTTCATAAAAAAAGCTTTACAGCCTTCGAAACCCTACATCGAATCACTATGAGCCAGAAACAATTGGATGGTTACAACTACCACCGTCACCACCTATCCCACTGCATTGTTGTGAGGACTAAATAAGATAATTATGAAAAACACTTAGCACTATATCAGAACACAGTAATTCATAGTTTAATAAAGGGTAGTGTTGTGATTATTTTCCTTTCATCTAGTACTATCTATCTCCCCATTTAGATTGTTTACTCTTGAATAGCAGAAACTGCATGCCAGGTATTCTAGCATCCTTCACCACAGTAGGCTTTTTATATGACACACTCAGTATTTGCTATTAATGATAATGAAGATGATGAAATGTACGTACTACTAATACAGGCTACTAACTTTAAAGACCCAGCGATGTTTCATTCTGCTGTGTATAAGGACACTTTGAGTTGGAACTGACTCGGCAGCACCTAAAAGCAACAACAACTTACAAAGAAATAATAAGTCAATCAGTGTGGGACAGTATTATGATTCCATTCCAAGAACAAAATCTTAACAGGGAATTATAGTAGTAAAATAGTACTGACATGAAATATACAAAGAAATGAAATGCTCTCTCTTCATTGAAATCACAGGAAATGGAGTAAGTTGTTTCTAGAATACTATTTTCAAAACACAGTCAATGCTTACAAGATGCTAGACAACAATAGTGAACTATTTACAGAAAACACCAGATGAATTTGGTTAGTTTCTCTCTTTTTTTGGCAGATTACACTCCAGGCTTCTGTAGAAGACTCCATGTGTTCTAGAGTTTTGACATAATGGGATTTCACATGCTGCCATTGAGAAAAAACTCTCCCCCAGAAATCATAGTAAGAATGACCAAGTCTATCACATTTGGTTTCAGACATGGCCCTAGTTTAAAATTATTACTAGATTTCAAGTCCAAAAATCTCAGCAAAGTTGTTGGCAGCTTGATTGGAACAGTTTCTGTTCTCACTTAATCCAACCGGACAGTCTTAAGCTAGGTGGTAAGGCTCAGAGCCATCGAAACAACTGGAGACACCTGATACATTACAGTCCCCTAAGATAAATAAAGTCAAGTTGTTATTTTATCTCGCTCATATTTTGCTGAGCTTGTCTTCTTTTTTGGTTTGTGTGTCAAACCAAATGATTTAACAGACTTTGTCCCTTAACCATGTGGTAGAAGCCATGTGGGGAAGCCCTCTATAACAGATATAATTAGAGTCAATAGCTTGCTAGTTGCTCAAAATAGTCTATCCAAGTGTGAATCAATAAAAATAGACCAATTACTTGGAAAATGTTTTGTTACCTAAAAAAAAGTATCAAATAAGACACATAAACACCTTTAATCTTTTATTTAAATTGAAAACTTATAAAGATAACTAATTCAGCAATTTTTTTTAACATGATTTTATCCAAATGTTTGGAGTCCTACTGTGGTGCTGTAGAATACGTAAGCACTTGACTGCTAGCCACAAGCTCAGTGTTTCAAACCTACCAGCTGCTCCTTTGAAACCCTATACAGGTTCACTATGAGTCGGAACTAACTTAATGGCACACAACAACATTCAAGTTTTGTTGTTTTTTTTAATTATTGTATCTTAGTTGAAAATTCATACAACAAATTAAGTATCCCTTTAACAATTTTCATATAAATTCTTTCATGTCAGTGATTATAATTTTTACATTGTTTCAGCATTCTTATTTCCATTTTGTTTGCTCTGTTTCCAGTGATCTAGCTTCCCTTCTTCTCATTGCCTTCTTACATTTGCTTTTAAGTAACTGTTGACCATTTGGCTTCATATCATTCATTAAGGTAGCACATTACCTATGGGTCCTATTGTTTATCTTATAAGGCAATCTATTATTTGTCTGAAGAATGACCTATTGAAATAGCTTCAATTCTAAGTTCAAAAATTATTTTAGGGTGATAATCTTAGGAACTCTTCTAGTTTATAATCAGTCCAGTTAGTCTGGCCTTTTGTTGTTGTATTGTTTTTGTTGTGTGTGTGTGGTGTTTTTTTTTTTTTTTTTTTTTTAGAAATTTGAGATCTGTTCTACATTAATCTTTAATTTTATCTGGGCCCTTCTATTGTGACCTTGGCCAGACAATTGGTAATGGCTTTGGTTTGTGTGGGCTATTAGTTCCATGGAATTAGTGTCTTCTTTGAGCCTTTATTCTTTTTCTCTGTATGTGTAGAAACAATAGTTACATTTAAGATGGCTGTTCACACACTTTTAAGACCCCAGCTGCTACACTACTCACCAAACTAAGATGCAGAACATTATCTTTGTGAATGATGTTATGCCAATTCACTAAGTTGTCCTCTGAGACTATGGTCCCAAGCCTTTCAATCTTGTCAACAAATCCTGTGAATTGTTTGAATATGTCTAAGAAGTCTCTGTAACTGTGCCTCCTAATCCAGCAGTCTTTTGATGGAAGGTCATGGTCTTCACATTTGGTCTGCTGATAGTCCACAATCAGTCTGGTTTCTTTAAAGAGTCAGGCACTCATATCAACCAAACAAAAAATCCAACCAGCACATATTATATGGTCCCATTTATATAAAGATAGTAGAAAAAAAGGTAGAATTAGGGAAATTCAATATAATAAGCAAATGAAAAAAGGCAGATTGCAGAATAATATGTTTGGTATATTCTTAGTCCAAAAACAGACTAACAAAACTCTGCTGAATGACCAAGGAGAAAAGTGTGGAAAAGTGTTAACACTTCAGAAGGATATGGGGTAGGTTAGGGGAGGAGGGAAATAACTTTTAATTTTTATTTTAACTTAACTTTGTCTTGTAATGAATTATTACAGAAATATATAGTTTTCATTCAGAAATATGAAATAAATAGATTAACTGCTTGCAAATTGAAAAGTATCTATAGGAAAATTATAAGAATTAATATAAGAATTAAAATTTTTTGCTGGATAAAAAAATAAAATTCAAAAGTTCATTGCATTTTTTCCCACAATTATGGGGTTTATTAGAGCACTTAACAGAGTATAATTCAGGGTTAAAAAATTATTAGCATACAGGTCTTTGGTCAGGACAGCCATAAAGATGCTGGCAGGCCTCTCTTTAATCCTCTGCTCCCTGGTCTGGCCTCTGCGCTGCTGCTGCCGTGCTTTGTTACAAAGCTCTTCTAACACTGCTGATAAATGCCTAAAGGGCACTGCACTCCAGTATAACTTTCAGTCTGAAGGCACTCAACTCTAGCTCTGTGAGTCAGCAAACCTAGATCCCCCAGTGAAGTGCCTAGAGGTAGTCCACTCCACAAGTAAGCCTCCTGCCCCAGAGCAAACAGCTTTACTTGATCCCTGAACAGGAGAAACCCACTGCTCTGCTTGTGTTGTGACTCTTGGCTTTGCTGTTGTTGTTTTGCTTCTACTTCGGTGATATCACAGCTTTCTGTCTGTAGATCAAAGAGGTTCAATAAGCAGGGACCTCAGAGTCAAAGGATGTGCTCCACACCGGTTCTTCTTTCCTGAGGGTAGTGAAATTCCCCTCTACTGCTGCTGAGATGATGGGAAAGCTCCATATTATCAGCCAAAAAAAGGCCAGGGGTAGATTGTGGAATAGGCCATCGATCACTCATATAAAAGTTCAGTGCGTTTCTCAACACCAGTGGTGACCAGCTATTGGAAAATACCAGTTACAATCCAAACAAAAAGTATACTATACCTGGAGGAAAATAAATCTAAGAAAATATATGTAAGATCTATAAGGAAATGATCATAGCATTTTACTAAATGATATTAAATAAGAATTTAGTATCTAGAGATGTAGACTATATTCTTACATAGAAAAATAATATATTTTTAAACAATTCTCATCTACTGATCTATAGATTCAATGCAAACCAAGACTTTTGTGGAATTAAGCTTCTAAAATTTATACAAAGAATAAAATGTCAAGAAAAGCAAAGGCATTCTTTAAAAAAAATAATAAATAAACTAAACTAAACATGATGGATGTATCCAGACTTACTATAAAGGAAAAATGATTATGACAATGTGAAATTGACCGAAGAGACCAATGGGGAAATAATGGAGAGTGCAAAAATAGAATTACACATTATAGAAACTTGATTTATAACAGAGAGTCCTGAATCAGCTGAAGAGATTGTTCACGTCACAGGGGCCAACCTGCATTCAGTGGATGCTCATTCATGGCTATAAGACCTGACTCCTTCACCCCAAATAAGGACAACTTTGAAGGATCATCTATATGGGGTGAACTGAGGCTTTTCTGGGACTGCTGCACAGTTTTTAACTTATTCCTCCATTCAATCCTGCTTCAGTTCCAAGTGTTGTTCCCAAGTATACTCCTTAATAAACTTCCTGCACACTAATCTGGTCTCCAAGTCTATTTCCTTGGGGAAACCCCACCCACAACACAGTCACTGTTAGTGGGAATGAAATTGCCTGGTAAAGTTGAATATGTATGTACCTTACAATTTATCATTTCATTCCTAAGTGTATACCCCAGAGATACACTTGCACAAAGTTAAAAATATAGGTTCCCCTTGGGGGAGAGGGATGGGAAAGTCATCAGGATGGAGGCATATTGAGGCTTTTAAAGCACTAGAAAATACCAAATTATCTCAAAAAGATAGAGAAAACAAAAACATAATTGTTCTTATAAATTGAAGGGCTAATTGCCTGGGAGGCTAAGTGTTGAGGGACTTAATAAAGGAGCTCACTGAGGGTTGATTGAATCAAGGACAGGTGTATTTGTCTACAGAAGGTAAATCCAGGACTGGATTCTAAAGCTTACTAATGGCTGAATAGGCAGAAAGGAAGCTGAGAGGATGGCCCAGGTAAAAGAAACAGCACAAATCACGGCTTTCCAGACTAATCAAAAGGGACGTTCAGGCAACTAATGAAAAAGAAGTTTTGTAACCCAGAATGAAGCCAGATTGTGGTCAGTTAAATGTCAATTAAAAGGATGAATATTTTCTATGTGGAAAGAAAAGTTATCAATGGTTTTGAGCAACAGAGGAGCAGCCTAGAAAAAGTCATTCAGAAAGATGAATCCAGCAGCACTTTCAGTACCAGGGAATAGTATTTTCACCTTTGAAAACATGTACTTTTGTCCTGACTGAAAAGAATTGATTCTAATAAATGATACTACAAAATAGGACCAGTAGCTAACTTGGAACAATCTACACTTAATAATTGCCAGACATCTACTTGATTGCCGGGGCTTGGTGACAGTCTCTGATGACTATAGTATATCCTCAGATGTAGGTGTTTCTGACAGCAGTGTTGTCTTTGCATGTTCTAATGGTTAGTGTTATCCTTAAATGACTGCATGGAGAGTGGCTCTATCCTACAATAGCATCTATCTCTGATCATAGGCAATCTATGCTTATATTTACTCCATAGAAACATTCTGTTATGTGCACTATGCCAAAGATACGTTATATTTATCTGACAGCTGAAAGCCATGCAGGTAGTTGACAAGGTCTCATATTTTTAAAAGGTTTTTGAGTGCCTTTTGATATTTTGTTTTGTTATTTTGTTTTGAGTGCCTGCTACCTTGTTGGGAAGTACTTGATTAAAATGTGGGAATAATGAGTATAAATTTTCAGATTAATGCCTTTGTGAGAGGTTGGCCCCTGATGGTATTTCTAATAATTGTTCTGATTATGGGCTGAATGACAAAACTGAGGCCACACAACAGCCTTACCTGTAGATTAATCTCAGTGCAGATTCCAGAGTGAATCTCATTTTTAAACCAGGGGACTCAGAAAACTTGGGCTACTTAGGCCCATTTTATTTAACAAAGTCATTGTTATTTCTGATCTTCTTCTGATCCTACCATTAAAGTAGGAAAGAACTCCGGCCTTCTTTTTTATGGCCAACTCTCTTTACCTAGTTTTATGCTTATTCTCAAGAAAACATGCTGTCATTTTATGTCTGACCTTTGGGAGTACATTACCCTCCCCATCCCAAAGTTGAGGAAATAAGTTATCCCATCACTTTGGTGAGACTGTAGTATTGCTGTATCAGTAACACCCTCCAACCACTAGGGAAAACTTAAGGAGGCTGTAGTGCCTTGAATTTACCCCATAAGGCTTTTCTTTCCAAAGTCTTCTTAATCCCACTAAGTGATTGGGCAGGCCCATACAAATAAGGTATAAAGGACTCTAAGTCTGGGGTTGGTTATTTTTGCTCTCCAGCTAGGCTTAAAAAGAGCCATCTCAGAAGTAGAAGGAAGATCCCAGGGCCATCAAAAAGGAAGGACATGAGTGACACGTGAGATCCCTACCTAAAGAAATAGCGATGGCTGAGTCCATGGCAAGAGGCGATGGTAGCAAGAGGCTATGGCAGAGGTGGAGGTATGGAGAGAAAGAAGAGTTTCATCTCTAGACCTGTGGACTGAGTAAAGCTGAGTGCCTATGGGCAGGAGACTGGCTTGCAGAATGTGCCCTTTGGGCATTCACAGACATCTAAAAGAGATTTGTAACACTTGCCAGGAGCAGGGAAGAGGCCAAGGGACCACATGGCTGAGAGGCCAAAGACAAGAGTGAGGCTTACTGGCAATATGACAGACACCAGGCATTCCTGATTGGAGAGTTTCTGTGTCCTGAGTTTTTCTGATTCTGAATTGCACCCTGTTCTCTTCCCTAATAAGCCCATAATCGTGAGTTTGTTATTAGTTCTGAGTGGCCATTGCACTGGAGTCTTGAACCCAGATGTGAAGCACAGAGTGCTGTGGGAGGGATGGTTGGTGTCAGAGTAGTGTGGAAGCATGTCTGAGCCCTTCTTCATAGGAATTGAGCTTGGGCTGATTTTGAGCTTGATTCTCTTTCCCCCTTGTGAAGTCAGGGGAAGTCAGATATGGTCCCACATGGTCTTTAGAAAGTCCCTATAGGATAAGCAGGAATCCTGGTGTGACGCTGTAGGATCAGCACTGGACTATGGACCAAAAGACTTGCAGTTCAAACCTACCAGTTGATCCTTGGAAACCTTATACAGGGTAGCTATGAGTCAGAATCAACTTGATGGCACTTAGCAACAACAATACAGGATAATCACTAGACTGCTAACCAAAAGGTCTGTGATTCAAATCCACCAGCTACTCCTTGGAAACTCTATATAGGGTCACTATGAGTCAGAACCAACTCAAAGGCACTTAACAGCAACAACCTACATTCTATTTCTTTAGAAAAAGGCAGTTTAAATTGGCCAAGTCAACTGGATTATATAGCATATGTGTGTTTGTGCACACACATATGTATATATATACAGTGTGTGTGCTGTTGTTGTTGCTAAGCACCACTGAGTTGGTTCTGACTCACAGCAACCCTGTATAGGGTTCAAGGAGCAGCTGGTGAGCTTGAGCTGACAACCTTGTTCAAACCAACTTTGCAGTCCAGCACATTAACCCACATAAACCCATACCAGGACTTTCTATATCTATGTCTATATTTATATATATGTATAATCTGTGACAGAAGAAAGGAAAGGGGAAAAGGGAAATGAGGTTGAAAATAATAGCATTTTCTTTTTCTACTTCTTTTTGAGCTATAGCATACAGAAAGCACCACCAATTGTCCTTAAGTTTTTCATACTGCAGTGGATTGTGTGTGCTTCAACAACACTAGTGAGGTATGCACCCCATGGAATGGTCAAACATTCTAGATCAAAAGGCAGAATTTGCTTAAGGACAAAGTTCAGGAGAGCTCAGAATGAAGGCGGAATAGAAACAGGAATCACAAGGAGGAAGTAGGATAAATAGTGCTACATAGAAGGGATTGCAATCAGTGAAATGAAATGAACGATATGATTTGTTAGTGTCAAACAGACGATGGACTCTGTAAACTTTTAATTACCAAAATTTTGATTAACCATGAAATGTTTCTAAAAACAGAACTTAAAGTTAAAAACTCACTAGAGTTACCTTCTTTTCACAGGAAATATGGGAGTAGGGAAAACAAGTTAAATGATAATCACATAGAAAGAAAGAAATAATTTCAGAATGTGGGACATTCAGGGCAACTTACAGGCCAGGGGTAAACAAAAAGGTTTCTTTTGAGGAGTATCATAGGGGTTCAGCAGACAGATCGTATGGTAGAAGTTGTGGAGGGAAAAATGAAGCATCACTCAGTGAGACTCCTGGGTCAGAAAAAGGATAATGGAAACTACTTAGGGAGAACTCAATTGGATTTGCCAAAGATTAGGAAGAATCCAGTGGTAGAAATCATTTCCATCAATACTGGGTGTCTCAGTGCTTGTACCTACTGTAAAACTAAACACGCCACAGGAAATTTGTCCAGTTATTCGATTGATGAACCAGTAGCTAGAGCCAAACAATCATTTCAAAAGGGTATTAGTGAGCTATGGTTGACCAGTGAAGACATGGGGGCTTGTGGCAGAGATATTGGTGCCAATCTTTCCACACTCCTGTGGAAACTGGTTGAAGTGATTCCTGAAGGAATTGCTGAGGCTGGGCATGACAAATCTGCCCTGTATTTTAGAGCATCTGGAGGAGTCTATAAACCTCAAATTATAAGTCTCTCTTTAAAACATAGTCTTGGTATGACGCTGTAGGATAAGCACTCGACCACAAGGTCAGTTTGAACTCCAAGGTTGGTGGAAACCCTATACAAGGTCACTGTGGGTCGGAATCGACTCGACAGCACTTAACAACAATAAAAAAGAGTGAAAGAGATCAACGGATACAAACAGCCAACAGTCAGTGTGGCTGATTGATCATAAAAAGCCCAGGTTTGACGACCAGGGTGCAGGATTGTAGTATGTACCCTTTAGTTGGTTGATGATGCATGGAGGGGATTGTAACCATGGCAATTAAATGATATACGATAGAATGAATATAAAACTAATGTTCTCCCATGTAAACTATCACATAATTCACAAGAAAACATTTAAAAAGAAAACCCCCCCCCCCCCCCCAAAAAAAATAAGCCCGGGTTTACTAGTCTCATAGACTAGTGAAACCTCAGAGATTATGGCCCTTAGTCACCTTTCAGGCCAAGAACTGAACTTATCCCCAGGGCTCAACTTAAGTCAAATGATGTTATTGTTTGGTGCCATTGAGTCGGTACTGACTCATAGTGAACTTATACACAGCCGAAAGAAACACTGCCTGATCCTGGGCCAATCTCACTATTGTTGCCATGCTTAAGACCATTGATGCTGCCATTTTGCCAATCCATCTCACTAGACAAACGTGTAAGTTAAACAATAACACCAGGGAGTTATGGCTTCCTTAGAACAATCAACCATATATGTGATCAAAAAGGCAATATTTATCCAGGTGATAGAGTTCAGAAAGCAGGAAAGGATAGAAAAGGACAAAGAGAGGGAGGAAATGGGAAGAATGCTGTTACAACTGTGGGAATTGTAATTGTAATAAATGTCATGAATCAAAATGCATATGAATTGATTAATGGAAAACTAATTTTCTTTGTAAACTCACTCAAATCACAACAAAAAGTTAAAAAAAAAAAAAAAGCCATGAGTGGACATTGGATCTTGGGTTTGAAGAAATAAATTATAAAAAGATTTTTCTAAATGATCTGAGAAGTTGAATAAAGAATGGGTTTTAGACAGTAAAAAGGAATTATTGGGAAAAAAAAGTATTATTATGAATATTTATGATTCATTGTAGGCTAATCACTGAACTGTTAACCACAGGTTGGCAGTTCAAACCAACCAGCCACTCCTTGGAAACCTGAACCAACTTGACAGCACTTAACAGAGATTTTCAGAAAGATGTTTACCTGTGTTTTATTGACTGTGCAAAGGCTTTCGATTGTGTGGATCATGACAAGCTATTGACAATATTGTGAGGTATGAGTATTCCGGAACACTTAATTGTGCTCATGAGGAATCTGTACCTGAACTAAGAGGTAGTTGTTGGAATAGAACATGGAAACACTGTATGGTTTAAAATTAAGAAAGGTGTGTGACAGGGTTGTATTCTTTCACCATACTTATTCAACCTGTATGCTGAGCAAAAAATCCAAGAAGCTGGGTTATATGAAGAAAAATGTGACATCAGGATTGGAAGAAGACTCATTAACAACCTGCGATATGCAGATGATACAACCTTGCTTGCTGAAAGTAAAGAGGACTTAAAATATTTACTGATGAAGATCAAAGAGCACAGCCTTCAGTATGGATTCATCTCAATGTAAAGAAAACAAAAATCCTCAGCACTGGACCAATTAACAACATTCTTATCAATTTAGAAAAGATTGAAGTTGTCAAGAATGTCATTCTTCTTGGATCAACATGGAAGCAGCAGTCAAGAAATCAAACGACATATTGCATTAGGCAAATCTGCTGCACAAGACCTTTTTAAAGTGTTGAAAAGCAAAGATATCAGTTTAAGGACTAAGGTGCACCTGACCCAAGCCATGGTATTTTCAATAAGCTTATATGCATGTGAAAGCTGGATAGTGAATAAGGAAGACTGTAGAAGAATTGCTGCTTTTGAGTTATAGTGTTGGAGGAGAATATTGAAAGTACCACGGGCTGCCAAAAGAACCAACAGATCTGTGTTGGAAGAAGTACAGCCAGAGTGCTCCTTGGAGGACAGGATGGACAAACTTCATCTCTCATACTTCTGACATATTGTCAGGAGGAACCAGTCGCTAGGGAAGGATATCATGTTTGGTAAGGTGGAGGGTCAGAGATAAAGAGGAAGACCCCTAGTGAGATGGATTGGCCAAGTGGCAGCATCAATGGACTCAAGCGTGGCAACAATTGTGAGGTAGGCCAAAGATCAGGAGGTAGGCCCAGGATCGGGCAGTGTTTCATTCTGTTGTGCATAAGGTCACTATGGGTCAGTACCGACTCGATGGCACCTAAAAACAACAACAACAATGGCATTATGAATATTTTTCAAACATACAGTAGTAAAAAAAAGATACAGGAATGAGATAATGTCTTGGATTTGCTTTTTAAAACTTTGTTAAAGACAAAAAGTAAAGAGCAAATGAAATAATATGCTAGAATCTTTCAAATATTTGACATGGAGATTCATATGTATTGTGTATTCAGAATTTCTGTGTATTCAGAATTTCTACAATAAAAATTCAGACATGGGAGACAGAAGGAGAAAAAAAAACCCAGGGAAACTTATATGTACAAATATGAGAGCACATATAAACACTCTAAGGACTAAAGCTAAAACAAAAGAGCTCTTGTAGGGTAGTGGTTACCAGTTGGGCTGCTAACCTCAAGGTCAGCAGTTCAAAACTACCAGTCATTCCTCAGGCGAAAGATGAGGCTTTCTGCTCCTATAAAGAGTTACAGCCTCAGAAACCCTATACAGGGTCATTATGAGTTGGAACTGACTCCACAGTATTTACCACCATCACCATCAAAGCTTAAACAGCCTTAACAGAAAACATTAAATGGGAAAATGTTATAATAGGAGAATAAAGTTTGGGGGTGGCTGGGACTCCGCCCTCACCCCCAAATTCCTTAAACTGCAGGCAAAAAATTTTTAGAAGAAACAAAGGTTTTTTTTGTTTTTGTTTTCCCTTAAGGACTTACTTCTTAAGAAAAAGGGTAAAATTCCTATAGGCAGTGTCAGTTTCTAGACAGGCAACTGTATTTATGAAATATGAGATAATATTCTAACCTTACTGTATTTGTTAAGTGTCTTCATTTAAAAAATAACAGCTAAGAATCATTGCCAATGTAAACATCAAACACAGTGATATACTGTAAAACACATGTCTTATTAGTACATGTAATTGTATACCTGGGGCTCAAATGTACCAAACCAAACTAAAACTGGTTTGGTACCTTGCCCTACATTGCCAAATGTCACATCCCTGAGAATTATAAGACCTGAGATTCATCCGTCCCCTGCTACTGACGTAGTCTATGACCTTGGGCATGTTCACTCATTTCTCTTGGCCTTGTTTCCCAACAGTTGAATGTGCATAACACTTTCCACCTACTTACCTTGGGGAAATGGTGAGGCCTAATGAGAAAATATCAGTGAGATGCTTTGAGCACCTCTGGAAAAAAGAATTTTTTTCAACACTACAGTTTATTAAGTTTATATTTTGACAGAGAACCACATAACATTTCTAAATTATAGATAACAAACTATAGTTTGTAATCATTAATAAACATTATGTAGATAACATTACCTAGCAAGGAATGTTGCCCAAATAACTTTAATTACACTCAGATTCGATTTACCTGTTTAGCCTCCCGTTTTCACTAGAAAGGCTGTATAATTGCAATTAATCAGAGAAACTTGCAAGATTTCAGCTATTCACTTAAAGGTCTACATGCAAAGGTTTAAAAACCCTGAATTCTGGTTGGATATGACTGTTGGAAGTTCTGATTTTAATTGCGATAATCACATGGGAGTAGAATAGATTAAAATTAGTTATTACTTTAATTTTAGTTCTTAAACAAAATTACATTCTAATTTCCCATTGGGTAAGGACAGTAAAAAAATGTGCAGGGAATTCTTCACCTAGAATCACTAACGCCTCTGATATCTCTATATTCTCCTTCAATTAAAAATAGTACAATGTGTAATAAATGTATTTGATTATGTCAACAATTCATTCTAAGTAGTTAAGTGCTGTAAAGCACAACCCTAGGATTCTAATTAAGTAGGTGGTTTTGTTAAGAGGTGCCACCCAGTCAATTCTGACTCATAGAGACCTTATGAATAAAGAATGAAACAATGCCCGGTCCTGTGTTATCACCATATCCTTGTTACACTTGAACCCACTGCTGTTGCCAATCCATCTTCTTGGGGGTCTTCCTATTTTTCTCTGACCCTCTACTTTGTTGTTGTTGTTGTTAGGTGCCATCAAGGCAGTACCAAATCATAGCGACCGTATGCAGAACAGAATGAAACATTGCCCGCTCCTATGCTAACCTTACAACCGTTGCTATGTTTGAGCCCATTGCTGCTGCCACTGTTTCAATCTATCCCATTGGGGGTCTTACTATGTTTCTATGACCCTCCACTTTACCAGACATGATATCCTTCCCCAGGGACTGGTCCCTATGGTTAATATGTCTGGAGTATGAGAGATAAAGTATGGCCATTCTGGTTTCCAAAGAGCATTCTGGCTTTGTTTGTTCTTTTTTTTTTTTTTTCCTTAAATGTTTTATTGTGAATTATGTGATAGTTTACATGGGAGAACATTAGTTTTACATTCATTCTATCTTGTATCGTCTCATTGCCATGGTTACAATCCCCTCCATGCAATCCTTCCCCCGTACCCCCCAGGTCTTCAGCACACAGTCGCTCTCCCTCTCTGGATCTAAAGTCTCCAGCTGCTCCATCACTCCACGTCATCATCTCTGGCTCCATTTCAGGCATCACTGCTTCTCTGGGTAGGGTCCTGCTCTCTGCTCTTCTCCCTTGATGGTCCTAGGGACCTCTGCTCCTAGACTGAAAAGTTAATCACTCCCCTCCTTGCTATAAAACGTCTACCTTTACATTTCCGACCCTCACAATCAGTCCTGATAACAATTATTCACTATTGTATAAGAGAACCTTCTGCATTTCATTGCATCATCCCCGCCTAGTCAGATTGAATACTACTCACTGGAGATTCTACCTACCTCCAGGCCCTCTGGATCTAGGTTCCCTCTTGAAAGCTTGTAAGCCAGTCACTTCTTGCCTTTGTAGCCCCTCACCCCCCATTTTGGGTAACCAATGTCCAAGTTGCTCATCCCTGTCTACTCTGTGTGTGGAGGGGGTGGGAATGATTCTTGCTGTAAGGACTTGTTCCCTCTTTTGAACTACTGCTTCCATAGGTGTAGGTCAAGTTCATCAAATTGTATGAGAATACTTTTTTTTTTCTCCCTTTTCTTTTTACTTCTGGTTGAGCTCTGATCATCCAGTCACTGAAGCTAGGATAAGTGGGTATTATCTGCAAGTGTGGGTGTTCTTATGCATATGCCCTCTCTTCTTATCAGCTGGACACTTCACTCTCCACTCTAGTCCTCTGTGGCTATGTCACTGACTCTGGGCCCAAGGTCTTGTCACACTGCTGGCCAACCAGGTCTTCACCCGGGTTCACAGAAGTCTATTGAACATTGTAGGGCTTAGCTCACCGCTTCGTTGCTGTTGTTCCCTCACTTCCCCTTATTGGTGTTGAGCGTGGTTACCAATCACAGCGTGTATTCCCATTGAGTCTTAGTCTTGGAAGGGGGTTTGCACTGAGAGGACCTGACCACTTGCCTTGATGTTTCCTGGGCAAGCAAGTTGCTTGTTCTTGTAGTAACAGTCGGTCTGCCTATGTTGTTTTATATTTTTCCTGTAGATCTTTCTTTCAAGAAATATCTTCTGTTCTTCTAGCAACTCCAGGTTGGTCTGCTTGTCCTTTCAAGTCAGATTGGTTTGTTCTTATGGCGGTCCATGATACTTTAAATATTCTCCTCCAACACCATAACTCAAATTCATTAATTCTTCTAAGGTCTTCCTTATTCATTGTCCAACTTTCACATGCATATGAGGTTATTGAAACTACCAATGCTTGGGCCAAGCGTACCATAGTCCTCAAACTGACATCTTTGTTCTTGAACACTTTAGAGAGGTCTTGTGAAGCAGATTTGATGTGATTCCACAGTTCTTCTGGTCTTCAATCTTTAGTGTCTAATGCATCAAATATGTTCTTCAGATGATTTCTAAATTAAAGTGGGATTTAGGACTCTAGATTCATGGGAAGAGAGGGACTAAGAGCTGGTGGCTAGGATGCAGACTTGCAGAATCTGCCCTTTGGAGGTGTAAATTATTATATGTGCCTGATTTTTTTTTTTTTTTAAAGCTAAAGTAAATAGAAAGAAATACTGTTGACTGATGGTACATGGAGGGGATTGTAATCATTGTAATGAAACAAGGTGTATGATTTGTTGAATGTAAAACTGATGATATGCCCTTTCACTGAATCCACAATAAAAACTTAAAAAAAAAAAAAAAGACAGGAAATGAAGAAAAGACAAAAATAAACATCAGAAGAGAACTTGCTCTCTAGAGTAGAGATGCTAAAGTAAATGGAAGAAATGAGGAAATAAATTGCTGAACAGAAAATTTCAAAGAGCAGCTTGAAAAGACAAAGACAAGTAACATAACGAAATGTGCAAGGACCTGGAGTTAGAAAACCAAAAGTCATGAAAATGCTAAATTCTGGTGGTATATGTTCAAGGAGCTGTAGTAGCACAGTGGTTATGAGTTGGGCTGCTAACCTCAAGGTGAGCAGTTCAAAACGATCAACTGTTCCATGGGAGAATGATGAGATTTTCCACTCTCATAAAGTTTTACAGCCTCAGAAACCCTATGCAAGGTCACTATGAGTCAGATGGACTCCACAGCACACCACCACTACCACCATGTTCAAGATCATATTTTGGCTCTTGTGGACTTGTTTTAATTTTCTTCAGCTTCAGCCTGAATTTGCATATGAGCAAGTGATAGTCTGTTCCATAATCTGCCCCTGGACTTGCTTTGGCTGATGATATGGAGCTTTCCCACTGTCTCTTTTTACAGATGTAGTCAATTTGATTTCTGTGTATTCGATCTGGTGAGGTCCATGTGTATAGTCATTTTTTATGTTATTTGAAAATGATATTTGCAATGAAGAAGTCATTGGTCTCGCAAAATTCTATCATGTGATCTCCAGCATCATTTCTATCACCAAGGTCATATTTTCCAATGACTCTTTGTTTCCAACCTTTGCATTCAATCACCAGCAGTAATTAATACATCTTGATTGAATATTTGATGAATTTCAGACTGAAGAAGTTGGCAGAATTCTTCAATTTCATCATCACAGGCTTTAGTGGTTGGTGAGTAAGTTTGAATAATAGTGATACTAACTGGGCTTCCTTATTGGTCAATGGGTATTATCCTATCATAGACAGCATTGTACTTGAAGACAGACCTTGATACGTTCTTTTTGATGATGAATGTGATGCCAGTCCTCTTCAATTCCTGGCATAGTAAGCCATGTGATTGTCAGATTTAAAATGTCCAATACCAGTCCATTTTAGCTCACTAATGCCTAGGGTATCGATGCTTATGCATTCCATTTCATTTCTGACAATTTCCTAGATTCATACTTCATACATTTTGTGTTCCACTTATTCATGGATATTTGCAGCAGTATCTCCTTATTTTGAGTTGTACCCCATCAGCATATGAAGGTCCCAAAGGCTTTATTTCAGTCACGTCATCATGGTCAACTCTACTTTGAGGAGGCAGCTCTTACCAGTCATATTTTGAGTGCTTTCCAACTTGAGGGGTTCATTTTCTGGCACAATATCTGACAATATTCTGGTGCTCCTCATCATGTTTCAATATTCAGTATTCTGGTGCTGACAGTGTTCCAGTGCTGTTCATAAGGTTTTCAGTGGCCAATCATTTGGAAGTAGTTCACCTCACCTTATTCCTAACCTGTCCACCATGATGACCCTGCTGGTATTTAAAATACCCATGGTATAGCTTCCAGAATCACAGAAACTTGCAAGTCATCACAGTACAACAAACTGACAGATGAGTCGTGAGACCCTTTACTTTACCAAGCATAACATCCTTCTCCAGGGACTTGTTCCTCCTGATAATATGTCCAAAGTATTAGATTAATAAGTCTCATCATTTTTGCTTTAAAGAAGCATTTGTTGCTGTGAAGTGCCATTGAGTCAGATCTGACCCATGGCGACCCTACACAGGGTTTCCGAAGAGTGAATGGTGAGCTTGAACCGCCGACCTTGCAGTTCAAATGGCTTCGCAGTCTGACGCATTAACCCACAGCGCCACACATTTAGGTGCACTTATTTCAACACAGATTTGTTTGCTCTTCTAGCCGTCCTTGGTACTCTCAGTTAAAAAACAACAACAACAACTTTTTTTTCACTTGTAGCCTCTTTTTCCTCAGCCTATGAATTCAATGACATTTAGATACAGTCATTTGTTAGAGCCCTCCAGTGACTCCCTACTGCTCTGATATGAAACTCAGACCAAGGCTTTGATCCAGTTCATCCCAGTTTAATCCCCTGCTGTGAATTTGCCTTTCCACCCCAATATACTGGATCAAAATCTACCTTTTAACAAATTGCCAAGTGATTCTTATAGATCCCCAGGTAATTCTCATTATGTAGTCTACATATGTATACAGATATATATGTAAGTATTCTTATATGTATTTGTTGCATATATGTGATTCTTAAAGTTCCTTGAGTATTCTAATGTATACATATATTATATATAATATTCTCATGTATACATACAGTTACATAATATGTATAACATACAAAATATATTGTTGTTGTAACCCCCTAAGGCTCAATGGGAATGCATGCTCTGAGTGGTGACCACTTTCATCACCGACAAGGAGAAGTGAGGGGAAAACAGCAATGAAGCTAAGCCCTACAATGCTCAATAGACTCCTGTGAACCCAGATGGAGAACTGGCTGGCCAGCAGTGTGCCAAGTCCAGGGGACTCTTGGACCCAGAGTCAGCAACATATCCACAGAGGACTAGAGTGAAGAGTGAAGCATCCAGCTGATAAGAAGAGAGGGCACATGCATAAGTACACCCACACTTGCAGATAATACCCACTTGACCTGGCTACAATGGCTGGATTATCAGAGCTCAAACAGAAGAAGAAAGAAGAGGGAAAAAAGAATAATCTGACACAATTTGATGAACTTGACACACACCTATGGAAGCAATAGCTCAAAAGAGTGAACAAATCTTCACAGCGAGGATCATTCCCACCTCCACCGCACATGGAGCGAACAGGGATGGACAACTTGGACATTGGCGGGGGGCTACAGAGGTAAGAAGTGACTGGCTTACAAGCTTTCAAGAGGGAACCTAGAAGGCAGAGACGATGATGTGGAGAGATGGAGCAGCTGGAGACTTGAGATCCAGAGAGAGAGAGGGGCTGTGTGTTGATGACTGGGGGAGAGGGACAGGCTTGCAAGGTATACCCTTTGGTTGGGTGATGATGCATGGAGGGTATTGTAACTGTGGCAATGAAATTATATACGATTGGATGAATGTAAAACTAATGTTCTCCCATGTAAATTATCACATAATTCACAATAAAACATTTATAAAAAATTTAAAAAAAAAAAGAGGGAACCTGGATTCAGAGGGTGTGGAGCAAGGTGGAATCTCCACTGAGTGTATCCATTCTGCCTAGTCAGGGCTGATAAAAGGAGACGCAGATACAATAGCAAATAATTGTTGTCAGGACTGATTGTAAGGGCTGGAAATGTAAAGGTGGACATTTTGGGGCAAAGGGAGGGGAGTGATTAACCTTACAGTCTAGGAACGGAGGTCCCTGGGACCATGGAAGGAACCCTACCCAGAGAAGCAGTGATACCAGGGATGGAGGCAGAGATGATGACATGGGGAGATGGAGTGGCTGGAGCCTTTGGACCTGGAGAGGGAGAGGGGTGGTGTGCAGATGACAGGGGACAGGCTTGCGGGGTGTACCCTTTGGTTGCTCGATGATGCATGGAGGGGATTGTGACCACAGCAAGGAAATGATGTGCGACGTGATCAATGTGAAGCTGATGTCCTCCCATGTGAACTATCACATAATTCACAATAAAGCATTAAAAAAAAAGAAAAAGAATATATTGTTGTTGTTGTTAAGTGCCATCAAGTCAGTTTGCACTCATAGCAACCCTGTGTAGGGTTTCCAAGGAGCAAATGGTGGTTTCAAATTGCTGACCTTGTGGTTAGCAGTCCAGTTCTATGTACACATCAACTTGGGGATCTTGTTAAAATGTAGATTCTGATTCAGTATATCTGAAGTGGAAAAAAAAAAAAGCATTTCTCAGCAGGGAGTCTAACCACAATGAACGGTTGGAATCTTTGAGCCAAACTCCTGAGCCTTACTCATTAGGCTCCTGCCCACCTCTGTCTTCATACTTTCCTGGTTCACACTAGACTTTTCCTGTTCCTTGAATTTGCAAATATATTTTTAGCACTTGCTATTCCTCCCAGCAAGATTATTCTTTCTTTGTTTCTTTCCCATCTCTTTTTCATTCTTCAGGTCTTGGAGATGCCTTCCCTGGCCCTTTACTGAAAGCAACCTCCACTCTGTACAATATCACCCCGTTTTATCGACATGAAAGCATTTATCACTTTCTGATTTCATCTTATTTTATTTGTTGGCTTGTTGTATGACTCTGCTACACAGCAGGGACATTTCCTCTTGTTTATATCAGTTTCTGACTTTTAAAAAATTTTTAAAGCAAAACAAAATTTTTATTGTGAATTGAATGAGTGTTTACAGACAAAAATCACCAGTTTTACATTCGACAAATCATACACTTTGTTTCATCTCAGTGATTGCAATCCCCTCCATGTAACAGTCATCCCACTTCCTCATTCCTATTTCCATTCTACCTGACTTCTCATCCCTTCTCAACTTTGTCCTTAGGTAAATGTTGCCCTTTAAGCTTGAATGATTGACCATTCCACGGTAAGCATACCTTACTAGTGTTGTTGTTCCCTATCTACCTCTCTACTGCTTGACCAAAAATTGGGCCACAAGGATTAGTTCCTTTCCAGATCTGAAGGGTGATCAAGGCACATAGTCTCGGGTTCCTCCAGTCTTTTTCTGACCAGTAAGCTCGGTCTTTTTTTAAACTTTTGAGTTTTGTCCCACATTTTCTGCCACTCTAACCGGGACCTTTGAATGTGATTCCTTCCAGAGCAGTTGGTGGTGGTAGCCAGGAACCATCTAGTTCTTCTGGTCTTAGAGACATTCACCTGCTCTATTGATCCACTGGACTAGTTGATTCTAAGCATGTTCAATTTTCAACACTCTTCTTTCATCCACACATGCAGAAACATACAGTTGCTCCTTAGATGGCCACTTATGAGCTTTTAATATCCCAGGTACTGTATATAACACTGTTTACCTTTATCCTGTTTACCTCTTGCATACTCCCTGTGTCTTCACCTGTCTTCATCATTCTACCAACTTCCCTCTTCTTGTATACGCCCTCCCTGACAACTGAGCTAACATGTCTATCTTCTAATTCTGGCATATTCTTATAAAAATATTCCAACTATTCAACCCGTTCATTCTAAAACATTGTTTGTACTCACTATAGTCTATCCCTTCATTGTTCTCCAGTAACAGTCTTCCTTTTCTTTTGACTACCTGTTTTTCTGGGATCTAAAATTGAAATAATCTAATCCCCAGAAATGCTACAACAAAGAAAAGAATAAGAAAGTTACTTTGCCTAGTATCTAATCTGCCTTGAGGTGGAAGTTGCTTCATCAGAATCAGGGATTAGAGATTTGTTACAAGTCATGTGCCTCAAATTGGTAAAGTAACAGCTGGTTCTGTATTATAATTAATCTAACCCAGGCTCTCCATCAAATTCAGGGTGCTGATTTTCCCCTTGTGGCCTAGTTAAGAAGCCTTACATGCCAACCCAAACCATTAGGTCAGGGTAATCAAGTTTTATTTGTAGACATTCTAGCACCCAAGAAGCCTGTTACTTCTGAAACTTGATTTGTCAATTCAACAAATGTTATTTGAGAGCTTACTGTATCCCTGGACTGTACTAGGTGCAAGGGATATAAAAGTAAACAAGATATTGTGTTTGTTCTTAAGGAACTAACAATTTAGAATAGGGAGACAGACAAGTAAGCAAAAAAAATTAAAATACACTTTGCAACATGCTCTGATAGAAGCAAATATGGAGTGTTATGGGAGCATAGAGTGTACCTTACTCAGCTGAGGGCAGAAGTCCAGCTAGGGAGTTTCCCAGGGAACGTGGCATTTACACTGAGATCTGAGACTGAGCCAGGAAATAATCAATCAAGCTGATTCAAAGAAGCCAGAGTATTACAAATGGTGAGTATAGTCTGTGCTGCTGCTGCTGTGTGTCGTTGACTCATAGTGACTGTGTAAATCTGAGGCTGTAAGTTTTTATGGGAGCAGAGTGGCTGGTGGATTTGAACTACTGACCTTGTGGTTAGCAGCCCAACCCATAACTCACTATGCCACCAGGACTTCTTGTAATATATGCAGAGGCCAGGAAATAATAGAGTATACAAAAAGAAGTGCATTGTGGCTGGAAGAAAGAGGGATGAAGCTATAGAACAAAAGGCAAGGACAAGATCATGAAAATCTGATTGAGGAATTTGGGCTTAATCCTGAAGAAAGTATGGTCAGTCTGTAAATTATATATACCTGAAAAGTGATAGGATGTTTGTGTAAGTGATCACTCTAGCTGCAATGCATAGATTGGATCATTGGGGACAGAGAATGAGGACAAGAATGTGATTGCAGTAATTGAGGCAAGAAATGGTGGTAGCTTAGACTATGGTCATGGCAGCAGGATTAGAGAGAATTTGAGATGCTTAGCAAATAGAATCAATAAGACTCAAGGTTTAAATGTGAATAATAATAGATAGGATGGGTCAATGATGACAGGTTGCTGGTTTAAAATTAAAGATGAAAGAAGGATATAGGAGGTGTCAAGGTTTTAATACATTTCACATAAGATGCTGCTGATACATCCAAACTGGTAAGTCCATGTAATACTTGATTATATGGAGCATAGTGGAGGGGGGTCTTGGCAAGAGATGCAGAACTGGGAGTTACTGGCCCACAGATGGTCAACTAGAGCTAAATCAGTGAATGGTAGGTTCAACATGGAAAGTGTTGGAAAAACAATCAGTTACTTGGTGTAGCACTGTGGCTTAATGCGCTGGACTGCAAAATTGGTTTGAACTGTAAGGCCAGTGGTTCAGACTCACCAGCCATTCCTCAGAAACCCTAGATAGGGTCTCTCTGGGTTGGAACTGACTCGACGGCACGTAACAGCAACAACAAACAACAAAAAATGAAATTTTAAAAAAACGATAGATTTCTTCAATGAGAACAGTTAAGTAGAAACATGCTCTGAAAAAGACAAAGAACAGCACTAAAGCAATATATCTTAATGGTTACAAAAATGTAGAGGTTTTTAGTTAGAGGCTAGGAGTACTGGTATGGCACTGCAGGATAATGCACTGGATCACAAGGTCAGTTTGAGCCAGAAGACTAGCAGTTCAAAATAATAACAAGGAAGCTGCAAGCCACCGAATAACATGGATGAAATTTGAGGACATTATACTGAGTGAAATTAGTCACAAAAGGAGAAATACTGCATAGAACCATTATTGTAAAAGCTTAAGAAAAATACTCACACTAAAAGGGGAAAAAAATTTTTTTGTTGGTTACTGGGGTTTAGGCGGTGCGGTGAGGGGAGGGAGGGGAAGGTGAGGACAGGGTAGGGAATAGACACATGATAGTTTGGGTGTTGGGGGGGGCACTACACAAGAAGGGGGAGGAGAATGGAAAGACAAAGTGGATTGGGAGAACATTTAAGCAGATTTGCATGGGCTAAGTGGGACAGAGGTAAATAATGATGTATGCTCAACCTTGGAAAATCAGGCCTCTGGGATAAAGGGATTGAGGCATGGTTTGAATGGGTCAAAGAGGGGAAATAATGTTAAGATGCTTGACTGACTGTCTTATGAATCTTGGTTTCCCTTGCCTACTGTTGTAAAATAGACACTTGAAGGGGAGAGAAAGGAATCACCAGAAACATTACTCTAGAAAGCTTGTAAGTGGGTCTTCAGCCTACAACTGATTTGAATACCTAAAATGGGACTAGAAGTTGCCCAGTGAAAGAGACTTCCTGTGGAGTCTTTGCATTGCATAAGACCATATGTGGAATCCTGATCCCCATTCGTAATTTTCTGAGGTGGGAAGTTTCCACTTGAAAAGCCAAGCAGACCAGTCTGAAGCAGCTAGAGGAACAGAAGATACTTCTTGAAAGAAAGCCTAGCAGGAAAAATAAAAAACAATAAGGCAGTCTAGTCTGATTGACTGGTGAAAGGAGATGGGGATAAGATTCATGTGGTTCAATAGTGAATAAATGCTATCAAGACTAACTGTGAGGGTTGAAAATGTAACAAAAAGAGGGAAGTAGCTGTTTGTTTTGTAACAAAAAGAGGGAAGTAGCTGATCTTGCAGTCCAGGAGCAGAGGACCCTGGGACCATCAAGGGAGCAGAGCAGAGCGTGGGACCTTAAACAAAGAAGCAGCGATACCAGAGATGGAGGCAGAAACAGTGACAAGGAGAGAAGGTGCAGCTGGAGACTCTGGACTCAGGCAGGGAGAGGGGCTGTGTGCTGGCAGCTGGGAGGCAGACTTCCAGGGTATACCCTTTGGTTGTTTGAATGGTTATATATTTCTAAGTGCTTCAGTGTACATGCAAAAAAACATAAAACAGACTGGAAGCAAATGCTATTGAATGATGACGCATGGAAAGGATTGTAATCATTGAAATGAAATATGATAGGATGAATGTAAAGCTGCTGTTCTCCCATGTAAGCTATAACTCAATTCACAATAAAAATAAATAAATAAAAAAGATTGACAGTTCAACCCACCAGCTACTCCTTGGAAACTTGATACAGGCTTGCTATGAGTCGAAACTGACTCAAGGGCACTTAACCACAATAACAACAAGTTAGAGGCTGTGTTCAAGATGGCTCAAAGGTTTCAATACTAAGTAGTGAGGAGGTAAGAACATTTTTTTTCCTCAAAGCCTACACTACTCATTAGGGAGCTCAGGCATCCTTCCATACTTCTTTTACCTAATGAGTGTTTTTTGTTTGTTTGTTTGTTTTTTAGAAAAATCACTTGAGATGTAAAAATACTGACTGGGCTGGCTATTTCTCCCCAGTATTATATTTTTCCCTCACCTGTGAGCCAGCGTAGTAACTCTCAAACTGTCAAGAACTGAAATTAACTTTGCTTTACTGGAAATGCCAGTTTTCAAAGTTGTTTGTTTAGATTTTTATGAAAAAAAGGAATCCATAAAATCTGGAGACTTCTTGTTTGGTTAGGAAATGCTATAGGCAAAAAAAAAAAAAAAAAGAAAAGAAAAAGACTTCCTATGCTGTTCAGTCATCGTGAAAATGAGAAGGACAGGGCATTTATGGAACACCTACTAAGTATTTTCTCCACCAATAACTAATTTAATCCAATAGTCACAAAATCTAGTAACGTCTTCAAGCTCTCTGAAACTGATTTCTGTGATGTTCCATTAGTACTAGAATGTACAGTTATGTCAGCAATCTTAATTCAATTTCTGAAAGTCCTAAAAGATACAAGTGACAATGCAGACATAAATCTGCAGACAACATGATTAGTGAGCTGAGGACTATGCAAAAGCCTTCTATGAAATTACACTCAGAAAAAACATTTTTGTAACCAAAGGGGGAAAAAAAAAGGAGAGACAATAATAGGCTCAAACGGAGAAAACACACAGCCAAAGTTAAGGCAAGAGTGTGTTAATTTTTTTCATAAATTGAGAACTCAGGAACCTCAAACATTTTTTGTTGTTTGTTGTTAGGTGACATCGAGTCACTTCAGACTGAGCAACCTTATGCACAATAGAACAAAACCCTGCCTGGTCCTGCCACATCCTTACAATTGATGTTATATTGGAGCCAAATGCCACAACCACTGCACCATCCATCTCATTGAGGGTCTTCCTCCTTTTTGTTGACCCTCCACTTTACCAACCATGATGTCCTTCTCCAGGAAATGGTCCCTACTGATAATATGTCTGAAGTATGGAAGATGAAGTTTCATAATCCTAGCTTCTAAGGAAGATTCTAGCTGTACTTCTTCCAACACAGATTTGTTTACTCTCTGGCAGTCCATGATGTTTTTAAAATTCTCCTCCAACATTATAACTCAAATGCATCAATTCTTCTGTGGCCTTCCTTATTAATAGTCAAACTTTCACATGCATGTAAGGCTACTGAAAACTTTACTACTTGGATCAAGAGCATTTTAGTTCTCAAACTGACACCTTTTCTCCTGAGCACTTTAAAGAGGTCTTGTGTAGTAGAGTTGCCTAATGCAATACTTCATTTGATTTCTTGACTACTACTTCCATGAGTATTGATGGTGGATCCAATCAAATTGAAGTCTTTGACAACTTCAGTATTTTCTCCATTTATATGGATGTTATTTATTGGTCCACTTGTGGAGATTTTTGCTTTCTTTACATTGAGGAGCAACCTATATTGAAGGTCTTTGATGATCTTCATCAGTGTTTTAAGTCCTCTTTGCTCTCAGCATGCAAGGTTGTATTATTTGCATATCACAAGTTGTTAATGAGTCTTCCTCTAATCCTGATGTCACATTCTCCTTCATATAATCTAGCTTCTCAAATTATTTTCCTAGCATATAGATTGAATAAGATGGTGAAAGAATACAACCCTGGCACACACGTTTCCTGATTTCAAAGAGTTCCATGTTCACTTGTCTTGTTTGAACAACTGCACTTGGTCTATATAGATTCTTCAAGAACACAATTAAGTGTTCCAGAATACTCATTCTCCGCAGTGTTGTACATAGCTTGTCATGATCCACACAGGTAAAAACCTTTGCATAGTCAATAAAGCACAGGTAGACATCTTTCTGGTAATCCATCTGACATCAGCAATGATATATCTTGAACCTCTGGCAGTTGCCTGTCAATATATTGTTGTAGCAGTTTTTGAATTATCTGTAGCAAAAGTTCACTTGCATATGATACTAATGATGCTGTTCAATTATTTCAGTATACTGTTGGGTCACTTCTCTTTGGAAGGGGCACAAATAGGATCTCTCCAATCAATTGGCCAGGTGGCTGTCTTCCAAATTCCTTTGCATAGATGAGTGAGTGCCTCCAGTGTTGGATTAGTTTTTTTGAAAATTTTCAATTTGTACCCCATCAATTCCCAGAGCCTTGTTATTTGCCAATGCCTTTAGTGTACCTTGGAATTCATCCTTCAGTATCATTAGCTCTTGAATCATATGTTACCTCTTTAAATGGATGAACATCAACCATTTATTTTTGATACAGTGACTCTGTATATTCCTTTCATCTTCTTTTGAGGTTTTCTACATCCTTTAATATTTTGCCCATAGAAGCCTTCAATTTTGCAAGTTGAGGCTTGGAGAATGAGTTTCAGAGTCTCTTCTGACATCCATTTGGGCCTTTCCCTTCTTTCTTGTCTTTGTAATGACTTTTTTTGTTTTTTCTTAAATGTTTTATTGTGAATTATGGGATAACATTAGTTTTACATTCATTCTATCATATATCGTCTTATTGCCATGGTTACAATCTCCTCCATGCATCATCAACCAACCAAAGAGTATACCCTGCAATACTTCCCCCGGACTCCCCAGGTCTTCAGCACAGTCGCTCTCCCTCTCTGGATCTAAAGTCTCCAGCTGCTCCATAGCTCCACGTCATCATCTCTGCCTCCATTTCAGGCATCGTAATGACTTTTTGTTTTCATCGTATGATATTGCTGATGTCATCCTACAAGTCTTTTATGTTCAATCATTAGTGTCTAATTCATTAAATCTGTTCTTGAGATGATCTCTAAATTCAGGTGGGCTATGTCTTATTTTGGCTCTTGTGGATTTGTTTTGATTTTCTTCAGCTTCAGCCTGAACTTGCATGTGAACAATTGATGGTGTGTTCCACAGTCTACCCCTGGCCTTGTTTTAGTTGATGATATGGAACATTTCCACCATCTCTTTCCACAGATGTAGTCAATTTGATTTCTGTATATGCTATCTGATGATGTCCATGTGTATAGTTCTCTTTTATGTTGTTTAAAAAACTATTTGCAATGAACCAGTCATTGTTGTTGTTGTTGTTAAGTGCCATCGAGTCGGTTCCGACCCATAGCGACCCTATACAGGGTTTCCGAGGGTGTAAATCTTTACGGGAGTAGAAAGCCTCATCTTTCTCCCGCGGAGTGGCTGGTAGTTTCGAACCGCTGACCTTAAGGTTCGCAGCCCGATTCGTAACCACTATGCTACCAGAATTGGTCCTGCATAATTCTATCACTTGACCTGTGGCATTGTTTCCATCACTAAGGCCATGTTTTTTCAGCTACTAATAGCTTTCTCTTTGATTCTGAAAAAAAAAAAAAAAAAAAACTACCCTAGAAAGATGAGACAATAACCATTCAAGAAGTTGAACTAACCTCAAACAGGAAACACCATACACACGTGAAAAACCACCAAGATAAATCATCATCAAACTTTCCCAAATCAAAGACAAGGACAAAATCCTGAGAACAGCTTGGGGAAAATGGAAAGTTATCTACAAGGGAGAACCAATAAGTCTAAGCTCTGATTTCTCAGCAGAAACCATGCATACAAGAAGACAATGTGATGACATACACAAAACTTGGGGGTGGGGTGGGGAAGGATTGCCAATGAAGAATCATATACCCAGCAAACCTGTCCCTCAGTTATGATCATGAAATTCGGACATTTTCAGATAAACAGAAATTAAAGACCAACTTTATAAAAATACTAAAGGGTGTTCTTTGGACTGAGAACCAACAAAAGTAGACAACAACCTGAGATTAATATGCATGACAACACCACTGAGAACTCAGTCAAGATATAGAAGTGTCCAAAGTAAAACAAACCTCCTAGACTGAAATTAGGAAACCAAAAACATCAACTTATAGTGAAGTCACATACAAAGCAAAATGAGGGAATAGAGTAGATATAGAACCTCCATAGTGAGGGACTCAAGTAGAGGTTAAGATAAAATAGAGTATTTTAAGTGGGGAAAAATTTAATAAATTACAGGACAACCTCAAAGAAAATAAACACAACTTAACATCAAAATTAAAAAGAGTAAAATTAGTAAGGTTTAGAAAACATTAAAACATGAAAAGAAATCTCACAAACAAAATGAACTTAGCCAGAAATTTATGTGGAGTAAAGAAACTAGTAACATCACGAAATACACAGAGCAAAATCACAGCAATCAATTCATACCTATCAATAATTATACTGAATGTAAAATGGATTAAATGCACCAGTCAAAAAATAGCCAGAAAGAAGTAAAATAGATACAAACATCAGTACATACATACAATGGAATATTATACAACAGTGAAGAATAATGATGAATTAGTGAAACACCTCACAACATGGATGAACCTGGAGGACATAATGCTGAGTAAAATTAGTCAATCACAAAAAGACTAATATTGTATGAGACCACTGTTCAAAAAGTTAAGAAGAGGTTTTCTTGTTAAAAGAAACAATTTATAATGGTTACCGGGTGGGAGGTAAGGGAAAATTATTCACTTGGGTACAGGGTAGACACATGTTAACTTGGGTGGTTCGCAGTTCAGTGCTTATCCTACAGCTCCACACCAAGAGTCTGGGATTTTATTAATGTTTTCTTAAGTCATCTTTTCTTGACACCAATCTTTATGTTACAGCTCCTACCTTTGCACAAAGTTATTCCTAAATCATCTTTTTTCTACTTAATCGCCTATCCTAATATGGCAGGAGAAAGATGAGGCTTTCTGCTCCCACAAAGATTAAAAAGCCTCAGAAACTCTATACAGTGTTGCTGTAACTCAGAACTGATTCAAAGCTGGTGTCACAACTTTCTGTTTCTGAACTGAAGGGGGGTCAATGTGAAGGGATCTCCAGGGGACAAAGGACACATTCCACTCCTGGATCTTCTTTGATGGTAGCAAGATCCCCATACCTGTTTCTGTGGTGGCTCATTTCAGACCCATGCTAGAGAGTCAAGTTTTTACTATTACAATGAACTCTGCTAATGTCCATTACTGAATCATGCAATCCTATCACTATCTTCTCCACCTTCTTTTACTCAGCCACAGTAGGACAGAAATATTGTTTTAGTGGAAGCAACAGACTGTGACTAGAAGAGGCATTAGATAATTCATTTTACCAGCTGTTCCACAGGAGAAAGATGAGGTTTTCTGCTCCAGTAAAGATATACAGCCTCAGAAACCCTGTACAGGGTCACTATGAGTCAGAACCGACTCCACAGCACATAACAACAACAACAACAACACAGAGTCACTATATGAGTCAGAACCAACTCAATGGCACTTAACAACAGCAACATATCACCTAATGTAGACATCAGATAACACCAGCCAAACCCACCCTAAATTGAGCTGCATCAACAGCACATGGGAAGCAGTATACATGACATGTTTTCATTCTCTAATCACATCCACCAGAGAACAACTGGTAAGAGCGTAAGAACATGCCAACATGCAATCATTTATTAAATACAAATACAACACCACCACAATATCTTGGAGACAACAGATGATTTTACCTCACATGAAAAACAAGAGAGAGCGTTCAAATAAATAATGAAAATACAGATCCAGAAAATATTTCTGAGAAAGGAAAGGTAATGGAACTACCTGAGAAAGAATTCAAAAGAATAATAGTTAGGTACCTTCACTGGATTGACAGAAAGATCAAGGGAAGCAAGGAATAAACAGAAAAAAAATTAAAGAATTTAAGAAAACACTTTAAGAAAAACAGACTAAGTAAATGCAAATTTTGAAACAATACAAAACTTCCAAATGGAAAAGAATAATAGTAAGATCTCAGAAACGAACAACACATCGAAAAGGCAAAAGAGTATATCTGAATCATGGAAGTCTAAATTAGTAACCTTGAAGGTGTTGTTCTCGTTAAGTGCCACTGAATTGGTACCAACTCATAGTAAGCTTCTGCACAACAGATGAAACACTGCCCAGTCCTGCACCAATTTCACAATCATCGCTACATTTGAGTCCATTGCTGCTGCAACTGTGCCAATTCATCTCATTGGGGACCTCCCTCCTTTCCACTGACGTTCCATTTTACCAAGGTCTGCGCTTCAAACCCACAGGTGTTTTTCAGAAGCTCTATACAGCAGGGGTGCTCTGGTAGCGTAGTGGTTACGAATCGGGCTGCGAACCTTAAGGTCAGCGGTTCAAAACTACCAGCCACTCCGCGGGAGAAAGATGAGGCTTTCTACTCCCTTAAAAGTTTACACCCTCGGAAACCCTGTACAGGGTCGCTATGGGTCGGAACCAACTCGATGGCACTTAACAACAACAACAACATACAGCAGGGGTGGGGAACCTTTTTTCTGTCAAAATTTAAAATATTTGTGGGCCATACAAAATTATCAACTTAAAAATTCGCCTACTACGGGGCTGATAAAATGAAATGCAGATGGGTCTCTTGTGATACAATAGTGAATAATTGTTATCAGGACCGATTGTGAGAGTTGGAAATGTAAAGGTAGACATTTTATAGCAAGGTAGGAAGTTATTAACTTTCCAGTCTAGGAGCAGAGGTCCCTAGGACCATTAACGGAGAAGAGTGGAGTGCGGGACCCTACCCAGAGAAGCAGTGATGCCTGAGATGGAGGCAGCGATAATGACATGGAGAGATGGAGCAGCTGGGGACTTTAGATTCAGAGAGGGAGAGGGACTGTGTGCTGAAGATGGGGGGGCGGGGCAGGAATGTGGGGAGCAGGCTTGCAGGGTATATACCCTTTGGTTGGTTGATGATGCATGGAGGGGATTGTAACCATGGCAATGAAACGATATACAAAAGAATGAATATAAAACTAATGTTCTCCCATGTAAACTATCACATAACTCACAATAAAACATTAAAACAAAAATAAAAACAAAAACTTAGCAGAGTTTGCAAACTACTTTCCTTGGGTGTATCTTTTTGTTGTTGTTTTTAAATAAATTTTTTATTGTGAATTGAAAAAAAAAAATTAGCCTACTATATTTGGTGAAACATTTAACTAACTCACCCCTAATGTGATGGTTGGAGTTCTGGTGTGGCATTGTGGGCTAATGCACTAGACTACAAAGTTGATTTGAATCACAAAGTTGGTGGTTCAAGCTCACCTGCTGCTCCTTGGAAACCCCATACAGGTTACCATGAGTTGGAACTGACTCTATGGCACTTAATAACAACAACAACAACGTGATGGCTGAAACTGTGGTTGCCTTGGGAGGGTCAGACCAAATGATTTCACAGGCCTTATATGAAGTCCTAAGGAGCTCTGGTAGTGTAGTGATTATGAATCGGGCTGAACCGCAAGGTCAGCAGCTCGAAACTACCAGCTGTTCCACGGGAGAAAGATGAGGTTTTCTGCTCCAGTAAGGATTATTTACAGCCTCCGAAAGGCTGTACATGGTCACTATGAGTCGGAACTGACTCCACGGCACATAACCACTACCACCATATGAAGTCCTGGTGTGGCGCTGTGGGCTAATGCTCCAGACTGCAAAATCATTTGAACCATGAGGTCAGCAGTTCAAGTTCACCAGCCACTTCTTGGAAACCCTATACAGGGTCGCTATGGGTCAGAACCGACTCGATGGCACTTAACAACAACATATGGCCTGCGGGTTGGACATTCCCCAGCCCTGCTATACAGGGTCACTATGAGTTGGGATCAACTGGACGGCACTTAACAACGACAATGGTGTGGCACTGTAGGATAAGCACTGGACTTCAAGGTCAGTTTGAACTACAAAGTTGGTGGTTCAAACCCAATAGCTCCTTAGAAACTCTATACAAGGTCACTATGAGTTGGGACAATTCGATAGCACTTAAAACAACTATCAAATACCATTAGATTCCAAGGTGTAGTTGTACTACAGAATTCTCTAAAAGCAGAGCCAGCCTCATTAAAATGTGTTCTGGAGATAAATATACCCTCACCCAAAGGAAACATTTTAATGACTTCCTTCCAGGAATTCAGTTAAGACAATATTCGTGAACAAAACTACAGTAACACAATTCAATAAATTTGACTGATAAGATTCTGCGTTTTAGTGGTTCCTGTCAGTCTACTATCCAATATGACAATCATCTTTTTTAAAACATTAGAAAAAATAGTTCTGCTTTCTCTGACACTGTGGTATGTGTGTTCAACTTCCATCCTTGCAGTATCTTCTCGCAACTTTCAAGATCAAGAGATTCCTAGCCAAGAAACAAAGCAGTTTCATTTCATTCCCCAGTGAATTCTAGAGAAAACTGGTAAAAAAATCAGGTATGACTTCAAGAGGAGATACTGGAGAAGAACTATGCTGGGTCTACAAGGAATCACACATATGATACCACAAATAATTATGCTCTGTCAAGTTAACTAGCATTTTACCATCTTAAACTGAAAATTTCACCACTATCTGAAAAATCAGACATAGTTTTCTGGGAAAAAATAAGGTGTTTTTTTTCTCTCGAGTATGCCTCTAATTAAGTTAAATGTAATTCATTCCAAGACTGAGTTAAGTGCTAGAAATGTAACTGTGCACAAGGATGCTGTCCCTGTCTTCATGGAATCCATGTCTTATGAGTCTCTATCTTATGAGGGAATCAGGGAAAGTAAAGTAACTCCAGTGCACTGAAACAATAGACTGTGAAAGGAAGGACATATGAGCCCGGAATTGGGGCTGAGAGACTTTCCAGATGCATGTGAACTCAAGGATGAGTAGGAGTTTGTTGTTGTTAAGAGCTATTGGGTCAATTCCAACTCATAGTATAGGGTTTCCAAGGAACACCTGGTGAGTTTGAACTGCCAAACTTGCTTTCCAAACCTACCTTTCAGGGTCCAGTGCTTAATCTAGATCACCACACCAGTAGGAGTTGTTGTTGTTGTTAGGTGCTATCGAGTCAGCATCGACTCATAGAGACCCTCTGCCCAACAGAACGAAATATTGCCCAGTCCTATACCAACCTCACAATTGTTGCTACATTTGTGCCCACTGCTGCTGACACTCTGTTAATTCATCTCATTGGGAGTCATCCTCTTTTTCTCTGACCCTCCATTTTACAACAAAAATGATATTCTTCTCCAGGGACCAGTCCCTCCTGACAATATATCCGAAGTATGAGACAAAGTGTGGCCATCTTGACTTCCAGAGAGCATTCTGGCTGTACTTCTTCCAAACAGATTGGAAGGCAAAAATGGGATAACAGATAGTCCCAGGAGTAGGAAGGAGAATGGTGAGAAATAGAAATCCTGGAGCATATAAGAGGAAGATGGCAAGAGATGATAATGAAGCTGGGGACACATCCTGCAAGGTCTTGGGATCCTTATAAGGTGTCTGGACTTCTTCCTGAAGACAAGGGAGAGTCATCTAAGGGCTTTGATCAGGAATGACATGATTAGATTGCTGGTTGTAATGTGGAGAAAGAATTGGATGAAACAGAATTAAAGATAAAGAGATCACTGGAACAAATTGGACAGATTTGAGAGGTACAATTTAAATCGCTTCTATTAATTTCTGCCTCGGGAATTTTCCTATCATGGTGTCACAATGACCAACAACAAGGAGAAAAAGATAAGTCTGGCTCAAAAATTTACCCTCAAACATCAAGTTAGATTAAATAACTATTTTGGTTAGCCATGTTCCTTGTCTAAAAGAACATGTAAAAACAAAATCCAATGTGTGTGATTATATGGAATGCTCAGAGTTTAAAAGCAATAGCTAAAAACAAAGAGAAAATGTATATAGTCTTTCAAAATGTGGATACTGACTGAAATAGGAATAAAAGATTAGCATCTTTATTAATTATTTAGTCATTGTAGAATAATGCAAACATATGATATAAAAAGTCAACCAATATCAAAGGCACGAAGTGATTGGCTTACAAGTTTTCAAGAAGAAATTTAGTTTAAGAGTGTGTGGAGAGGAAGATAGAGTCCCCACTGAATAGTTTTCATCTTGTCTGGATGGGTCTGGTAAAAAGAGATGGGGATAAGATTCTTATGATTCAATAGTGAGTAATTGTTATCATGACTAATTGAGACTGTCACAATTGTAAAGGTAGAAGTTTTGTAACAAAACTGGGGAATAGTTAATCTTACAGTTCAGGAACAGAGAACTCTAGGACCATCAAGGGAAAAGGACACAAGCGGACTGTAGGACCTTATCCAGAGAAGCAGAGATGACGGAGATGGAGGCAGAGATGGGGATGGAGAAAGGAAGCAGCTAAGGGCTCTAGATTCATGGGAAGAGAAGAACTGAAAGCAGATGGCCAGGAGGCAGGCTTGCAGAATGTGCCCTTAGGTGGTGTAAGTTATTACATATGCCTGAGTGTTTCTTTAAAAAAAGAGTTAAAATGAATAGAGAGAAATACTGTTAACCGATGGTACGTGGAGGGGTTTATAATCATTGTAATGAAACAAAGAATATGTTGTTGAATGTAAAACTGATGATCTGCCCTGTAAACTTTCACTGAAATCACAATAAAAACTTAAAAAAAAAAAAAAAACGTCAACTAGTACCAAAAGGTTTAAAATGGAAATTCTTCCTTTCACCCCTGACCCCTGTCCTTTAGGCTCCTTCTTAGAGGCAATTTCTTGTGTCTATTTCCAAAGACATACTATTAATATAGAAACATATGTAAAAACATAGTATCATGATACTTTATATATTACTTTGATCTTTCTTTAGAAATGTCAGGTCTATAAATATTGTCATAGATTTGTTGGCAGATTATCCATGACAAGGTATTTTCATAGCATATGGTTATATTTTTATAAATAGCATAATAATTCTTTTATGGATAAACAGATCTCATTTTACATTTAGGTAAATATTTTAGAACTTTAAGGAGTCTATGGCCTAAAATGTTTCATAAATACCATAAGAGCTAGAATAAGACTAACTCATCTATCACTTTTCCACAGTCTCAAATTTCCTATCCGTTCTCTCTTCTGTTCTCACTCCAGTCAAGTCAAAAAGAAAGGACTTCTTATTATAGCCATTATTCTCTTCTCTCAATCCCAGCTGTGTTGTGTAGAATAATCTTTCATTGCCTCCCTGAAAATTCTCTCCATTCTATTCTACAAAATACTTAGAAAACGAACTTTTTCTAAGAAATCAACCCTAAATTATTAGGGTTATTCCAACCTTTGGAAATAATTTAGAGCACCTCAAGGATGTTATCATTTTCCTTATCTTTGTAGTATCTTTACCTCATTTTCTTCTCAAGTTTGAAGCCAACTCTCCCTCTGAGTTTTTGTTTCAAAAGACAGTACAAAAAAAAAAGTACATTCTCATCTATGCAAACTAGGTTGCATTGGGTTGTAATATGATTTAACTTCTTTATGGTTAAGTTCTACCTCCCATCAGATCCAAACTGCCCCTCCATAAAATTTCCATGCATTTGTACTTCCCACTTATATTTTAAAAAATAAAACTATTCCCTCTTCTGCATAACAGCTATTTACATAAAGAACATAATCATGCTTAAAACATACCATTGCCTTTTCTTGTCCAGGTTACACTATCCCATATTCTTCAGCTTTTCTTTGTATGAGTATATCATATTCTTTCTCAGTTTTTTCTTTCTTTCTTTTTTGCTAAGACCAAATGGTTACACCTAGTATGGTTTCTAGACATTTCATCATCTTGGTTGCCTTTACCTTAACTCTGGCTTTAAAAAAATATTTTTTTTATTGTTTATTAGGTGAAAATGTACAAAAGCTCTTGTATTTTATTTTTTCTTTAGGAACATTTTATTGCAAATTGAGTGAAGGTATATATAGAGAGCAGATCATCAGTTTTTACATTCAGCACTCTATACACTTTGCTTCACTACATGGTTGCAATCCCTTCCATGTACCAACAATTAACAGATGTTACCACTATTCACTTTAACTGTTGCATTCCTCCCTGTGTCTCCTAGCACCTTCATCTTTCTTCTGCTAACCTTCCTCTTTTTGTATATTGCCTGCCCTGTCATCCATGTTAACTTGTAAATCCTAGCCTGTGAATAATGTTCCCTTCCCCTTAACACATAACCTCCACAGATTGCTTCTTTTATCAAGAAAACTTTTTTGGAATTCATTTAGCTTCTTGAGTGCCCATCTTTTCATCTTTCATGATCTTAGAAAAGTTTTCTTCCAGCCACTCTTGGACAATTTTCTCTATGGTTTTATTTGTCTCTTCCTATTCTAGAATTCCAACCACATGTAAGTTATTCTTCTTGATAGTGTTCCACATAAATCTTAAGCTTTCTTCAGATTTTTTAATTCTTTTTTTCTGATTGTTTCTCTCAAAGGTGAGTATTGAGAGATTTGTCTTCAAGCTTGTTGATTCAGCCTTGCAGTAATTCAACTCTACTTTGCTCTTTCAGTGCATTATCTACTTCTGAAGTCTTAATATTAATCTTCTGGCTTCCTAATTGCTGTTTTTATATACTTCCAATTTTTCACTTATTTTGCCAGTTTATTCTTTTATTGTTTTCCTGAACTCTTTCTTGTTTTCATCTATCTTACTCTCAATTCATTGAAAGTACCTAAATAGCATTCCTTTAAATCTTATCAAGTTGCTCTGATTCCACTTACGGTATTCTATTTTCTGACTCTGTATTTTGGTCACTTGTTTGAGGCACTCTGTCTTGTTTCTTCATGTTAGCTCAAATGGTCTGTTTTTCTCTGAGACACTCTAGTGTTGTATTTATATGTAGTTGATGATTGTATGTTGATGTGTTCTCAGGCACTCACCACCTGTCTCCTGGTGAATGTGATAGAGACTGGAGGAAATCTGAACACAGTTCTGAGTTCCTAGTTTGTGTAGGGTAGTTCAGGGCAGGGCCTCCAGAAGGACCCAGGCAAAGGCTATGCAAACACATGACCGCTGCTGTGTTGGCAATGGTTGGGACTGGCCATGCCCCAGCTCTAAGGAGGCAAGAGAACAAGGGAAGACTGCATCCCCTCTGTCTCTTACCTGCAGCTGTGCCTTGTGCCCACAGGGTGCTGTATTTGCAGCTTCTTACAAAAGCTCAGGTCATCCTTGCTGCTCCACACCAGCTGATAGCCCATCTGTTTTTCTTCTTTCTTGATGCTCCTGTTCAGCTTCCTCTTCCAGTCAGCATTCAGTGCACCTCTCTGTCCTATCTTCTGAAGCTCAGTGTTCCAGGACCACCATGTGGTCGCTTGTTCTCCCATGGCTTTGTTGCAGAGGGTCTGCTCAATGAGTCTGCCTACTCCACCATCTTGCCCTGACTCCCTGTCATATTTACTTTTTGCATCAGACTGCAAAGTCGTTTGAATTGCAAGGTCTGTGGTTCAAGCTCACCAGCTGCTCCTTGGAAACCCTATACAGGGTTGCTATGGCTTGATGGCACTTAACAACAACAACAACCCAGTATATTTTTATTGCTGCCTACTTTCATTGGTGCCATTTAAGGTTTTTTTTAAAGTTTTTATTGTGAATTGAGTGGTAGTTTATATGGAGGAACATTAGTTTTACATTCATCGTTACATTGTAATGATTACAGTCTCCTCTGTGAATCATCATTCAACAGTATTTGCTTCTATTCCCTCTGTTGTTGTTGTTGTTTTTTGGGGGGTGGGTGGGTATGCACACAAAAACACTCAGGAATATATAATCATTTAAACAACCAAAGGGCGCATTCTGAGAGCCTGCCTCCTGGCACACAGCCTTTCTCGTTCTATAAGTCTAGAGTCCTCAGCTGCTCTATTTCTCCATGTCATCATTTCTGTCTTCATCTCTGGTGCCATATTTACTTTTAAACTTGTGTGTTTCTGGAGACTCTTCCCCTGATTATGATTCTAACTTCTTTTACAGTTATGTTGAATAATGAGAATTGTGTTACTCTTACTCTGTTTTGGTTATGTTGTTGTTGTTAAGTGCTGTTGAGTCTATTCCGACCCATAGCGACCCTGTATAGGGTTTCTGAGGAACAGCTGGTGAGCTTGAACCATGGACCTTGCAGTTCAAACAGCTTTGCAGTCTGGCACATTAACCCACAACACCACACCAGGACTCCAGGAAAAGTCAATAAGAAGATGTACTTTAGGATGGATTTAGAACACATTTCTCCAAGGTAAGGTCAGCAGCTTTCTGGAAATGCTGGAGAAAAAAATATTCTTGCTATCATCTTTCTAAAGCCATCAACTTCAGAGATTATAGACAAGGTCTTGAAAGTGGACCAGGATTTGAGTTAGATAAGAGTTTTACAAGCATAGTTACCTCACACATTCCTCATTCAGTCTGGAAGCATAAAGTGTACACTCTGCTATTATACTCACAGGATAGAATGTTGGTCCTTAGGTCCACTACCTGATTCATACTTGAAAGTTCTCAACAGTAAATGCTGGCTGTTGTTGTTGCTAAGTACCATTTAATTAATTCTGATTCATAGCGACCCTTACAGGGTTTCCTAGAAATAGCTGTGGGTTTGAACCACCAACGCTATGGTTTGCAATCCTGTGCTTATCCTACAGTGCCACACCAGAAGTCCAAATGCAGGTTAAGGGTGGATATAATTTTGACTCCAGTCTTGAGTGGCACTGTGGGTTAATGCGTCAGACTGCAAAGCCGTTTGAACTTCAGGGTTGGCGGTTCAAGCTCACCAGCTGCTCCTTGGAAACCCTATACAGGGTCGCTATGGGTCAGAACTGGCTCTACAGCACTTAACAACAACAACAACAACAACAACAACAAGATCTTCTGGCATGACTTAGAACTCCTGCAAAGATCTTGGAATCAATTCACTCCCTTAGATGCCATTAGGAATTTTGATTCTAAACCAGCCATGTGGCCACACTCCTAGATGAACTATTAATAGGAGAATGTTTCTATTAGCCCTTTAAACTGACCCTTTAGACACTGAACCCCCAAGTACGGTTAGTAAACTGTCTGAAGTCTGAAGCACAGATCAGCAGCCCTGAAATGAAAATGTATCTCTACAAGGAGCCTGCTTATAACTTTGTATTGTATTGACTCAATTTTCTCAAATAAAATATAATAATGAATTCATTTAAAACAGGAAATGCTGTTTCCAGAGCTGTCAAAAAAAATGCAAATTTAAGAACATTGCAAGCTCTTTCCTGAAAGAAATGAGAAAAGCAATTTAAAATGATCAATATTAACAATACCCTTAGTATGAGGATGAGAAAGTAACATTCATGCCAAGAATTTGTCCAGTCATGCAGAACTTAAGTCTGAGCTTGCAAAGTAACTCAATTAATCAGTTAAAGGACAATAATGAATTAGGCCTTTGAGATATACAAAGGACATATAAAAATTGAGTGAACGCACAGAAATATTCAAATCCAGAGGGTTAACCCTCTTGGAGTCTAAAAATTTTGACGTTGAACATATGCTTTCATACTATTATGTTGTTAAGTGCCATCGAGTCAGTTCTGACTCATAGCGACCCTGTGTTTCCAAGAAGTGACTGGTGGGTTTGAACCACTGACTTTGTGATTAGAATCACAGTGCTTATCCCACAGCACCACACCAAAAACTCCATGTGTTCCATTGTTGCTGTTGTTGTTGAGTGCTGTTGAGTCAATTCTGACCCATAGCGACCCTGTATAGGGTTTCCAAGGAGTAGCTGGTGAGCTTGAACCGCCAACCTTGCAGTCTGGTGTATTAACCCACATTGCCACACCATGTGTTCCATACTCTTGGTTAATTCTCCATGAGAAATTCTTCAATATATTTCTACTGCCCATAAATATTCCTCAGTCATTTTACAAGTGACTAGCATCTTACATTCCCATTAGAAAAGAAGGCATGCCTACTACTCTAATTCAAAGGCTACCAACTCTTAAATAATAATTGGGAAACATGCACAGAAAATAATAAATGTGTATTCAATGTGTCATTATCTTTCCTTATGAAAGGAAGCTGCAAATAAAGAATCCAAAACAGAGGATAACTCATATTTCCATTTGAAATGTATTTTCTAGTTGTTAATTGCTTCCCTATTTGGTGCTCTATTTAGACCAAGGTTTTTCAGCTTCAATACTATTGACCTTTTGGACCAGATTAATCTGTTGTGAAGGGTTGCCCTGTGCATTATGTGATGTTTACCAGCACCCCTAGCTTCTATAATTAGATGCTAATAACACCCCCCAGTGCAACCAAAAATGGTGCCAAGCATTGCCAAAGGTCTCCTGGGGAGGTAAAATTGCTCCTATTTGAAAGCCAGATTTACAGAAATATCAAAATGAATTTGCCTTTCCTGCAGCACACACACCAGCTGGATGGTAGAAAAAGTGGTTTTAAGGGAGTACAAGAAGAAGCTGGCCCAGGACAAAGAAAATTTATTGCAAATAATCTCTACAGTGTGGATAATCAACCCATAATTCACAGTCATTAAATATAGGGGTAGGAGTATCTTATTAGAGCCAAGGTTCTTAATCTGGTAGACAGTGAGTGATTGGGGTTGTTATAAATACTGGACATAATTATAATCACCTTCCGGCTGCCAGATCCTGACCACTGAAGATCAAATCAAGTATTCCATTTATAGAATTGCGTGACTTGATACACATTGTGCAATTGAGAGTCTGCTTGTTTTTCATTCATTGACAGCTGGCTTAGCAGAAAGGCTGCCAGACATTTGGGTCATGCAACCAAATCTCAAAAAGCATATTTGGCCTAAGAAGAAAGAGAGATGATAAATAAGGATGTTAAGAAAGGAGACGTAATCACTGCTAACTTAAACAAAAATTTGATAATGTTTCAATGCATTTAGGCAAAGTATGAAGGAGCTTCAAAAAGTTCTGGAAAAATTGAATGAAAAGATAATGGATGCCCAGCGACCACTACCAACTGTTCTGATAGAGATCTCATTAGAAGGTCCAGGATAGACTGGGAGAAAATATGGAACAAAACTAAAAATTATACAGGACCAGGTTTACTGGGCAGAAAGAGACTGGAGGAAGCCAAGACCATGACCCTTGGTTACCCTTCAGATCTGGAACTGAACTCATCCTCGTGGCTCTGTTTCCAGCCAAGCAGTAGATAGGTATGAGAAGGGTCAGCAACATTAGTGAGGTATGCACACCATGGAATGGTCAACCATTCTACATCAAAAAAGCAGCATTTAGAAAGGTTGGAAAAGAAAGTTAAATGGAAACAAGAACCACAGGCAAGAAGTGAAATAACTGATGTTACATTGGAGGGTATAGAAATCACTGAAATGAAACGAAGTATATGATTTGTTGAATGTAAACCTTCACTCAAGTTACAATAAAAATTAAAGTAAAAAAAAGATAATGGAATTTTCCCACGAACTTTCTGAAGTCCCTTTATATGTTTTAACTTTATTTATGCTGCTTTGTATTTATATTTATGGGTAAATTTTTATTTCTGTGAGGAAGTAAAAAATTCACGAAGGGGGATTCTGAAGACGAGCACTAACAAGTTACATTCTTTAAGAGAATACATTTATTGAATATATTTCTTTTTACTCTTCTATTAATCCTACTGACTATTCCCTGAGCTTTGTTGTCTGCCTAGTGTAAGACACTCAACAAAAAGTTGTAGCGAGGTCTTCCATCTTTCTCTCTTATTACTACTTGCTGTACCTGTCCATATCCGCCTTGCGACCATGCCTAGCAAAACTGAGGAAATCAAGGACTGCCTGCTCACAGCTAGGTGCAAGGATGCCAAATCTGTCAAGATCAAGAAAAATAAGGACAATGTGAAGTTTAAAGTTCAATACAGCAGATTCTGCTACACCTTGGTCATCACTGACAAAGAGAAGCTGAAGTAGATCCTGACCCCAGGTTTGACAGTGCAGGAGCTGAAATGAACCAGACATGCTGATTTGAACTGAAATATAAATTTAAATACTAAAAAACAAAAACCAAAAAAGCTGTACAGATATGCCTGTAGACGAAGAAGTAGCTTCTTGTTGTTAAGTGCCATCTAGTTGGTTCTGACATAGCAACCCTGTATATGATTTCCATGGAGTGACTGGTGGGTTTGAACTGGCCAACCTTGAACATCAAACTGAACTTGCAGTTCAGTGTTTATCTTTCAGCACTGCACCAGGACTCTAAGAAGTAGCTTTGTTGTTGTTGTTGTTGTTGTTGTTGTTATGTACCATGGAGTCGGTTCCAACTCATAGTGACCCTGTACAGGGTTTCTGAGGCTGTAAATCTTTATGGGAGCAGAACGCCTCATCTTTCTCCCGTGGAACAGCTGGTAGTTTCGAACTGCTGACCTTTGCAGCTCACATCCCGATTCGTAACCACTACACTACCAGAGCTCCTTGTAAGAAGTAGCTTACTCAGTTGTAAATTATCAAGTTCAAAAACTATATTTTCTGCATTTTCATAAAATTATTGGTACATATTTATCCACATTCAGGAAAACTTAAGAGAGAAGAGACATATCTAGGGACTGATCCTGGAATCTAATTTGTACAATAATTTTATCAGTAAATTTAATAAAGACACTAGAAAACACATTTACTATATATCTTACACACAGAGTCCTGGTGTGGTGCTGCAGATTAATGCACTGGTTTGAACTGCAAGGTTGGCAGTTCAAGCTCACCAGTTGCTCCTTGGAAACCCTATACAAGGTCACTATGGGTCAGAACTGACTCAACAGCACTTAATAACAACAACAACATATATCTAACACCGTGCCTCACACATATTGTTGTTGTCAGGTGCCATCGAGTCGGAACCGACTCATAGCGACCCCATGCACAGCAGAACGAAACAATGTCCTATCCTGGGCCAACCTCACTACCACTGCCACACTTCAGTCCATCAATGATACCACCTGGTCAATCCATCTCGTTAGGGGTCTTCCTCTTTTTCTCTGACCCTCCACCTTACCCAGCATGACATCCTTCTCCAGCGACTGTTCCCTCCAGACAATATGTCTAAAGTATGAGAGACAAAGCTTAGATATCTTGGCCTCCAAGAAGCACTCTGGCTGCACTTCTTCCAAAACAGATCTATTGGTTCTTTGGGTAGTCCATGGCACTTTTAGTATTCTCCTCCAACACCACAACTCAAAGGCATCAATTCTTCTACGATCTTCCTTATTCACTGTCCAGCTTTCGCATCCATATGAGGTTATTGAAAATACACACATAGAAGGGGCTTAATAAATAGTTGTTGAATGAATAAGTAAATGAGTAGATGAATGGAAAATGATCCACATGGTTAAATTAGGAGCAAAGTAAAAAAAAAAGAAAGAAAGAAAGGTAGCTTGAGGGATAAGAAGTCAATCAGAACTGTCCACAAAGACAATGTACTATATACAACGTTAGTGAATAGCAACTGGGATCTTAAAATCGTATGAGTGGCCATCTAAGGAGTCTGCCTCTGTCTGAAAAGAAAAGAAAATACACAAGGAAAAATGAGTCCACTGGACTAATGGACCATGTGAACATCGACCTCCACTGCCCTGAGGCCAGAAGAACTAGCTGATGCCTGGCTTTCTCTATGAACGGCTCTAAAAGGGATCACATTAGAAGGCCCTAGATACAGTGAGAGAAAATGTGAAACAAAATTCAAAAATCATAAAAAAGATCAGGCTTACTGGTCAGATAGAGGCTGGTGAATTACCCAAAATTATGGTCCTTCATCACTCTTCAAACTGGAAATTAATTCACTCCATGGCTCAATTTTCAGCCAAACAATACACAGGTCTATCAGGGGAACAATAACACTAGGAAGGTATGCACACCTTAGAATAATTAACCATTTGAGGTGGTTTTTTTCCTAAAGGATAGTGTTTACCCAAGGACAAAATTCAAAGGATTATGAAAGAAGGAGGAATGGAAACAGGAAAAACAAGGAGAAAGTGGGGTGAATGGTGTTACATTGTGAGAATTACAAAAAATTACATGAAACAAAATATGTATGAATTGTTGAATGGAAAATTGATCTGCTCTGTAAACGTCCATTCAGTTGACATAAAAAGTTAAAAAATTAAGAAGAAACAGAAGAAGAAGAAAGGTAGTTTAAAAAAAAAAAAAAAAAAAGCTTGAAAAGGTAAATCAGTTTACCTCAGGTCAGATCATCAGAAAAATGAATGAGCTGGGTTATAAGCCTAGGCTGTCTAACTTCAAAGCACTAAACTAGGTAGAATTCTCAGAAAGAAATGCTAGTATGTATGAATGAAAATTCTTACAATTAAGAGATTAAAAACTAATTATACAAGTACAGAATTGCATACTGATAACAACGACAGTTTATAAGAAATAGACCTGATGGTTTTGGTTGACCACAATCTTAGCTGATATCACAGTGTCATGCACTGGTTAAAAGCCTAATGCCTTCTGAGGTGACATTAACATATAATATCCCAATCAAAGCTGTAAAAGTCCTGTTTAAACCAGCTCATCACTGTTCACTTTCCTTAACTTGCCCAATGTTTCAAACAGGTCTTTCCTTGCCCAATGTCTTGGATGTTGTTTTTGTTGTTAAGTACCATAGAATCGGTTCTGACCCATACCAACCCTGTATAGGGTTTCCAAAAATGATTCAGCTCTTTGGCCCTGTGTCCTTGTGTTTTATTTTCAATGAAAATATACAGGCTTCACCTCATATGGATAAGCAACTTAGAGTAGATAAGACATTCCAAATTAATTTTTTTTTTTTGTTTTTTTACTAATCTTTGCTTTGGGTCCAATTCTTGCCCTTTTTCTGCTCTCTTACAAGACAGTTTCTATTAGTCCACTCTCACATCAAAAGTGCTCACCAACTGTCCCTGCTTTATGCCCAATAGTCTCAAGCCAGTAAGGGACTTGAGGAACTTAGGGAAGTCCCTTCTACTTCCACTCCCACAGCCAGCTTGAAAATCTTGGCCTGGGCCAAGCCCAACGTCCCATGAATTTGGCAAGAAGACTGGGCAAATCTCAGTGTGTTCTATGGTAGAACATTGCATCACTAAAACATGTAACCTCTATAGACCATTCTGACCAAGGACACAGCAGAAGAACCCAGCTAGAATGGTAGGAAAATGTAGAACACTTGAATTCCTAAAACAAGGTGGATTTACTGAATATAAAAAGACAAGGGAGTCCTGGTGTGGTGCTGTAGGATAAGCACTGGATCACAAAGTTGGTTTGAACTGCATGGTCTGCGGTTCAAACTCACCAGTCTCTCCTTGGAAACCCTACACAGGGTCCCTATGAGTCAGAACCGTCTCAAAACCATCACTTAACAACTTAACAAAAAACAAAGATACTAGAGGCACCCCTGAGACAATTGCCTTAAAATAATTTTTGAACTTGGATTTGAAGCTATTTCTGTAGGTCACCTTTCAGTCAATGTATATATTGACTTATAAATAATATCACTGATGAGTAACAGTTCCCTAAAACAATTAACTAGATAAGAACAAGAGGTCAACATTTACCTAAAAACAAAAATGAAAAGAAAAGGTGGGGAAGAGAAGTTAAATCAACTGACACGAGCAGACGATGGAAATACTAAGAATGCCTATGGCAGAGGGAGGCTTTCAAGGCCAATGGACTAAGTAAAGCTTAGTCCAATCAGGCAGGAGATTGGCTTGCAGAATGTGCCCTTGGGACAATTATAGACTAAAGGAGGTTGGTAACACTTGC